>NW_028327177.1:85885035-86185805 GCF_987537825.1 Furipterus horrens
ATTAAAATGTAGAATGTGAATATATATACTGTATACACACATATATATGATGAAACATTGTTCCACCATCAAAAAGGAAATTTGCCATCTGTGAGACCCTATTTGGCCCTTGAGGGCATTATGCCAGGTGACATAAGTCAAACAAGAACAGATGCCATATGATCGATCTTATATGGAACCTAAAAAATAAAAATATGAACTCATAGACACAGAGAACAGATTGGTGGTTGCCTGAGGTGTGTGTGTTGGGGGGGAGGAGCTGTGGAGGGGGGGATGTGAAGTTGGTCAAAGGGTATAAAGTTCCAGTTGTGAGATAAGTCCTGGGAATGTAAAGTACAGCATGGTCACTATAGTTAATAATACTCTATTGTAGATTTGAAAGTTACTAAGAGAGTAGATCATAAAAGTTCTCATCACAAGAAATGAAAATTTGTAACTATCTGTTGTGATGGATGTTAACTAGACTTACTGTGGTGATTATTTTACAATATATGCATATATCAAATCATTATGTTGTACAGTTGAAAATACTATAATGTTACATGTCAATTATACCTCAACTAAAAAATAAAGTTTATAAAGGATTAAAAGCACTTTTCAATATTTCCCATTAAACAATTTTCTTCTATTTTAATTTAAACCACTCTCAATAAAGAGAAGCTAATTATTATACATAGGGACAGAAGCCTCCTTTGTTTATTTTCTCTTTAGCTTACTTTCTAGGATTTGGTTTTAAAGGATGAACTTTGTTTACTGTCGTTTAAAATCACTCCTGATACAACCCAATCATTTCACAAGAGCTGCTGGGAAGGAAAATACAAAGTAGCTCTTGGTGACCTCTGGAGGTGACCACAAGGCTGGGTTTCTGAATTTCTCATCCTGTCAGTCTATTAATCATTTCTTAAGTGTATCATCCTGGCTCTGTACACAAGTGTCAGAGTCTTAGGAAGATGTTTGAAATTATAAGAAATGAATATAATAATTGAGCTAATTATCTAAATAATTCAAGGTTAAGGTATTTTGTCTGAATAATAAAGATCATAATAATCAACTTTTATCTAGTGCTTACCGTGTGCCATAACATGTACTAATATTGCATTAAGAGCTCTATGAGCAGGCAGTATTTCATTTTATAGAGGATATCATGATCTAAAGATGTGAAATAATTTGACAGGCATCCCCCAACAAGTAAGTTACCATATCCTTGCTAACACTTATTTCTCATCTTTTTTGATAAAAGCTACTCTAACAGGTGTGAGGTGATATCACATCGTTGTTTTGGTTTGCATTTCCCTGGGTTGGCCATCTGTATGTCTTCTTTGGAAAAAACAAACAAACAAACATTTATTCAGATCTTCTTTCCATTTTTTAATCAAATTGTTTGTTTGTTTTTTACTATTGAGTTACATGAGTTCTTTCTATATCTTGGATATTAACCCCTTATCCGATATATGTGACTGGCAAATATTTTGTCCCATTCCATAGATAGCCTTTTCATTTTGTTGCTGGTCTGTTTTGCTATACAAAAGCTTGTCAATTTGATGCAGTCCTGCTTGTTTATATTTGCTTTTGTTGCATTTGCTTTTGGTGTCAAATACAAAGTATCATCACCAAGAATAATGTCAAGGAAATCACCACCTAAGTTTCCTCTAGGAGTTTCATGATTTCAGGTCTTATGTTCAACTCATTAATCAATTTTGAGCTAATTTTTGTGTATAATGTAAGGAACTGATAGTTTCATTCTTGTACACGTGTGTGGCTGTCCTGTTTTTCCAACACTATTTTTTAAAGAGACTTTCCTTTCCCCATTTTTTTGGCTTCTTTGCCGTAATTAAATTGGCCGTGCATGCATAGGTTTATTTCTGGGCTCTTAATTCTGTTCCATTCATCTATGTGTCTCAAAAAGTGCTATATATTTTAGTAATTTTATATTGCAAATTCTAGAATACTTTCCATAAGAATAAACTAATAGTTTAATTTCTTTATATTTTCCTGTTCCTTCCTAAACTCTCAGCAACTGCTACATGCTGTGATTGTGAGGAATTTTATTACATAATGACAAGAAGGATCGTGTATTAGAAGAAATGTATTTCAGTGAATTATTTCGAAGGTTTAAGAAAAAGACTTAAATGCCATCCCTTAAAAGTCTCTTACTGTGTACTATGAAGGTGTTACTACTTTACCATCTTTATACACCATTGAATATACCCATTATAAATTCCAGGAACACAGTGAACAATGGCAATTGTAGTCCATTTCGATTAACAACTTCTTTAGGATATTTCAGTCTTGCCAAGTTATTTTTCCTTCTACCAGGAGAAATATATTCATTAATATTTACAGAATAGTGGACACTTCTAACATATTGCAATTTGTTCCTGGAACTGGCAAACTTCAGTATTTTCAACCATGAGTGTCAGCCTACTAAGCAACAGAAAACTCCAGTTCCGGGAAACTTGAGCAAATATACATCACTCATATCTTTTACAAAAAATTGTCATTTCCTTTCTCTTGAAATTAGCACATCCTATCTTCCTGAGGACTGGTAAAGGGAAAAGTACATTTGAACCATCCAGGATTAAATAATGACACACACGCTCACGCACTCATATACTGGCATCCTCCCTCTTTGGCTTAATTTCTGACTGGAAATTTGCATCCAAGGGCGGAGAAGCCTGTAGGCTGAACCGTCAGTTTTTCGCCGCTCCAAACTCTCTGGCAGAAAGCAAAGTGGAAGTGACTGAGAAATCCGCCTTAGAACTGGTGCTTCCCCTCTGGTGCCAAGACTCTCGTTTCGCACTCGCCTTTCCCCATCGTCCCAGTATCGCTAAACCCCTGGACAAGCAGAGGCGCCACAGTCTCCGCCCCCTCTAGTTAGCTAGAGTGGTTCTTAACCTTTTCAGGAAACCAAGGACTTGAAACATACCCCAAATCGCAAGATTAAGAACCCTATCTCTAAAACTTCTGACTTGGGGCAATTAAATAACAAATCTCATCCCTAGTGAGACACCGTGGAAAGAAAAGAGGCGCTCCTGCACTGAACCACTTTCACTTGTAAGAAACTAAAAGAAGGGATTAGACGGGGAAAAAGAGAAGAGGAAGAGGGCTGTTGCCAAAAGATGGGAACAGAGAGAAATAAAAGAGAAAAGGGAAGAGAGAAATATGGGAAATTAGAGGGACGCAGTGGGAGAAGGAGTAGACACCACGGAAGTGGGTGGGGTTGTGGGAGGCCAACTCAGAGAAGCCTAGAGATTGAGCGAGGAGGAGAAAGGAGAGATTCGGCAGGGAGAAAGAGCAGAGAGGAGAGAGACCCAGAGAGACAGACTGCGAGCGCCAGGAAAGAGACAGTCCTCTGTTCTCCCTCCTCAGGATAGGGAGTCTCAGAAAAGCTTTTCTCCAGGAGGTGGCGCGGACCGGGATCCGCTGCCCCGGCGCTGCTGACGCCTCTGGCCTCCGCCTCTTGAAGCCGGAGGCCGGCCGGGAGTCCCGCACCGACCGGACAAGCAGGGGGACGCTGTCTGGAAGGAGGCGGTCCGCACTCACTTCGCTTTCTCCTCCCCTCTTCTCCTAGAGGCGGGCACCCGGGGTATTTGAGCAGCGGAGGACCCGCGGCCCCCCCGCCTCCGCCCCCCATTCAAGAGGCAGCTCCGCTATCCCCGCCAGCACAGGGCGCCCGCCGCGCCTCGGAGCGCACGTTCCTTGCTTTCTCCTACACGTTCCCTGGACATTATGCGGCCGAGCAGCCGAACCCCAGTCCTCCTTCTACGGCTACTCCTCCGGCTCCTCCTGCGGCCCGAGCGGCTCAGCTCTCGGCAGGCGGCGGCGTTGCTCAGCAGAGCGCAGACGGGACCCTCCCGGAGAGACCTCAGCGACTCCTAAAGTCAAACGTTGGCGGTGAGCGCCCGTCTCCGAGCGCTCAACGCGGCCGCTGCCTTACGTCGCCGCCGCAGCCAAAGAGGGCAGGAGGAAGGGGGAGGGGGAGGCAGCGGGGGAGGGGTGAGGAGCACCATGCAGTTTGTATCCTGGGCCACACTACTAACGCTCCTGGTGCAGGACCTGGCCGAGATGGCGAGCCCAGACGCCGCGGCGGCGGCAGTGCGCAAGGAAAGGCTGCACCCGAGGCAAGGTAACAAGGTTCCGGGCCGGGACCCCTACGCTCCCCTTGCCACCTCTCAGCCTCCGCGCCCTGGAGCGGGCACCCCGCAGCGGAAGCCTCTTTCCTTTTCCTAGAAAGAATTATTTCCCGCTTTGTAGGCTCTCCCTTATTTAGGTCATTCCCAGCCAATTTCTGGAGTGACAATGTGAAAGGAACTTATCCCCTGCACCCTTTGCTTTAAGCCTGATTTCTCCCCTTCCCAGCGCCAGTGCCCCAAACTACCGTAACTTAGTAACTGGACGCAACGGCTAGAGCATGTTTTATTTTATTCAGGGTATTTGTCAGAACCTGAAATTACCTTATATATTTTGACTTGTTCATTTTTTTTTTTCTGGCTCCTAGCAAATGTTTATCCACTGAGGGTGGAAGGGTTGATTCAAATGGGCATAAGAAAACCCACTGGAAAATAACTCAGGACAAAGCCCTCACCTTTATTTTAAAATTTGCGGAAAACTGAATTACTGGTTTATGTGTCTTTGCTTCTCTTTGCAGTGAAATTATTAGAGACGCTGAGCGAATACGAAATCGCGTCTCCCATCCGAGTGAACGCTCTCGGAGAACCCTTTCCCACGAACGTGCACTTCAAAAGAAGGCGACGGAGCATTAACTCTGCCTCTCACCCCTGGCCTGCCTTCGCCTCCTCTTCTTCCTCCTCCTTTACCTCCTCCCAGGCGCATTACCGCCTCTCTGCCTTCGGCCAGCAGTTTCTATTTAACCTCACCGCCCATGCCGGATTTATCGCTCCACTGTTCACTGTCACCCTCCTCGGGGAGCCGGAGGAGAACCAGACAACGTTTTATTCCGAGGAAGAAGCAGAACTCAAACACTGTTTCTACAAAGGCCATGTCAATACCAAGTCCGAGCACACAGCGGTCATCAGCCTCTGCTCAGGAATGGTGAGTGGGCACGCGCCCCTCCCCACTCCTCCCCTCCCCTCCGCTTTTGAAGACTTAATTGCTTTCTAGCCTAAGACTCACTAAGGCGAGTTTCCGCTCTGGCCTTAAGTAAGTGCTGGAAGCTCGTTTGCGTCCCGCTCTTTGGGTGGCTATCCCAAAGCTTGCGCTTACACTCGAGAGAAGCGCTCGAGCGAGTTTCGGATTTTGGGAGTTTTCTAGGGTCCTAACCTGGCTCAGCTGCGCTTTGCCTGACGCCGGGTGGCGGCTTGGAATTGGTTTACAAACTTAAGAGAGTTTGAAGGAAACTCGGCCGCCCTGGAGCAGCTGAGTGCAGGGAGGACACGACTCCTTATTGGTGCATTCTTGAATTGGGGGTGTGGGCTAAGGATCCCCAGGCTTGGGTCTGGGGAGTTCCTCCTGTGTGTCGTAGAGGGCGGTGCGTAATCTAGAGTCCTCGAGCCCTCTCCTTGCCTTTTTTCACGCGCTAGGAACCCTGAGGCTGAAAAGGATTGACAGGGAACAGGTCCAGTCTCCGGAATGGAAGGGTGGGCCCAGAGCTCCAGGGGCGGGGAAGAGGGCGGAGCCTGCCCCGGACGCTTTGAATTCGGGTGGAAACTGGTAGTGGGATGTGGCGCAGTCTGATTCTGCACCCTGCTGGCGGGGTGACACGGAGAAGTAGATATAGTGAGAGAGTCTGGAGAGGCTGGCCCGACGAGATTTCGGTTCTTTTGGGGCTTCTGTCACCCACTGGGTTTTCCTGAGAATCGGAAAAGGGAGCCTGCGGCGCAGGTTTCCCTAGAGAGGGAGAGCGAGAGGGCGGGGCGGCCACCTCCCAGCGCAGTAAAATACAGACTTAGCAGGGGATCCAAGCTGGTACCGCGACCCCCTGCTTACCACCGCCCCCAACTTGCCCTCCAAGAGGTCCCACACAGCATCCGCCCTTTCCCCCCGTGACATCTGAGGACCCGCAGTAAGATTCCGGCCCAAGTGACAGTAGTCCTTGACTTTCTCAAGCGTTGTGCGTTGCTGCGACGCGCATGTGACGCAGAAACTTTCCCGGTTATGCTCTCCCAGCGCACGGCGCCCCGGTGATGCGTTAGTCTTTCCCTTAACACCCACACTCCCCACTGCCACCTTTTAAAGTGGGAGCATGGATACTTACCCAGGGTGCTTGGCTGCCCCCTCCGCACGCTGCTGTTCGTGGGGCGAGAGGTCCCCGTCTGGATGTCGCATCCACCTCCGCCGCTCAACGTTGGGGTCAGATGGGGAGCTAGGCAAGCCTGGAGACTGGGAGCGGGTAGGTTTAGCTTGCTGGAATGCGGGCTTGGGGATGAGCCCGTTTGGTCCCCAGCAGAGCTTGGAGCCGCGGCGCGTTGTTGAGATTGTTTGGGAGTGGATGGATAAGGCAGTTTGGAGAAAGCGGTGGGGGCGCTGCGGTGAGTCATCGCTGCCTCAAGACCTAGGTAGGACCGGAACCCAGGAATCCTCCTGTTCTTCGAAAGGTTACAGCCGGCCGGGTTAGGCGTTAAGTTAGGTACCGGAACAAAGGGCATTAAAACGACTGTAAATCCCAGGACCGTAACCCCCAATTTCAGAAACTTGGTTAGAGCTTCGTCTTTACGTCAAGTTTGTAAACAGCCTTTACTCCTCCCTCGCCCCGCCTCCAACACCCTGCTGAGTGGCCCCAGGACTTGTATGAATATCTTGCTGCGCAGGACCTTAATTTCTATTGGCAATTTTAGGCAGTAACTCGCTAACTCAGGGAACTGAGGCCAGAACATCAGAAAAGATGCCTAGTGCCTGTAACCCTATTTATATCGCATTTAATTTGCAGTCTGCCTCTTTGGGGAGGAGGGGTTTAGCATACATCTTAAATAGATGCCCGCTTCAATGATTAATCTAACCCCAAACCCTCGCCCCTTTGTCTTCCTTTTGGAATTTATCTTTCCCCTCAAGACTTCCCCTTACCATTTTTGTATCAGTAGAATCGTGAAGCTCCTAGTGGCCCTCCCAGGAAATGTGCCAGAAAATCTTTCACTCTTCAGAGTGGGCCATGTTATACGCCGCCCCACTCCCAACCGCCATACACACACCTCACCAGTAAAGTATGTTTCCCTGAATTCCGTCTCAGATATATGTCTTACGTTTTTCGAGCAACTCTACCCCAATTCTAGCCCTCTTTAATTCTCTCCTGCTCTCCCGTTAAGACCAATGCCTAAGAAATATGTCCATCTGGTTTTCCTCCAGTCTTTTCTCTCTTATCTCTGCCACTAACAGATTAATGACAACTGGGTGCAAAATCACATCACTACCCTTTTCACTGACTCTGCATAGCTCCTCACTGCCCAGTGAACAGCTATAAACTCCATCTGGTACATTAAACCATTTACAGTATACCTTCTCACCCCACTCACACCCACATGTCCAGGATGGTCTGTCTCTCAAGCTTTCCTCCACAAGTCCTGTATTTCAGCCAGTCTGCTTTTGCTTCTTTTTTTAAGTTCCCCTCCTGTCCTAATCCTATCTCATTGCCTTTGGGCCTTTGGATTTATTTGCTTATCTCATCCAGCTTCACATGCTCAAATTATGCCCTTCTTTTGAAATGTAAATTACATATCTTCTTTCCCAGGAAACCTCTTCCTGGTCCTATAGACTGCTGTTTTGTCTCCCTCCCCACCTTAATAGATGTGTATCTGTATTTCTCTTATGGTTCTTAGTATGCTCTCCCTTGTATTATAGTTTTTGGTTCCCCTTCTCCTTGGCAGCAGGGTCAACATTAATTCATTTCTCTCCTGTGTTAGAGCTTTATATATTGTAGGTACATAGTCCCAATATTTGAATAAATGTTCACCTTGACCAAGAAAGGATTACTTATTGATAAAGCAGCTATTTGCAAATCAACAACAAAATTAATTAGGCACTATATATATACCATTTATTGAACTCTTATTATGTGCCTTGGCCTCTAATCACATACAAAATCTTCACAACAACCCCATCTTTAAACAACTCACTTTACAGATTAGGACACTGGGGCTTTGAGAGTTGGAGACTTGTTTGAGGTCTCACAGCTCCTAAGCGACAGAACTGGGGTTCGCAACCAGTCTTTGTGGCATTGCTCTTAACGGTTCAGAGAGACTCCCAATCTACATTCCTAAAGAGAATTTTAAAGTTCTTTTTATTTTTAAGGCGCCGGACTAAAGTCAGGGTAACTGAGTTCTAGATTCAGCTCTGGTGCTATTTAGCTGCTTCTGTACCACCAAATAGGAACTTTGGCTTAATCAGTTCCTCCCTCTGGGCCTCAGTTTCCCTTTTTAACAGAAGTGCCAGATCCACACCAGATGAACTCCCAGCTTCTTTCCCAGTATTTATGGCATGTCTCTAGTAGGTTTTACAGATGACAGTATGCATCCTGCACTGTGTTCAGAGTACACCAGAGTTGTGTATTGAAAACAAAGAGAGCTGCCTGGGTGAGATTAAATTTGTTAAATCAGTTCTCTGGAAACCAGCTACTCTGTTGCTTAGTCTCGTCACACCAGAGTTGCGGAGAACTTTTTTTAAAGTATAGATTCTACGCTTTACCCCTGGAAGTTCCAAATTTGCAGATAATAGATAATGCCCTAAATCTGAATTTTTAAAACACTTCCTGGGCAATTTTGCCACTTAGCTGGGTTTGGGAACCAGTGTCTTAACTTAATGCTTCACAGACTTTATCATGCTTGAGAATACCATGGAATTCTCATTAAAGTTCTAGTTTCTGGGCCCTACTCTGATATTTTGATTCAGTAGGTCAGATTTGGGGTGGAGCATGATTATTTGAATTTCTAACAAATTTCTGGATGATGCTACTTTTAAGGACAATCATTTCCCTTGTATCCAAGGGAAGGTAAAAGGACTCCACTCGATTTCTTTCTTTCTCTTTCTTCCTTCCTTCTTTCCTTCCTCCTTTCTTTCTCTCTCTCTCTCTTCTCTCTCTCTCTCTCTCTCTCTCTCTCTCTCTCTCTCTCTCTCTCTCTCTCTCTCTCTCTCTCTCTCCCTCCCTCCCTCCTTCCCTCCCTCCCTCCCTCTCTCTCTCTCTCTCTCTCTCCTCCTGCTTTTCCTCCTCCTTTTCCTTTTCTTCCTCCTCCTCCTTCTCCTCCTCTGTCTTCTTTTTCCAGTGCAGGAAGAGGAAAAACGGAGAATAAGAGAAGGGCCTGATTTCTTCCTTTAAACATTGTATGGCCTGGGGAACTATTGTGCTCTTGTCATGTTTGGTTTGAGTGGCTCCACCTTGAGACATGCAACATTTGCAAAATTTGTGGGTATGTGGGAAGGGAAGGAGAGGGGGTTACCTCATTCAAGGTGCTTAGAATGATTGGCAAACACAAATTGTATCCTAGTGATCAAAGGCTAACACCACAACAGTAAAAGCCACTACAAGCCCTTACAAGGTGTCACTTTGCTAAGCACTTTAAATGCATTATCTCACTTAATCTGCAAAGTAACCCTTTATAGTAGGTATTTTTATCCCTAATTGATGAACATTGAAGCTCAATCTCAGCATTTAAGGAGCTTGCCCAAGGTGGGCAGGTAAGTAGCAGTGCTGAGACTGGAACCGAGGGCAACCCAACTCCAAAATCACTCCCTATTGCAAAAGGAAGGGCTGGTGAGAGACTCATTTGCTAGTGTCACAGGTGTCACCACCTTGAGTGCCTTGTCATCAACATATGCTTCCTGAACTTGAATTCATGCTAAGGCTTCCATGGGTCAAGTTTTCCCTTGGAGATCACACCCATCTTTTAAGTTTCCAGGCTATCTTCACACAGAGAAACACTCTCTTTCAATAGTTTGGGAAAGGAATATGTGATTAGAACTTGAGCACCAAGGAAGTAGTTCTTAGATGTTTGGATAGCAGGTACAATAGAGTCAAATCAAGAATAAGGTACTGATGTGGGAGAGAATGAAAATAAACTGCTTCTCCAAATGTGTCAGCAGCATTTTAGGTTTAAGCGGTCCTCATGACAAAGGGATTGGGTAAAATGGCATCATCTCCACTTTGAAATGTTTCGTTGTTTATTAAATCAACCTCCCATCTCCTCCTTTGCAGCTGGGCACATTCCGGTTCCACGATGGGGATTATTTTATTGAACCACTACTGTCCATTGATGAAGAAGAAAATGAAGAGGAACAAAACAAACCCCATGTTATCTACAGGCGCAGCATCCCCCACAGGGAGTCCTCGACAGGAGGGCATGCATGTGCCACCTCAGGTATTTGCTTCTTGCTTCAGCAGAGAGCCCGCCTCTGTGAAATGGGTTAATTGCCCTGCTACAAAGATGTAGCTCTTTCACATGCTACAGAGCACTACCATTTTACATTGTCTTTTATTTGATTTTCAAGTGAGGTAGGTATATCCCCATTGCACAGATGTGAAAGCTAAAGAGAGTCCTAGTAACTTGTCCAGGGTTGCACAGCTAATAAGTGTCAAGACCAGGATTCAAACTCAAATAGCAGTGACTGCCAGCCCACTATGGGCAGAGCTGCCTCTTTTGTTGAAGTTGCTAATTTTTATGATTAAGCTTTAGTAATGTCCTAGGCTATTATAGACATATCTTCAATTAGCAATTGCTTATGTTTCTTATTTTCTATTTATCTTTTTACCATGTAAAGTTACAAAACAGTCTTACAAATGAAACTCACAAAACTTCTCTGTGTTTCTTGGAGTTTTTCCTGTCAGCTTCAATTTAGCTCATGTTCTGTGGCTTCAGGAACTACGGGACTGGAAATCTGGGTTGCACAGTCAGGTTTCTATCAGATGCATCTATGTCTACAGCTAGATTTCCTTCCATCCTGGCCAGATTCTTTGAGGCTTAATGCTGACAATGTTTGGCCATTGTCAGAGCTGTGTCAGTCCTTCTGGCCACCCTGGAAAACTTATGTTTGTCCATGCTACTCAATCTGCAATCTTGAAAAGAACCTTCACTGTCCTTGAAGTCTGGTTACTTTCTCTGCAGTGATAGCTTATTATATATATAACTATCTTTCTCCCTACTTTTTATTTTTAAAACTTGCTTCTCTGTATTAAATGTCTTCTCAGGGTCTTTCTGGCATATCCAAATAAGGCCAAAATTCATGACCGACAGGTAGTTTCCTAAAATGCTTTCCGAACAATCACTTGTTTCATCTCATCTCTGTATCGGTTTCTCCCACTATGACAGGGTAGTGTCCTATTCCCTCCTGGATTTATTATTTCTAAAGTGAATCCTTTAATGCAAAAACATTGGCTGTCTATAATCTGGAGAAGCCAAGTCATAGGGAGTATCATCATAAGGCATAGCACTGTAGGACTTTTGGCTTAATACCATCCAGTGCCCTGTTCATACTGCCAGGGCTAGGTACACTATAACTGAAGTATTCTGTATGTTAGACTGTCTAAAGAGCCAAAGGGTGGCAGAGGGAGGATGAGTGAGGAGTGTACTTAGAAACAATGGTGGCAGCAGCTTACGTGGTGCCAAGACTGCCAGCAGCAGCTTACGTGGTGCCAAGACTGCCAGCGGCTAGCAAGTTCAATAGGAAGACATTTATCACATTTTGTTGACCGTGCTGGTAAGAATGTCGACATTTGCTTTTTGACTTCCCAAATATGAATTAGCAGGTGCATATTTTTACGTGTGTATAAGTATACACAGACATACACATATCTACATACACACAAGAATATAGCATGTGATAGAAAGGAAATATATGATTTCTCCCTTCTTATCTTACTGATATATGTTCAAAAGATACTCAAGTAATATTTTTATTGATCAATTTATTGAACAATGGCACTTTGTGATTTTCTTCTGCCCTGAAGTCACAGAAAACCACCATTTTAAAGAACTACCATTTATTGTGGTCCTATTCTCTACTGGCATTGGGCAAAGCACTCTGCCTACACTGCTTCACTTAATCCTTACCACAGCCTGTAGGATGGGTAGCATTCTTTCCTCCATTAGACCTGGTAAAGGAGTTGAAGCTTTCAGAAATGAAGCAACTTAAGATCTCACAGCTAGACTATAATGAAAACCCATGTTTACCTGTCTTGTTCCATGATTCATTTTCTCTCTGCAGGTGTGGTATGTATGTGTGTGTGTGTGAAAAAGAGAGAGAATAACATCATTCAAAATATCCTCAAGGTTTATTTTTTTAATTAATTACCCAAGTCAATGGTCATTACATTGATTTTTCTGGACTAGAGGACAAGTCATTGTCAAATCTTATTAAAAACACAAAGAAAAGGGAATCTGAAAAGGTGAAGATTGAAGACAGCAGAAGATGCCTTACTTTTTAAAAAAAGCTTATTTGGGCTCTTGTCTTTATTGGTATTGGGGCCTTTAAGTGCCACATTCCAAATCACAAATGCCAACTTTTACTTTTCCTTCTGATTTTAGCTTGTTTAGTAACTAGTGTAGCAGGCCCTTCCTTCATCCCAGTGGCTCTTGCAAAGGTTGCTGCTGGGCTCTGCTCCTCTGGTTTCTCTCCTTCAGCTGCTCCTGTTTCCCTTCTCTTAGTCCAGATGCAGGGGGCTCACAATAGCTGGAAAGAACTTTGGAACATGGCACAGTTTACCAGAAACCATTAGAGAGATGAAGCAGCAGGTCATGGAAACCTCAGAAACCAGGTAGGCTTTGCACAGGGAGTGAAAATAGGTGGGGGGTGGGAGTGGAGAAGACCTTCTGGCCAGAGAGGAAAACATCCTCTTTGTAAATATCAATCCAGTTAGCTTCAGGGTTTCCCATTCCCACCACGCCCCACCCCAAGAGCAGTGACTAGTAATCAAGAGATTTTAGAAGTACCCTTATACAAATGTAGTCTATAAAAAAAAAATAATAATAACAGTCTAGAGAGATGGATAGAGAATCAGTGGGTTTAGTTAAGTGCTCCAGGTAATCCAGATGTTCAGCTAAACAAGAGTCCCTGCTAAAGTTAGATTTAAGGTACTGACCACTGTCCATAGCTTGTTGTTTGCTTTGCCCTAGATGATAGAATATTTGAGCTGGAGGAAACCTTAGCAGTCAGCTCTAAGCCACCATCCTAATTCTATATAAATGAGCAAACTGTAGTCTTCGGTTGTTAAGTTACCTATTTCCAGGAGTGATAACCTATATGTTCAACACCAACCCATCAGAATGTAAGATAGCTCAAGCCTTGGAACAGATGCTGGGGACCTCCTGCTGAGCTATGTGTAACCTTTTAGTTTCTGGATCAGGGGAGTGTGTCCAGGGCAGGGCAGTGTGGTTCTTACACTACTGCCTACAGATAGAACATAAGTCTTACTCATTTCTGATTCTTCACATATGTCTAATTAAAAATAAAAAGATTCTGAGTAACATGTTAAAAAATATGTATAGAAAGTCTTATATAGTGAAAAAACTTCATGGGTTTAGAAAGACATCTACAACTTAATTTACGCATTCATGTGTGCATTTACTCATTTAGCCATGAACTGTTTATTGAGTAACTCCTCTGTGCCATGAGGATAAAACCGTAAAACTGGGAATCATCTTCATGCCAGTTATTTATGTGACCTCAAGCACATTCAGAGTATAAATGAAGAATAGCATATACCTCCCAAGGGTATAATCATAACTAAGCGAGTACGAAATAATGAGGGCTCCTAGAACAGTGTTTAGAAATAGTAAACAGTCTCTGAATGGCAGATTTTTAAAAAATGATCATGAAAGTAGAAAGCAAAACACTATAGCAAGGGAAGGAAAACTCAAAATACCAAAAACTAAAGCTAACCAGGCTCCTGTGATTAAGCTTAGAGTTTCTTGGTAACCTGGTCACAAAGGGATTATGGGGCTTGTCCAAGGTCCCCTGCTAGCCAGTGGCAGGATTGAGAGCCCTTTCTGTCTGCTTATTTACTCTACACATAATGCAGCATTTGAAAATTTTATTTCTTGAAAGTTTCTCTTGGCCCAGTGGCTGCCCTTCCTGTGCCTTCTCTGTTTTGCCATCATTGGGTATGAGTGGGAGGCTGAGTGGCAGGCCTGTGGGATCCATTCAGGAGAGTGTGTTGCTTTTGTAAGCCACTTTCTGCCCATCCCATCACATGTCACATTGCATTTCTAGATGAAACCCCAAGTTCTAGCACATAGACACTTTCTATTTGACCCTGAATTTTTCACAAGGGAATTTACTTGTTCTTATCAATGAGATAGACATGTTTCCCCGTAGGTAAGTGAGAGAAAGGCAGGGGAGTGGGCCAACAGGAAAGATTGTTTTGTTTGCCTGGACATAAAAGACAGTGTTTTTCTGTTACTAAAATACCTCTCTCACCCTCCCATCTCAGCAAGGCCAATGGTTTTTGGTTCTTAAGGCCCATCAATGCCACTTTTAAGGCAATAATTAGACAATTGTGTAAAGGTATTTATGGGAGAATACTCAATACAGTGTTATTGCAGAAAAATGCTGGAAACAACTTAATGTCTATCACTATGGGAATATATCAATAATTTATGAGGTGTGCTTTGGGTGGATTCCTATACAGTCATAAAAATGATGGCATAGATGTATGTTAACAAACAGAGAAATATGTATATTAAGTGACTGGGCAGTGATGATTCAGTGTATATGGTATGATCTCATTTTTTAAAAATAAGTGTATGTGGGTACATGTGCGTAAAGAAAAATATCTGAAGCAATATGCATGAAAATGTTAATAAGATTATTTCTGGTTGGCAGGAACATAGGCAATCTTTACTTTTATATTTTATATTCTTCCATTCTTGCCATGATTCTATAATAGTTTCATAATAAGAAAATATAGTTTAAAAAGGAATGAGGATAGTAGCATCCAGTTATTTTGTAGCTCCATGGCACTTGTCATCAGGGACCAAGAGCCAGGCCAAGATCCCATGGTTTGTTTCTTTCTTTTGGGGAGGTTGTAGAGGTGGTGGATGAGATAGTTTTAATACCACACATAAAAATCTTGCTTTTAGCTATTTCTTTGGAATATTAGAGCTGATCAAAGCTAAGGGTTCCTATAGATGCATTTAAATTGCCTGTGCCTATTGGACTGACCTTGGGATTACCATAGTTTAGTCTCCTTTAGGGACTGGGGACTCTGTCCATCACCCCCACTAAAACGTACTGTCACTTCTGAGTTGGGGTCCAAAGAATATGATCATAAAGGCTGAAAAATCTAAGATAATAATTAAAGTCATCATTGGTTTGACTCATATTATGTGCATATGAGGGCTCTGTGCTACACACATTCCATGCATTGTCATATGTAATCCATTCATTAACACTACAGGGTAGGTATTATTATCCTTATTTTACAGTTGAGAAAATTATAGCTCAGAGAGGTTGTCCAAAGTCACACAGCTAGTAGGAAGTAGGGCTGTCTTGATCCCAAATCTGATTCCAGTGTGCTATGCTGTGGGCCAAATTACCTATAAACCAAGTGGAAGAAGCTGCCATCTAAAAATATCCTTTTTTACTTAAGATTTCAGAACATCTTTTTTGTCTTTAATCTGATTTCTAAATGATACTCACAGTGGCTAACATTTGTTGAGCATGCATTGTGTGGCCCGCACTATTCTACATGCTTTAATGGATTATATGTCTTAATACTTACTTGAGTCTCAATTTTGTAGTTGAGAAAACAGAGATACTAAGAAGTCCATATTTTTGACTTACCCAAGGTCACAAGTCTCATAAACACATCCTTTTGTCCTGGTCTGTTAGAGGTTTTTTTGCCTATCACTTTATTGATTCGATTGTCTTCATATCTGGAATTGGCCCTGGCTGGTTTAGCTCAGTGGATTGAGCGTCGGCCTGCGAGCTAAGTGTCGCTGGTTCGATCTTCCAGTCAGGGTACATCAGAGAAGGAAAACTCTGACTCCAAAAAACCTCCGCTGCCTTGCGGCATACCTCTTCTGGGGAAAGGCTAAGGGAGTAAACCCCGACAGAAAATCCGGAGCCGGAGTCCCTAAGGCGGTTTGACGTTGTAGTCAACACCGGCAACTCCTGCGGCGCACCTGAAGCCAAGCTGTATCGACTCCGTCTTTCCCTTGGACCCTTCAGCTGCGAAGAGAGGGGGGGTCTGCTGCATGGGCAACAGCAGACCCTCCATATCACCCTGCCCAGGCTCTGTAGCTTCAGCTCCACTGGAGAGGACACTCCAGCATCATCGCAAGATGTCAATTCAACACGGGAGGAGACAGATGCCGTGTCACTCCCGAGTCGGACTGCACAGCCATTCTCGGCGGTGCAGATAGACTCTTAAGAAGCTACACCATCGTCTCTCGAGACGGACGGCTGCCGACGATGTCTTCATATATGAATTACTTTTTCTCGTAGTATTTTTTGCATGCCTTCCAAGAATTTGATTTGATTTGAGGAGGCCTGGTGCCTGGAATTCCCACCCAAGACTAATGACTCACTGCAGCCTTGTGTCTCCAGCAGGCCTCTGTTGGAGTGAATACTTGTTACACATTAACCCTGCAATTCCATTAATAATTTAGCATAGATTAGCTGATTAGATTAACTGTCCCAAAAGTTGGGCCCAAATGGAGTGAGAGACAGAGCTAAGGAGCAGACCTCTGAGGGGGCTTTAAGTAAACAATTCTGGGACAGCTCAAGGGTTCCAGGCAGTAAGAGAAGCTTTGGCTGACCTCATGGTCCTTCTGCGCCCCAGTAGGTCAGTTGTTGTTGGCTAATTAGTGATTTCTGTGAGAAGCCAGCCTCCCTCCATTTTCCCATACATGTTCGTACCCTCATATCCTTCCCCTCAACCTTTCGAAAAACCTGTGAACACAAGGATAGGCAACATATGAGGAGCCATGTGTTGGTCAATGTACAAGCACACTATGGATTATTTCATTCACTCCTAGAAACAGCTCACTGGGAGGAAGATGCTCCAGGTGCTCCCATTTTACAAATGAGAAACTGAACTCAGGGAGGTCAGTGAACCAGGACTGATTTGACCTTTAAAGATTGTTCCTGTCTTTTGGGGTTTATTGTTTTGACTTAATTTCCTTTCACTTACTCCTTTTTGTTCCTCATCAGTCTTTATACCTTTTTATCTGCTTTATATTTCTCAAGGGCTTTATGATTAATAAAGTTAAGTATAAGCAATGACCTCTAAAATCCTTTGTAAATTATCAGAAAATTACTGTTTTAAATAACTGAATTTTTGAGCTTGTTTCTTCAGCTTTATCTTCTTTGTGGCATTTATATAAAAACATTGGTTTTTTTTAACATTGAAATCTGTAGTGCAATATTCCAACAAAGTAAAAGATAGTAAAAAAGAAACTTCTGCTACAGGAATGGTTTCTTCTTTCATTTGTTCTCATTTATTCATTAGGGTTTTTGTTTGTTTGTTTCTATGGTTTTTTTTTTTTAACTTTTCATCTTGTTTTTTAAAAAGTATTTTAAGAAGTAGAAGCAATAGTAAAATAAACACACCACCTACATTTAACAATGACAAAGAATTTTCCACATTTGCTGCTTCATTTTCCTTTTTGCTAGAGTATTTTAAAACTAAACTCAGTTATCATGACATTTCCTCTCTAAATACTCTATATACCTATCTAGAAAGTGAAGATATTTTCTTATGTAACTGTAACATTATTTATGATGGTGATCAAAATCAACAATAATTTCTCCTTAATCACCTAAAGAGTATCTATATTAAAATTTCTAATTGTCCCCAAAATGCTTTTTATAGTCGTTTTGCTTAGACTGTGATCTAAATAAGTTCCACACATGGCAATTGGTTGTCTTTTAAGTAACTTCACTTGTTGTCATTGTTGTTGTTAAAATTGCTGTTTTTGTTTCAGTTTTAGTTTTGCTCCCATGCCCCCCCCCTTTTTTTTCTAATTATTTTTGCTCTTTGATTCACCTTAATCATCATAAGGTCAGGCTGCATTTGCAACAATTTGGATGAGCAGAATCAGACCCCAAACCCATAGCAGGTACCTAGAATGTAACAACATAGCCCTGGGGAATGAGCCACTTACCAGAATTATTCCACTGAGCATCGAAGGCAATGTGAGTAGGTGATCTTTTTGACGCGTTGTACAGAGAACATTGATAGCCGCCCCACCCCTTTTTTTAAATCTTCCAGAAGAAGGATCCTCACCTTATAGTATTTGCTGAGATGACCTTATCTACCATTCAAGTATTTCACTCCCTTGTGTTTTGAAGCCCAGAATCTGAGAGTTTGCAGTTGGGAATGGAAAGTGGCAGGTTAGCTTTGGACCTGAAATCAGGGCTCCTTGTGTGTGAAGTATTTTCCTGCCCCTTCCACCAGCCCTTTTGATAACTACTCAATCCAGAGACAACCTGAGGACTGCCTGCCTCACCTGCAGTCCCAAATCAGGGCCTTTCTCTGTCACCTATCATCAAATCTTGGTTGTTCATATCACTTTGCTTCAGAAACCCATTGTCTGCTAAGGAAAAAGGGTACTTGCTAATTTGTTCATCTTCCTGGTAACCCTTGAAATAGGTTAAGATGCACATCCCCTGTAAAGAAGGCATGCAAGAAATGACAGAAGGCTGGGGCAGAGGGCTAAGTGGTCAGGGAGTGTTTGGGGTAAATTTGAAGGCCCTCAGACCCTTTACCTAAGAGAGCTGTCTTTTTGAGGTAAGATACAGTAGTCCCTCTCTGTATCGCAGTTCACTTATGGTGACCTCACTGTATCACGGAATTTTAAAAAATATTATATTTAATTATTTATCACAGATTTTTCGCTATATCACAGGATTTTGTGGTACTGTATATGTATGTTGTTAAAGTTACGTAGGTTTAAGAGTGTAGAATAAATGTAAGGTTCCTACTTCGCGGGGGGTGGGGGTCTAGAATGTAATACCTGCGATAAGTGAGGGAATATTGTATTGTAGAATCTCTTGGTGCTCTTCATCTGAAGAAATAAACCCACTCATTTAATCAAGTGCTCTTTTACCATGCAGTTGAGGTTTAAATATTTAAACTTTGTATCTGCCAAAGTTAGGTTTCTTAATAATAATCAGATTATCACAAAATCATTATTGTAGCCATTTATGAATAACCAAAGTCTGCTTATGTCTGGGCCAGACTTCTTCATGGATCCTCTATACAACTGAAAATCATTAATCAATGGGAAGCATTCTGAGTATCACAAAAGGAACATGAAGAAATACAAGATGTGATGGTTTGTATACATGTGGGTGGTGGGCTTTGATGAGAAGGAAAGGAATCAAATGGAAGGCAAATGTTAGCAAAATACTCCTTCTTTTATTGATTCCCATCTCTCATATGACATTAGAATTAGAGTAGGGTGTTGAAAATGCAGTTGGCCTGCGGTGTATGGAAAAACTTGAAGTTGGTGTGATTGGCCTCAGTATTTTTCTGTTACAAGTTTTGTTTGCTTTTTGTTGTTTTTTACAAATCTTTTATACTTCCTAGTGTTTTCTTTCCATTTTTCTATTAAGTTATAAGTCATCCTTTCTAGAGTACAGCTCTGCACATTTTAACAAATGCGTATAGTCACGTAACCATCATCACAGTCAAGATATTGAGTAATTCCTTTGACAATTACAAATAAAGCCACTATAAATGTGTGCAAACAGGTTTTGGGTGGACATATATTTTCATTTCATTTGGGCAAATACTTAGGTGGGAGACTGCTGGGTTATATGGTAAGAATATCTTTAACTTTGTAAGATACAGCCATCTATTTTCCAAATGACTGTAGCATTTTGCAGTCCCACCAGCAGGGTATAGAAGTTTCATTTTTACTGCATCCTTGTTAGCACTTGTTATTGCCAATATTTTGTTTTTTTTTTTTGTTTTTTTTTTTTAATTTTAGCTATTCTAACAGTGGTATCTCGTCATAGCTTTAATTTGCACTCCCTCATAACTTAGCATCTCTTCCTGTGCTTATCTGCTATACACTTATCTTCTTTGGTTAAGCGTGAGTTTCAAATCTTTTGCCCATTTAAAAAAAAACTGAAATGTTTTCTTACTATTGAAGTTTGAGATTTCCTTATATATTCTGGATATAAGCCCTTTATCAGTTATGTAGTTGCCTATCTGTGGCTTCTCTTTTTCATTGTCTTCATTTGCAGATACTTATTGCATGCATGGCCTCCTTATTTATTTTTTTTAACTAATTTTTTGTCTTTTTTAAAAATTATTTATTCGTTTACTTATTTATTTTTAGAGAAAGAGGAAAGGAGAAAGAGAGGGAGAGAAACATCACTGTTTGGTTGCCTCTCACTCACGTCCCCAACTGGGGACCTGACATGCAACCTAGTCATGTGCCCTGACTGGGAATCAAACCAGTGACTCTTGGCTCGCAGGCCGACGCTCAATCCACTGAGCCACAGCAGCCAGGGCTTGGCCTCCTTATTTTATTGCAAACATTTCATGCATCATAGACATCATGCTGTCTCAGGACTACACTGCAGGAAAGCACAGCGCAGAGTTCGGTACAGAATTTGTTTGAGACACCAGTGAAGAGAAATGGACTAGCAAAGACTTATTTTGAACTTGCTCTTTAAAGCCAGTGTCTATGCCAACACAAAAGGCACGCTATTGTTGTTTTTATTTCTAATTAGTATACACAGACGACTTCCATTTTAAAGCCAGTGTACTTTATGAGGAGAATGTGTTCTCTTGACTCATAAGTGAAACAGTTACAAAGGAAGCTTTGGATACCTAAGAATACAACTATGTTCTTTTCAACATAGCACACATGAGAGAGAGAGAGAGAGAGAGAGAGAGAGAGAGAGAGAGAGAGAGAGAGAGAGAGAGAGAGAGAGCCAGAGGACAGTGAGACAGAGAAGGGTTGGTGATGTGAAATGAGCTCTCTCTGACCACATGCTCCTGGGGAAAGAGGAGTGGGAAACACAGTTCCATTATTTTCCAGAAGTTCCTATTCTGTGCCTTGTTGGCAATACAAGAGTTTCTCCAAAGGTTTCCTAATCCTCACATTTGATACTATTCCATTGTAACAAGTCAGATTAGGGAGAATGGAAGTGGTTTTCAGAAATTCTTATCTGTTATAGCAGGTCCAAAAAAACCCTTCACAGTAAGTAGTGGAGATGTGTACATTGTGCTTCCCGTGATATTATTTAACATCAGCTACAGCTGACTTCTTCTGTGTTAGTCTCTCTGTTGGGGTTATACTGTCTCCTCTCTGCTCACCCTTTATACTGTTTGGTTACTTCTTCTGAACCCGCTCTAAGAGTGACAGTGACCAAGAGAAGAGACTCTTGGGCTTTGCTCCTTTTGAATCTTAGGACTTCATTTTTCAGCATTATTCACTTTCATCTTATGAAAAATAAGAACTCGTATATTTTTCATACTGAGGGACTTGAGAGAGAACTTTCTGTGCCTAGAAAGAGAATGTTCAAAAGTGCGACTCAAATGAGGTGTTGGAAGTGCCACTGGGTTTAAGTGTAAGAACAATTAAGAATAAAGCGTTGAGATCATTTAAGTTATTTTAAGGCTATGGAGAAGGATATTAAGCTTTTAATTGATTTAAGGAATTAAGTAGTCACAGCAAGAGCTGAATTTATAGCACCTACATATGTGAGCTGGGCCAGGTGCTGTGGGAAGGTGGCCTGTGGGTTGGGAGGGTTCCTGTGAGTGAGTTGCACTGTGATCAGCATAAAGCGGACCCCCCGCAACCACTTGTTGCCATGGTCGCTGGAATATGGACACCAGACGAGAAGGCGTTTGTACTGCAGGCTGTGGTGCATAAACTTGTCCTCAGTCCTGTGTGAGCTGGGAGACTTGTGTATCAAAGGAATGTGGGAGATATGCTCTCCAGGAGTTGCTTAGAAGCCTTTTTAAAGAGATTCTGCCCAACTGCTCTTTAATCTCTGATAAGGGAGTGTTACCTAGACCCACCACACGCCTTGGGGCCACCTAGGAGCTGCTGTCAGATAGCAGGAAGCCCTGGATCCACTCCATTCCAACAGCCTTAAAAGGGTGCTCACCCTCAGGAATGAGTCACCACAGCCAACACCCTGGAGTGTCTCTTATCCCTCAGGCCCTATTTTAGCACTTTCTGTGATTTAAGACATTCAACTCCCCTATTAGGGAGGAAATAGAGGCACAGAGGGCTTAGGTAACTTGCCAAGGTCACACAGATTGAACGTGGAGCAGCTGGGATTTGAACACAGGTCTCTCTGACTCCCAGGCCCAGTCTCTAATCTAGCATATCACACTGCCTCAGTATTCACTCTGCAAACACTCACTGTCTGGAATGCACCATTCTATAGGTCAGCCAGTAGCCTCACATGATGCCTGAGCCCTTAAAATGTGGCCAGTGCCACATGTTGAAATAACAATATGTTGGATATAGTGGGTTAAATAGAATAGTATATTATTAAAATTCATTTCACCTGTTTCTTTCAACTTTATTTTTAAATGTGGCTGCTAGACATTCTTAACTTCCATGTGTAGCTGACATTTTATTTTTGCTGGAGAGTGCTGGCCTAGAAGACCCCAAGCCTTGTCACAGAGGGACCACAGACAGTACGGGGTGGCTGTGGGCAGCTGGCACCCCACCAGCCAGAAAGGCCTATCTCCCCTTATTGCTGAGAGATGGAATGAGTCAAAACCAACATTTCCCAAAGAGTATTTTGCAGGATATTAATAGCAAAATCAAACAGTCTCATAGTAAAATATAGGCTTAGATATGTTAAGTATTTTATACTACTTCAAATAGATATTATTTAAATATTTTCTCAAGTTATTTCAAGTGTGCCTAAATTTCTTCATGTGTGAAATGGGGAGATTTGCTTACTTATTGGTAAAATGTTTTAAGTGAGCTTCGCTTTCATGTTGCCACACAACAACAACAAAAATGCATATTTCATTACTAAGTAACTGGAATCACTTAGAAAATAACATGTCTCTAACATATCTAATTGCTGTGATGAATAAACAGATTAATCCATACATAGTGCTTAGAAGAGTGCAAGACACGGAGGAAAGCTCTCAACAACACTTAGCTGTTATTATTGTAACAGTCAGCAGCAGCATCACTGCATTTAGTTGAAGGAGTGGCAGGATGATGAATGAAGGGGTGCAGAGGGCCTTTGGGGTAGTGCCCCAGCTTGCAAACCTGAGTCAGCAAACTTAATTGCCCAGGTAGCTGGACCCTCAGACATGCCTCGCACCTACCACAGCCCCTTGAACTGTAAGAAATTTCTCAGTTGGCTTCTTCCCTGAGAATCCCATCAATATTCTCCTCTCCATCCAGTTCTATTTCCAGGAATGGCTCAGTCTCCTATGTTTCCCAGTTGCATGATTAAACCAATGTAAACTACCTTCTTTGCTACAAGACTTCTCAGAACATTTAAATTACTAATGTGCCTGGAATGTGTCCCAGATGCGAATGCTGTTAAAGTGTTTTTGCAAACCTACATGATTTGTTTTTGGAAATATCTTTTGGGACTAATGTTCCGTAAACCACTCACAGGGAAACATTGTACATAAAGGATCTGGCCAGCCTGAAAGAAGGCTTAGCAATATTATCTCTTCCTCCACTTCCCTTTGAACACATTTCAAAAGTACTGAGCATGGAGCACCAGACACGGAACACTCTACCCCCACACCCCTTCCTGTGACCTCAAAGAGAGTGATGGGTTTGGAGGCTGGATCTAGTGAGTAGCCAGGGATTTGCTCTTGTTTTTAAAGCTAGGAAATTGAGGACCCTTTTAAAAAAAATTAAACCTTGGTAATTTACATTCATGCCCTTTAAAGCTTTATAAACACAGGGCAGCGGCCCCCACCCCCACTCAGCACCTTCCCTACCCAGTTTCTGGAAACATTTTGTTCTGTATTATTAGAACATTCATTGGTTTTATGGCTATTTTTGTTTTTCTGTTTCACCTTTTTCCCCAGATTGTGCTTGTTCATCCACCTTCCACTGATGTTTGTTTCTCCTGTCCTGTGCTGAAGGCTTCCTTGAGTAACTCTCTGGACATAAGCACAAAGCACAGATCTTAGATCTAACTAGGACAAAAGGACAGGAAGTGCCTTGGCTTCCACTCTTGTTCCCTGTGTATTAGCCCTTGGAGCCAGTTGAGAGATGCAAGTGTTTGCATTTGTTTATATCTGATTACATCTCAGCCTATGTCTTCTCACTATCAATCCCCTTGAGGTATTGCCTAGATTCAAAGTTCTATTGGGACAGGGACTAGGCTTTTCTGCTTTTAGTTCCTCCTTCCCTCCCTCCCTCTCTCCATCTTTCCCTGTCATCCTCCCTTCCTTTTTTCCTCTCTCTTTTTCTGTAAAAGGTTCCTTCTAAAATAAAATTGTTTTGTTTGAGAAACTAATGTCAGCATACTAACTTATGAAGAGAGGGTATTTTGCATGCTACTAGTAAAGCAGTAACAGCTAGTAATTTTTATCATGTGAAATATTTAATGGCTCCTCTCTGTGTGTCACACACTGCTCTAGGGGTGCTTTATGTGCTCTCTCTTTTCATGGTCCAGTTAGCCTTTTGGGTATTCACTGTTATTATCCTCCTTTCACAAATGAAGAAACTGAGGCTTAGTGCCAGTAAGGGCAGCTAGAGGCAGAAAAGGCAGGACCATGAGCCAGGGCTGGTCAGCTCCAGTGGCAAAGACAAAACTGCTAATGCTTCCTGTCCAGCTTCCTCTTGGCTGTCAAGCCCAGGTGGAGCAGAAAGGAAACTTGTTGCTGTCCTCCCTGTGTTCCCAGGATGGGATTGCCCTGCCCACTTAGACCATGAGGTCCCACCCAGGTGGCTCAGCGCCATAGGAAGTTCAGTTAAATTTTGATAAACCTTATAAAAATAGAGGGCAATAATTAACTTCTCAGCTATTAATGTTAGCACTCAAATCTTCTCAGTCCAACTGCAGATGGTGGGAAACACTCAATGAGTAACTGCCAAATAAGCTAGGCCTGCATGTTATTTTCTAAATGATTCCAGTTATTTAGTAATGTAATATTCGTTTTGTTGTGTGGCAGTGTGAAAGCGAAGCTCTTTTAAAACATGTTACCAATAAGTAAGCAAATGTTAAAGTTTTTGGCTGTGAAGTTTTTAAATAACGATATCTTCTTAAATTTTTATAATAGTTTTTTTAAGGATTGCCCCAAGTTTTATATTTGTTTTGTTGTTGTTCTGTTCAGCCTATCTAGCTCAGTGCCTTTCACAAAATATGTTCTCAAGAAGTAATTTTTAAAGTCAATTTATAATTTAACAAAGGATTTTCTCATATACTTTCTCATTTCATTCTCAAAATAGTGTCAAGATGGAAGCAGGTATTTTTTTGCCCATTTAAGAGCTCAGAAAAGTGGGACCCAGAAAAGCGACTTAGAAAAGATTATTTTAGGATATAAACAGCTTCTATCTTGGAAATTGTTATTGTAAGCCAGAAAATTGTTTTTAATGGTTAGTCACTCCCCCATAAGTAGTTTCTTTTAGTTCTAACTTATTTTATGACTTTATGACTACTAAAAATAATAAAAATTACAATACTTATTGATTTCTTCCTATGTGGTAGACACTTCAGATTCATGATCTCCAAAAGTTTCTTAAAGCAACTTTATGAAACAGGTACTGTTCTTACTCATCTAGTGGGGGAGGAGGGAGGGCAAGCTAGAGTCACTTACTTGCCCAAGATCAAATAGAACTTGAAGCTTGCTCCCACTGGAACAGGAGATCTGAGAACGCTGGCTGTGGTGATGTAAGCATCACCATTTCCCCTCATAGTCACCAAAGCTAAAAGAGTCGTGAAAGTCACCATCAACTCACATTCTTGGAATAAAATGTAACAACTGCAGTGCCTGTGACTTGTCATTAGGACGCACGGGACTGCCAACTAGAGCTTTTTAACATGCCTAAATTTTGTTTACATGTGCATGTGAGAGTTCAGATTGCAAAATCATGCAAATGTTCATTTTATTTTTGGAGGTATCTCATGCTATTTTTTTTTTATTGTTTCATTTTTTTAGAGCAGTTTTAGGTTCACAGAAAAATTGAAATGAAGGTACATAAATTTGGCATATATATCCCATGTCTCCACACATGCAGTCTCCCCAACTATCGATATCCTTCACCAGAGTGGTGCAGTTGTTGCAACTGATGAACCTATATTGATGCATGATAATTACCCAAAGTCTGTAATTTACTTACGATTCCCTTTTGGTGTTGTACATTCTGTGGGCTTTAACAAATGTTTAATGACATGTATCTATCATTGTGGTATCACACAGAGGATTTTTAAGTGCCCTAAAAAACCTGTGAATGCTCTGCTTATATATCCCTTCCTGGCCCCAATCCCTGGCAATCACTGATCTTTTACTGTCTTCATAGCTTTGCCTTTTCCAGAATGCCACCTGATATATGGCCTTTCCAGAGTGGCTTCTTTTGCTTAGTAAAATGCATGTAACTTTCCTCTAGATCCTATCATGGCTTGATAGCTCTTTTTTTTTTAGTGCTGAATAATATTCCATTGTCTGCGTGTATCAGAGTTTATTTATCCATTCACCTACTGAAAGACATTTTGGTTGCTTCCAACTTTTAACAATTATAAATAAAGCTACCAAAACACCCGTGCATAAGTTGTTAGTGAACATAAATTCTCAGTTTCTTTGAGTAAATATCGAGGAGCATAATTGCCAGATTATACATTAAGAGTATGTTTAGTTCTGTAAGAAACACCTAACCTATCTTCCAAAGTGGTTGTACCATTTGCATTCCTCTTGCTCCATATCCTCTTCAGCATTTGTTCTGGATTTTGGTCATTCTAATCAGTGTGTAATGGTATCTCATTGTTTTAATTTGTATTTCCTTGATGATACATGATGTGGAGCACATTTTTATGTTTATTTGCCATCTGTATGTCTTCATTGGTTCAACTTGCTATTTTAAGATATGAACTAGTCCAGGTTGCTCACAAGCTATTTAGTTAAGTAAAAAAAATTAATTATTGAGGAATTCTTAAAGAAAAGAACCATAAAAAATGATTTCCTATTTCTGAGTGGCACATTTGAACTTCAAGAAGAGGCATGAAAATGACTGCAGCCACTGTGGAAAACAATTTGGCAGTTTCTCAAACATTAAACATAGAGTTATCATATGACCCAGGAGTTCTACTTTTAGGTAGAACTACCCAAGAGAAATGTAAACATGGCCACACAAAAGCTTGCACACACATGTTCATAAAAGCATTATTTAATTGAGTTGTTGGACTCAAATGATCACCAATTGATGAATGGATAAACAAAATGTGATATGGCTATACAGCAGAATATTTTTTGGCAATAGAAAGTAATGGGGTAGTGATACATGCTACAACATGGATGAATCTTGAAAATATGCCAAGTGAGAGAAACCAGACATAGAAAGCTCATATTGTATGACTCCATTTGTATGAATTGCCAGAATAGGAAATCCACAGATACAAAACTAGCTTAGATGCTGGGGCTAGAGTGGAAATGGGGAGTGACTGCTAATGGGTACAGGGTTTCTTTTTTGGACAATGAAAATATTCTAAAATTGGATAATTATGATTAGTTCACAGCTCCATGAAGACACTAAAAATACTGATTGTATACCTGGAAAGTGTAGATTTTGTAGTATGTAAATTATATCTCAATAAAAATGATAATACATGAGTGGAAAAGGAAAATAAAAAAATACACAGACCATTTGTACTGTGCTTTTCACAAGGATGAAATTTCATAATGTAGCCCATCCTGGGTCAGATGGTAACTATGTTTAATACTTTGAGAAACTGCCAAATTGTTTTCCACAGTGGCTGCAGTCATTTTCATGCCTCTTCTTGAAGTTCAAATGTACCACTCAGAAATAAATCATCTTTTATAATTCTTTTCTTTAACAATTTCATGATGTAGACCATTGCAAATATGAAACATGAGCAACAATTTCATTATGCTACAAAGATCAGTAAAGAAAAATATGGGTGACTTTTTTTTATCCTATCAATGCATGTCAGTTCGTAGAAATCATACGCTGTTCACAGGCAAGAGAGTTGACTAGATAGATATACAAGTTATAATGTCTATTTTTTTCAATTCTCAGTAGAAAAAAGTTTTTGTAGTCATAGTGAATATTTCAATCTTTAAAGCTCATACTATTTTTAATGCTAAATTCAAAATTGCTTGCTGAAATGATTAATGTGCTAGAAATAACTTGGGCTAATTAGGTCAATAAATCTGATTCTACCTCACTAGGATAAAAAGACAGATGGGTAAAAGATAAGGAAATGTTATGTATTAGAAGAAGATATTTTCTATTCTGTAGAAGTAATTTTATTCCTGCATTTTCATGCCACAGGTCACCTATGAATGAAATGTCTTCCAAGTATGTTAGAATTTACATGGGTCATTCTCTGATAGAAATTGTAGCCTTTAGAGGTTAATACATCAATTTTTTTCAACTTTGCTATTTAAGTAAGTGTTCCTTGTTTCCAGTTAGGGCCTTAAAATCATCCTCTGGTTTTCCCATGCCCAAATACCCCATGATGATTCTCTGAGACTACAATTTTTCCTCTTAATGGTCAGAAAGAGTGAATTTTGCAGTGTCTCTTGAGTGTTTTCCTCACTGTAGGTATACTTTCCTTTAAGTAATTGATAAATCAAAATATTTACAGGAGACATAAGTGACATATAGTCTTTTTAAAACAGCTTTATTGAAATATAATTCACATATCTTACCATTCATTCATTTAAAGTGTCCAATTCAGGGGGTTTTAGGTATGTGCAACAATATCAGAGTTGATTTTAGAACATTTTTTATCACTTGAAAAAGAAACCCGGTACCCTTTAGCTATCAATTCCTCTGTGTTCCTACTCCATCTCCATCCCTGAACAACTAATCTACTTTTTGTCTCTATAGATTTCTCTATTCTGGATAATTCATATGATTGCAATCATGTAGTAGGTGGTCTTTTTGACTGGCTTTTTTCACTTTATTGATAGGGTAAAGTTTATCAAAGGGTTTACACTAAAAAAGCGTCAATTCATCAGGATGATTTAACAATTATAAACATATATGCACCTCAGCATTAAGTACCAAAATACATGAAGCAAAAACTGACAGAAAGAAAAGGAGAAACTGACGATTTAATAATAATGGTTGGAAGCTTCAGTACTCTGTATTCAATGATGGATAGAACAGAAGGTCAACAAGGAAACAGTAAACTTGAAGAATACTATAATCCCACTACACTACCAGATATCTTAGAACACTGTACCCAGTGGCAGCAGAATACACATTCTTCTGAAGTACATGTGGCACATCCTCTAGAATAGATTATATGCCAGGTCATAAAAAAACCTCAATAAATAAAAAAGGATATAAGTAATACATAGTATCTTCTTTGACCAAAGTGGAATGAAATTAGAAATCAATAACAGGAGTAAAAAACCTGGAAAACTAAAAATATGTGGAGAGTAAACATCGCACTTCTAAATAATAGATCAAAAAAGTCATAAAATACTTCGAGATGAATGAAAATGAGCTTATAGAATGCAGCAAAAGCAGTGCTTAGAGGAAAAATTGTG
Source organism: Furipterus horrens (assembly GCF_987537825.1). Classification (NCBI taxonomy): domain Eukaryota; kingdom Metazoa; phylum Chordata; class Mammalia; order Chiroptera; family Furipteridae; genus Furipterus; species Furipterus horrens. Next base: position 85,914,617 of record NW_028327177.1, read on the forward strand.
GTATAGATGCCTCTATTAGGAAAGAACAATATCTCAAATCAACAATCTAACCTTCTACTTGAAGATACTGGGAAAAGAAAACTAAACCTAAAGCAAGCATAAAGAAGAAAACAATAAAGATTAGAACAGAAGTTAATGAAATAGAGAATAGAAAGGAGAGATTTTAAACATTTAAAACTTTACTGATTATAATAAATTGTATTAAACCTTTTTTTTAGTTCATGTCTGTTGTTAATCCATATATAATGAGTTGTCTTCTGGTTGTTGTAACAATAAGTCAGACATTTGCCATAATAATGTCTGTCAAAGTGGCTGGCCAGAAAAACTCCAGCATCACATTCATCTGAAGGGCACTCCCTATGAAGGCAATTGATGGTTGCCATTCTCATTCACTTAAAAAAAATTTTTTATTGTATATTTTCCATTACCATTTATTCCCCTTATACCCCCTCCCTCTCACAATCACTACACTGTTGACTCTGTCCATGAGTCCTTTTTCCTTTTTGCTTGACCCTCCACCCACTAACCTCTGCCTCCCCATAGCTGTCAGCCTGCTCTCTATGAGTCTATCTTTATTTTGTTTGTTAGTTCAGTTTGTTCATTAGATTCCACATATGATTGAAATCATATGGTATTTTTCTTCTCTGACTGGCTTATTTCAATTAGAATAATGTTCTCCAGGTCCACCCATACTGTCACAAAAGGTAAATTTTTTCTTTTTTACAGCCAAGTAGTATTCCATTGCGTAAAGTTCCATAGTTGTTTTATCTACTCATCTACTGATGGACGCTTGTGTTGCTTCCATATCTTAGTGATTGTAAATAACACTGCAGTGAATGTAGGGTGCTTATGTTCTTTCAAATTAGTGTTTTGGCTCCCAAGCTCATTTTACAAGGCCAGCATTATTTTAATTCCAAAACCAGATAAAGATACTACAGAAAAACAAAATTATAGGCCAACATTCCTGATGAACATAGATGCTAAAGTCCTCACCAGATATTAGTAAACTGAACTGCAAAACATCAAAAGTGTCATACGCCATGATCAAGTGGGATTTATTCTGGAAACACAAGATTGGCACATTTGTAAATCAATAAATATGACTCACCACAAAAACAAAATGAAGGATAAAAACCACATGATCATATCAATAGATGCAGAAAAAGCATTTGATAAAATTCAGAATCTTTTATGATAAAAACTGCCAGTGAAGTGGGAATAGAAGGAACATACCTAAATATAAAGAAGGCCATATATGAAAAACCCAGCATCATACTCAATATGGGCAAAAACTACAAGCATTCTCTTTAGGATCAGGACTAAGACAGGCATGTCTATTTTCACCTCTCTTATTCAACATAGTACCGGAAGTCCTAGCCATAGCAATCAGACAAGGTGGAGAAATAAAAGGCATCTAAATTGGAAAGAAAGAACTCATCCACTTTGTAGTATTTCAGACAGCCACCTTAACCTTCTTTCTCTTATATGCTTATTCTTCTTGCAAGTAGTGTAAGACTTCTTCCTTTTCATAGCACCATCAAAAAGTCCCAACGCAAGATGACTAGTGGATTCCTTTTGAATGTTATAGTCAGACAAAATATGTGCATCTTCCAGTTGCTTGCCAGCAAATATAAGTCTTTGCTGATCAGGAAGAATTCTTTCCTTATCTGGGATCTTGGTCTTTACATTTTCTATCATATCTGGGGGTTCAGCCTTGAAAGTGATGGTCTTCCCCATGAGGTGTATCACAAAAACCTGTATCTTTGTGGCAATTCCACCACAGATAGTGGATCAGAAAGTCTAAACGTTTCTGATTATAATAAATTGTGTTAAAATATTTACAGGAAATATTCAACAGGAATTATTAATTTTTAAAAAAATAAGTAACATATTTTCTTATGTATTTAAAAACACCTCTTATATACCTGTTGTCAGAAACTAGCCTTTGTGAAAATATATATCAGACACTTTCTTTTTCTTAATTTGGGTTCTATTTGGAAACAGTTAATCAAACCATGAGTCCATTTCAATTCCCAGCTTTTCAAAAATCTTGCCTAATAGAGCACTATTTAGTTAGGTGTGTAGCAAATCCATGCCTGATTCCTTGTGCTACCACTTCCTGCTATGTGACTTCAGACAAGTTGCTCAACCTCTTTGAGACTTATTTGCCTCCTCTGTAAATTAGAGGTTAGTTTTCTCAGGGAGGAATTGTGAGAGTTATACATGAAAGAGCCTAGTTCAATGTCTGACACATATCAAGTGCTTGATTAGTATCTATTCTATAATCATCTGATTACTTAAAATGGGATGACAGCCTAATTATCCATAGGGCGTGAGTGTACATATATGAATATGTTACAGAACCCCTGGGCTGCTCCGATTGAAAACAAACCCACGGGCTCTTTAGTTAGGGGTCCGATTGCCCGCCGCCAAAATTACAACTCTGAATATTATATTTGAGTGAAAAGAAAAATTGTTTATTTAACAGTTACACATATCCTTGCCTCCCCTCTACCAAACCTAACCAGTTTGGGGGGGGGGTCAGAAACACCGTTTCCCTACTTCCTAGGCACAGTTCAGCTTTACCAGCAGCTGCCAATCACTCAATCTGATTGGCGAGGTCCTTTCTGTGCTGTGGTGCCCTCCAGCTCTGAATGCAGGACCACCTGGATTCTCAGCCTCCTTGCGAACTGTCTTCTTTCTGTAAACCGCGTGGATCTCCTCTCCTTCTCCAGAGCACCTCTGCGAACACTCACCAGCGAGGGAGACAGCCCCAGAGCGTGCCCCCCCTAAAGTGTTCGCAGCTGCCTATATATCCCTGACTGTATCCTCTGACGCAGTGGGTGTTGCCAATAGTTCTGACCATTCACAGAACCCCACGTAGGCTCTGTGTGCTTTCCACACCATCACCTGGTTCAAGACTCCTCCCATCCACCTGAGATTTTGGATGCATTAAAGCAATTTACATAATGAAAGACACCGGCCATCAGCCTCAGGCATGTGGAGGCATTCTGAAAGCTGCTTCCTTCTCCCCATCCCCCAGCCACAAACTCCGGGGATTTTTGGACTCTCCTGTTTCTGTAACAAATATGCTTGAAAGAAGAGAGTTGAAGAAAGAATGCAGTGTTGAATCCTGTGTACCAGGCTTTGGGCTAATCACATTATCTGTAGCTGGACCACTGACAGCTTATTTGACAGTTTGGACTAATTTTACTGTTTTAACAACAGCTAAAATACTCAATTTGGGCAAAATACACATCCTGGCCTACATTGGTGGTTTTAACAATAGGCTAGAAAGGTCAAATACTGTATTTGCACCTTTAAAATACAAAACCACTTATACAATTTAACTTTTTGTTGTCATTGTGTATGTCCAGTGGTGTAATAAATTTTATCCCATGTGTCTTTGGTAAGTATACTTCTTAGTTGTACAATTCTGTTGACTGTTTTAGACTACTAGCTAGTGACACTTGGAAGGGTTCAGAACAGGCCTCCCCAGGATATGCCCCTTTGGCACTTTAATTATTCTGAGCTGAAGGCAGTAAAGAACCTGGAGGCTCACGAGAAGCCTTTACCTCTCCCTTAAAAAATCTAAATTATGGACCTTGCACATATTAGTTATCACCAGGAATGACTTTAATGATCTATGTATAGGGCAGAGAAAACACCTAATTAATATCTGCTCTTCTTATTGTCCCATGAATGATTTCTCTCCCCTCTGAAGTCCCAAGTCGCTTTACCACATCTTTAGCTCAAAATGTCATATACTGTATATCTCATTCTATCTTTCTGTATCTGAACCTATAAGTTATGTGTAGGTTTCTGACTGTCTCAAGTATGTGGGGTTCCCATATATATGTATATAACTGAATTTACCTATTTTTTCTTGTTAGGTGTGTCCTGTTGATTTAATTATTAAACCAGGCAGAAGAATCTAAAAGGGTAAATGGAAGTTTCCCCCACACATTAAAACTTTAAAGCACACTTATAAACTGATAGGCAAGATTAAGTTATATTATTGCTCAAAGCATATTTTGGCAGGTACTTTATGCTTATTCTGTTTATTGTGTGACTGATGGCTTTGAAATTGAATATTCTCACCAGCAATACAAGCTTGAAGCCAAATTTGAGGCTAGTCCTTCTCAAAACATTAACTTGAATATGAATCACCTGGAGATCTTGTTAAACTATAGATTCTGATTCATCAGTTCTGGAGTGGGGTCAAGAGTCTGTATTTCTAATAAGTTTCCAATAGTTGCCAGTGCTCCTGTTCAGGGACCGTACTTTGAACAGTAAGATTGTGTAGAACTCTGGAGGGATAGGCGAGAGTTGGAAATGAGTAGAGCTAATCAGTCGTTATATATCATGGTTCCAACTATCTGTTCATACTCTCTGATTTTAATCTACTTCCTTAACTGAGTGCTGATATAAGTTAAAGAAAAAATCTAGAAGCATTGAATAGCGGTGAGTCTGTTATTAAGTTTTGCATATTATAATGATTAAATATAGTAATAGAATAATAAATGCCATGCCTACCTTGTCATGCATTTTCTATAGTTCCTTTGTATTGTCTATTAGCCTGCCCAACTCTCCAATCTCTTTATACCATATCTCATTGAATATCAAAAGTGGTATATATGAAGCATCTGCATTTCCACTCTCTAGAGCTCTCTAGCTGCCATTGGCCCTTACTATATCTATGGCAAAGAACAATGAATAGAAACTGCTTAAGACCCAGCAAGACTTTTGTTACCAAATGAAAACAATCATTTGCAATTGTTTTCCTTAAACTCAGGCCTGATTTTTTTTTAAATACCTTAAGTGAGCATTTATGGAAACTTTCAGGGAAGCTAATTTGAAGTCCTTAGTCATTTAGATATAAGAGTGCAGATTGAGATTCACCTATAGAGTCCAGTGTGTAGAACTTGATTTTATATGTAATTTGACTTAAGAGACATCATTTTAAGATGTGTCCAATTTAATTCTTAATACAAAATAGATGTGGCTTGAAGTGTAATGCATGCCATCTGATTTGTTACAGCACACAAAAATAGTTACAGTGAAGACAAGAGGAAAAGGAGAACCAGGACATGGGGAGGAAGAAGTGGCCTGGCTGATGATGTGGCAGTATTCAAAAGCAGCTTAGCGACAAAGGTGCTTTCTACCCAAGCTAACAGGACAGACAGCACAAGAGAAAGAACCCACAGAAGAACAAAACGTTTTTTATCCCAGCCACGGTTTGTAGAAGTGATGGTGGTAGCAGACCGACAAATGGTTTCATACCATGGAGCAAACCTTCAACATTATGTTTTAACTTTAATGTCAATTGTAAGTACATTCAAAAGAAGGTGCTTTATGAGGTCCCTAAATATGCCATTGGGGAATGGGTTTCCACGCAGTGCTCTGGAGGATCATTCAGGGCTGGCATTTCATCAATTCAGGCAAGTGACTGAAATAGCATAAGATTATTCATTGGTTGCTGTTTTATGATAATAATGGTTATCAATATTAAGTGTTTATTGTGTGTTAGACAATGTGCTTCTTACTTAAAAGGTATTATTTTTAATCCCCTGCACAACTCTGCTAGGTAGGATTGTCATTCCCACTTTACAGATGAGAAAACTGAGCCTCAGAGGAGTTAGGTCACTTGCCCTTGGAGACTAATGTGACCTTCAGCTTGTCCACTTCCCTGAAACCACTGCTCTCTTTGACATGTGAACTTGCACAGCCAGGTATACATCTCCAGTAAGACTTCTAGATGCTGGTTGTGAATCAGTCACCTGTGGAGCTTTTTAGGCACAGCTGCCTGCCTCTTCGCCATGATTCTAATTAGCCCTGGCGTGAGGCCTAGAAATCTCTCATTCTACTCTTTCTAGTCCCGTTTTGAATAGAAAAAGCGACACATTCGCATGATTGCAAAAATCAAAATAACAAAAGACCATCAATGAAAAATAAGTGTCTTTCCCTACTCAAGCTCCCAGGTCCCTTCCCAGAAGCAACCACTATTAAGTATTTTTGCAAATGTTTCTAAACAGCTCTGTCCAATAGAGACATAGTATAGCCACATATATAATTTTAAATTTTCTAATTGCCACATGAAATAAAACAAATAAGTAAAATTAATTTTAATAATGTATCTTATTTTATATCTAAACACTACTTTAAAAATTATTAATGAGATATTTTTATTTTTTCATACTAAGCCCTCAAAATCCAATATGTTTTATACTCACAGCACATCTCCTTGTGGACTAGCCACATTTCAAGTGCTCAGTGACCATATGTGGCAAGTGGACAGCACAGCTCTGGACATTTCTTAAGCATATATGTGTGCACATAAAACTTTTTTCAAACAGAAATGGAGTATTGTCCTAGATGCTTTTATACATTACTTTTCTCTTGAAATATTGGAGATTGTTTTCTATAGTAGTCTCTATAATCTTGCCCTCATTCATTTTAAGTCTCAGCATAAGATTCCTTTTAATGCATTAACCCTAATTTATTTGAACAGGAATCTACTTTTAATATATTCCACAAATGAATGTGAAAAGCAACCATGTTTGGGAACATTGCTTTAGAGTTTCTTCTTCCATCTCTGTGGCATGTGGTTCTTCTTGCCTTTCCCCTCACTGCTGTGAACCAGTCCCTTGTGCTTCCCACACCACATCCCTACCTGCTCCCCTCCACCCTCCTGTTACCCACCTTTTCCACACTTAGTCCCATGTATCTCAGCACTCTCCTGTCCTGAGAAAAACCTAATTAGACCTTGCACAGACTCAACTCCATTTTCTTTTTGCTTTTCTTTTCTTTTTTTAAAAGATTTTATGTATTTTTAGAGAGAGGGGAAGGGAAGGAGAAAGAGAGGGAAAGAAACACCGATGTGAGAAACATTGATCAGTCGCCTCTCCTACACACCCAACCAGGGACTGAACCTGCAACCTAGGCATGTGCCCTGACTGGGAATAGACCTAGTGACTTTTTGCCTTGCAGGATGACACCCAGCCAACTGAGCCAGACCCATTAGGGCTCAACTGCATTTCAACCCATAAATCCAGATCTATCCTAAGAATTTCAATTGCAAGCATGGACTTTGGGTCAAACTGATGGAAGCTGAGAGTTCTTGCTCTGCTACTAGCCACTGTATATAGTCTTGGATGAGTTACTTCATTTCTCCGAACCTTAGTTTCCTCATTTGTTGAGCGGAGTTTAGAGTAATACCTAGCCCAGAGTTTTGCTATGAGACTAAATGCAAGTGTACACATAGTTTTCAGCAAGATCTAGTCCACAGTAAGCATTCAATGAATGTTAGCTCTCATAATTAACAATAATGATGAAAACAAAAGGTTACCAGGTTGTGGAGAACAGAAATGGGTGATAAACATGAAGAACAGCATAATTAGCAAAGATGTGGTCAACGTGAGATTTTATAATTTGGCAGTCTGGGACATCAACTGAGATGAAGGAGCTTGATCAAAAATTAATATCCAGTATTTGGCACAGAGAACTGTTGATTTGCATGGCCATGCAAATTCCAAAGAAAGCACTTAGAAATTTAAATTTGTTAGAATTTATTATTATTTAGAACTTCCATCAATGAATAATTTTACAGAGACTTTAATAAATGTTTGTTGAATGAAAATTCAAAACTTGAAAATGCATATGTTTGTTGCATGAATTGTAAAAAGAGGTGGAGCCCCACATAAGAAGTGAATTGCTTATCGCTTACACAGAGTTCACAATTAACTTTGAAAAATTTATCTCGGTTGCAGGTAGCCTCTATCTATAAAGACCCCAGTATTGGAAATTTAATTAATATTGTTGTTGTGAACTTAGTTATGATTCATAATGAACAGGTAATAAAGTTTTTTTCTTCTTTCTTCTACCTGTATCCAAAATGGCATATCTAATTGGTACAATGGTCCAACCATAATTTTTTTCTGTATTTAGGAAGGACCTTCCATATCTTTTAATGCCCAGACAACATTAAGAAAGTTTTGCGAGTGGCAGCATTTGAAGAACAATCTAGGTGGAATCCACCATGACACTGCTGTTCTTATAACAAGGTATGAATTTCTTATTCTTCACATCTCTCAGTTTCTATCTGGTTGATGGGATGAAGTCATTTATTCCTGGTAGCCAGCTCCCAATACAAGGTTTTTCAGTGCCAGCACTATTGACATTTGGAGGCAAGTAATTCTCTGTTATGAGGCTGTCCTGTGCATTGCAGGATGTTTAGCAGCATCCTGGGTCTCTGCCCACCACTGAACAATAGCATTTCCTCCTCCCCGTTGTAAAAACCAACAATGTAGTCGGACCACATAGGTTGCCAAATGCCCTCTGAAGGTAGGGGCAGGGATGGGGGTAAAGGAGTGCAGAATCACCCCTTTTAGGAAGCACCTACCCAATAGGTGCCAAGTAGAAAGTGGAAATGTTAGGCCTGAAGGGAAATGACCTTATAGAGGGACAGCAGCTCTTCAAACTGAGCCAGTTGTTACTAGGCAGGATACAGTCCCAGTATTGCCACCCTCTCCTCTGATTTTGCAGGAAGTTGGAGATGTGGATTTTTCTTAAAAGTGAACTTACCCAGTTTTTAAATGGTAGCTCCTATCTCAAAAATATTTTAAAAGCTGTACAGGGCACCAAAGATGTCGGCTGGCCTACTATGCTGCCCACCACTTACCTCAGACATGGTCACATGCACACACTTATAAACATAAAAGAAAAACATGTTTGTCAAGAATCTTTGTTAAGAAAACAGAATCACTTTCTCCAATGTATGAGGAGAAATCCTGGTCAGAGAGGTTTCTGCTTGTTCTGTGGCCACTGCTGAGGCAGAAGACCTTTCAGTGTAGCTTTTTATCCTTAAATCAGTGATTTCCAAACTACTTTTGAGTTGTGTAACCCTGGCCTTGTTAGTTTTCTTTTTGTAAACCTCTCCCTAATGTGGGTACTGTTGTGAATTCCTAGAAGACTTGAAAGTGTTTACTTCTATTGACGTTTCCTCTTTGGTGTAATCAAGGCCCTAAGTCTGCTTTGCTTTCAGACAGGATATCTGCAGAGCTCATGACAAATGTGATACCTTAGGTGAGTCTGCTGTGTGTCTCCTCTATGGCTACAACAGTTTACTATAGTACATGTTTTTATTCTGAGCCACAACTGCTTTTTCAAGTAAATCTTTGTTCTTTTCCTCCCAATAGGCCTTGCTGAACTTGGATCCCTTTGTGATCCCCCTAGAAGCTGTTCTATTAACGAAGATAATGGATTGAGCACGGCTTTTACAATAGCCCATGAACTGGGCCATCTGTATGTTTCCTTTCCATATTTTCGTTGAATTTAGAGTGATCTGAAACTTTACTTACTTCACAACAGTGAACCTTTCCTTGACTTTAGAGGGTGGGAGACACTTCTTGAATCATAGTAGAATTTACACAATTGAAAATCTTGGAACCTGGTTGGGAGAAATGACCTTGATTTTGGAAAGCTGAGTAAGCACAGTGCACCCTCTTTGGCCATAGTTCATGTGGTTCTTTGGTTTAATTGCACAGATTTTCTATGAAAAGTCTAATATTCTTCTTTCCTACTGGAAATTGGAGGAAGGGGACCTTTCTAACCCATCCATTGAAGCTAAGGATATGTCAGCTAGGAGTGTCTTCTGACTTGGCATCTTTGTCTAGGAGAGTTCCCATTATTGCCCAGGCTCACAAGATTTTCACAAATCTAGATTATTCCTCGTTCTAGTTACGTAATTCTATATGATTCTGACAGCTTTAGGAACACTGAGATCTCTCATGCAAGAGAATGAACAAAGATAGAGCAAAGAAAATGTTTACTAATTGTGTTCACTAAGTGATCATTATGAAACTGGCTTTTCCTTTTTATTCTTTTAGAGAGCATGGTTAGAACATATGGCAAAATAGTGTAAATTTGCTAGAAATTATTCTGATATTTAACTGCATTATTTTCTTTCTAGAATAATTAAATTACTTATATCTTTATGAAATAATTTTCTCAGATGTAACTGATATAGTTGTATATCAATTTTCATGCCAGATGATAACTTTATAACTGAAATCACCCATTAAGCACATTTTTCATTCACCAGTCTTATGAAAGCACCTATGTGCAGTGTACTGTGCTGGGCATAAAGCAAGGTACATAGATAGAGGTACTGCCAATTCACTTCAGCATATAATGAGTATATTTGAAAACTAGTACCTTTCAAGCATATTTTAAGTGTATACCCCTTTTCTTTTCTCTAAAGGAAGTGTTATCAGACACCCAATATTTATGGCACAAAAAAGGCTCAGCTTCCCATCAAGCAGTTGTGGCAGGCCAGGGTCCTATTAGTTGGCCCTCCCCCTGTCCTTTTGTTTTCTGAAATGCTATCATGAAACTCAAGGATTTCTTGGAACTTAGTTTGAAAACTACTGATCCCATCAGTGTTTCCCAAAGCACAAGGGCTTTAGCACTACTTCCAAAAGAATGATCAGTGGAAAAAAAGAAAAAAAGAGTTTTATAGTCATGATTTAAAAAAATTTTTTTCAACTACAGTTTACATTAAGAATTATTCTGAATTAGCTTTAGGTGTATAGCAAAGTGGTTAGACGGCCATGTGCTTTACAGAATGGTCGCCCCACTGCTTTCCAGTACCCACCTGGCACCATACATAGTTTTCACAATATTATTGACCATATTTTCTATGCTGTAACCTACATCTCTGTGACTATTCTGTAACTACCAATTTCTACTTCTTAATCCCTTCAACTTTTTTACCCAGCCCCCCAACCTCCCTCCCCTCTGACAGCTGTTAGTCTTTTCTCTATACCTATGAGTCTTTTTCTATTTTGTTTATTTGTATATTTTGTTCATTAGATTCCACATGTAAGTGAAATCACTTGCCTTTCTCTGTCTGACTTATTACTTATTTCAGTTAGCATAATACCCTCTAGATCCATGCATGCTATAACAAATAAATAAATAAAAAGGTTTTGTATTCAAGTGATTTAAAATTTTTTAAATTTAATTTATTGGAGTGATATTGGTTAATAAAATTACATAGATTTCAAGCATACAATTCTATAACACATTATCTGTGTATGTATTGTGGTATTGTGTGTTCACTACCCCAAATCGAATCTCCATCCATCACCATTTGTCTTCCCTTTACCCTCTTATACCTGCCCTAACCCCCTTTCCTTCTGGTAATCACCATACTGTTAACTGTGTCAATAAGGGTTTTTTTTTTCTTAATCTCTTCACCTTTTTCATCCAACCCCCCCAACATTCCTCCTCTCTGACAGCTGTCAACCTGTTCTCTGTATCTATAAGTCAGTTTCTATTTTGTTTGTTTATTTTGTTCATTAGATTCCATATGTAAGTGAAATCATATGGTATTTGTCTTTCTCTGACTGGCTTATTTTACTTAGCATAATGCTTTCTAGGTCACTTCTCAGCCTTTTGACTAATACCAAGTATAGTATCTGTTCTTATCAGCTTAACAGTTAAGAGATTTTTTTAGGTATATTTTATTGATTATGCTATTAAAGTTGTTTCAGTTTTTTTCCTTTGCCCCCCTCTGCTCAGTACCTCCCCTTAGTTCATGTCCAGGGGTCATGCATGTAAGTTCTTTGGCTTCTCCACTTCCTTTACTATTCTGACCACCCCCCTGTCTGTTTTCTACCTACCAATTATGCTTCTTAATCCCTATGTCTTTTCCCCCATTATCCCCCTGCCCCTGCCCAGGTAATAACCCTACATGTGATCTCCATATCTGTGATTCTGTTCATGTTCTGGTTGTTTGCTTAGTTTGTCAAATAAGGTAGACCCAAAGTGGACCACACCAAGACACATCATAATTAAAATGCCAAAGCTTAAAGATAAAGAGAGAATCTTAAAGGCAGCAAGAGAAAAGGAGAGTTACCTACAAAGGAATTCCCATAAGACTATTAGCTGATCTCTCAAAAGAAACTTTGCAGGCAAGAAGGGACTGGCAAGAAGTAACAGTCAAGTGATTTTTTAAAAAATGTTTTCCTAGTTTATCCCTGGTGGGAGTCACAAGGCTAAATGGTATAAAACAAAGGCTCTTAAGTTCTGTATTAAACTTGGTTTTGTGTAACTCAATTTTCCAAACTTATTTTAACAGAATCTTTTAGGGATATTTGTTTGTTTTTCATAAAATTTAGTAAATTCCCTTAGAACTTTAAATAGGAGGATAGATTTGACCATGGATAATAGGGTGGCATGTCAATAAGGCAGCTATTCCTTTCTTAGGAAGTGGAATTGGAGAAGTTACAGAGATAGAAATATATTCAAAGGACACTGAATTTTTATTAACATTTCTTTTTAATATATGGTTAAGAAAAGTATACCATTTAAATAAATGTAATTACTTTTTCTATTAGTTCTTTCTAACAAGAGCTTATAAATTTCTTTTAGACAGCGAGATTTTAAAGTTGACATTTTGAAGAAAGTGAGAATTTTAAGTAGCAAAAACTAAATATTTTCAGCTATCAAGAAACCACAATGCATAGTTAACAAATATCTTCCCTACAAAAAAACCATGTTGTTGGCATTGTTTTAGGAGCTTTCATTTATATTGTCTCCTTTAATCTTTATTATCTCTACATGTAGGTATTATTGTTTCTCTGTGTTTGACTTAGAGAGATTAGACTCTAGTCCCAGCTCTGGGACAGAAATTGGCTGGGAGCCAGACACCCAAGTTCTGGATTTAATAGTTCCATGTTCTGCTGGACTTGAGGAAAATGTATGCTGTTTCTCTGCCTGTAACTTGGGGAATACATATTATCTCAATAGTGTCAGGAAATGAAATACTAAATAATTGGTGAATGATGTGAGTTGTTATTTAAACAAAAAGTATGTTCCTAACCTCTTAAGAATTATTTTTGTTTTGGTGCTTTGTCTCATATAGTTAGGTTTGTTCACATTTAAGGAAGTGAAAATCCACAGATTTTCTAATGAACCTTTAAAAAATTACATGCTACGTAGTCCCGGTCAGGACTTTCTGATAATAAAAAAACCAACAGTTCCTGAGGGAAAAAAGCAATTAATCTTGTATCTGTTAAGCATTATTGGCTGCTTCAAAAACAGCACCTATCTTCTCATACAGCTTCATAGATACATAGAGTGTAAGAGGAAGAATTTGGGAGTTACTTCTGCTGGATATAGAAATCTTTTCACAGTATTTCTGACAAATCTTCCACACCTGTCTAACTGCAGGAAATATAGTTTATATATATTCCAAAGCAAGATATTTAGAATCGAACTGAAGTGGAATCCAATCCCAGCTCCCTCAGCTTAGTGGCCTTATGACCTCAATCAAGTAATTAAATCTCAGTTTCCTTATCTGTAAAATGTGAATAGTAATTGTATTAGTCATTGGGTCAAATAGGTAATTAAGCAAAATAAAGCATCTAACACATTTAACACACTTCCCAGTGTGTTATAAATGCAAAAAAAGTTTTATTGTTGTTTAATAAGTGTTTAATGAATATTTATTACCTAGCTTCTGCTATGAGCAAATGTGTCTGACATTTGAATGAAAAGAAGTTTTCTGTTTACATGATTAAATAAACTGGATTTTGTCAAGTCCTGGTGGGGGTGGGTAGTAAACACCAGCTCCTTTGCACCACAGGGAAACAAACAACTAAACTAAGATTTTGATGCAGTACTTATTGAGTTTGTTGGTACAGGCAGTGCACTGACTTGTCAGCTGGGAACTAGAAACCTGCCCAGTCATTAAGAAAATGGACTCGTAAGCATTAAGAACTACTTTTAATTTCAACCAAGACAGTTGGAGTTTTTCCACTTTATAATTTCCATCAGGCAGTTATTCCATCTGGCAATTATAGTGGAGCCCAAATTTTTAAAAGAAAAAGAAAACCAAACACAGACTTTTATCCCAGCTTTTACTTTCATATGAAGCAAGTCTATTGAGTTCTGACTCACTTATCTTCATATTTCAGGATGAACCAGTGAAGGAAATTCCTCCCTAAATGTTCTGTTAGTCATATGCATCAAATCTGTGATTGGAAATGTCATCCAGAGAGGACAGCCCCTCTGAGCTTCTTAGCCAGTGGATAAATACTATAGCTGATAATGGCATGTGGATCATATAATTGATGTTTCTGGATTGACAAATGCTTCCTATCATTTCCCCTACTTTGTCTGGCAAATATGTGTTAATGCTGCTGCCAGGTTCTTTCCCAAGCCCAAGAGAAGGACATTGGCACTTCATCGCAGCCTTCCGCGGTCGTGGGGAGAGAGGGGAGTAGAGGGGAAGAAACATGGATTAATTTAAGACTCCTTTTGTGCCCAACCTTTCAGGAAGCCAGTACCAATCAATTGGTATTGGCATGAAGCGTGAAACTGTTTGCCATCTTTGAGTTAAGCCAATTGCAGAGGCATGCCTCTGGTTTCCATGCTTGCAGCTTTTCTTAATTGTTTTATTGTGCATGAGCTTTGCATACCTTTATAATGATATACCTATGAGTTTATGTCCTTTGTCAACCTGATCTGAAGTGGAGGAGATGCCAAGACCCACAGTGAACCTCTTATGAGGAAACTTTGGCTGCAAGTTTTGACACTTGACTAACTCTTTATATTCACAATGTTATCATAACCTGCCAAATCTTACCTCTCTATAAATTGGCCTTAACTGCTTATGAGGAATTCCAACTACTGTATTCTAGCACCAACTACAGCACATTCAGAACTTTGAATTCCAAAAAGTACACTTAAGCCACATAATGGCTCAATTCACATTATTTAATATATTAAAGGCACTTTGTATTAAGTTGAGAATTATATTTTATCAACACTCCATTTTTAATTGTCTAGTTTTGTTTTGCTCACCAGGATTCAGGTTTTTATCCACAATGCAGTAGTCAGTTAAAAAAATTTTTTTACACAGGTGCATTCTTGAAAGCAATTATAACAGCTCAATCCCTTGGTATTTGTTGACAGTCTTATCCTTGTCTCGTTGGCCTTAGGTTTAATATGCCTCATGATGACAGCAATAAGTGCAAAGAAGAAGGATTAAAGAGTCCCCAGCAAGTCATGGCTCCAACGTTGAATTTCCACACCAAACCCTGGATATGGTCAAAGTGTAGTCGAAAATATGTCACTGAATTTTTAGAGTAAGACTTGAAATTTGTTTTAGCACAGACTTCTGGTATGTGGCTGCCATGTAGTAAACTAATTGTGGGAAAGAAAATGTAGAGTCAAGCATTCTTTTTGAGCTGTTATTTTTGTTGACTGACTTTTCTTGAAGGAGGGGAAAAACATACTCTCTGCCCTCTATGCAGTTTATGTCCTTGCCACAGTTTAGAAGATTACAGACTGAGCTAAAAAGAAGGTTGGGATCTTACAGAGAATGTGTAAATGTTGCTTTATTCCTGGTAAAGATAGGAAATCTAGATGTTCAGCTGTTGGGAGAGGGACCATGAATGTGATTCCATGATTAAGCTAGAATATTAACGAGCTTTAACTTACTAAGTTTGGTTGGAAAAGGGTAGGATAGTGAGACAATCAATCCCAAAGAAGTCTCTCTCTCTCTCTCTCTCTCTCTCTGTCTCTCCCAACACACACACACACAAACACACACACACACACACACACCCTTCTCTCTTTTCTTGTTTTGTTTTTTAAGCTTCCTACCAGGCTGCTCAAAGATCCTATTACATTATACGATATCCCTGTGTCACAGATTTATTGCTTTTCTCTCCCAGAAGTACAAAAGGTTAAGTGATTGTCCTGAGGTCACTGGGTGTATATTTTTGCAACCACAGGGAGGAGGGGGTTTTATTGATCAGAACTCACTGAGTGTGAATTTCATCCAGAAGTGTTTATAGAAAAGTCAAAAGAACTGGAGGGCTGCTGTTTTTCCTTTTTAATCAAGTGGTCTAAGGTGTTTCTTGTGGTAGTTAATTCTCTCATCTATTCGGCAAACATTTACTAAACATCTGTTGTTATGGAAGATGAAAAGATACTATCTTCGCCCCTAAGGAGCTTACAGTCTGAGAAGATGGTAATAAATAAATAAATTAATTAATTAATTAATGCCCTGAAATGTGATAGAAGCTGTAATAGATACACATTTCCTACTGGCTGTGTTGTATACATAGCCAGTCAGTGTACAAATATACATCAAAACAACTTCAGCTTCTAGACTTAACCTTAGATGAAAAGAATAAAACAAACATAAGAAAGAACTGTCATCTCTACCATTACAATGGCAGATGGCCTTCCCTTTCATCTGGAGGAGTTGAAAAGTCAGATATCACCCATTGCTCTCACCATCTGTATTTTTGCTTTCCATAGCATTGGTTACGGCGAGTGTTTGCTTAACAAACCTGAATCCAGATACTACCATTTGCCTTCCCAACTGCCAGGCCTTCTTTACAACGTGAATAAACAATGTGAATTGATTTTTGGACCAGGTTCTCAGGTGTGCCCATTTATGGTAAGTGTTTGGGGGTTGATTTTGGACCTCTTTGTACTCATAGTGTTTCATTAGATTTTCACTCTAATATAAACCACTCATGGAAAAGTTGAGAATGGTCCACTGACTCAATGATAATGCCAGTGATGATGGTGATAAGCAGTCACAGTACTCAGTGTTAGTGCTTTACCAGCACTTTCTCATTCACTCAGTACAGTTCAACAGGGAGATGCCATTTTTGTTTTCATCGTATAGGTGGAAAAGTCAGGCTCAGAGAGGACAGGTTGCAGAGCTGTAATGGCAGAGCTCAGCCCATTTCTCCCTTTGTCTCCTTTCATGACCATTGACCCGTCTAGGTGACCTTTATTATAGGGACTCTTCTAGATTCAGTAAAAGTAACTCATGGGACAAAACTGTTTCCCTGGTTTAGCTCATCAAACCTATGTCCTGTGACCACCTGGGGCTTGAAGTCATTTCTGGTGGTAGCTAGGCTGGTGGGTGTGTGATATTTTGATGTATATGTTGTTGGCATTTGGACCAATGATATGATCTAATGATTATCAGATTTCAGATGGGCAATACTGTGCTTCTTTAGGATGCCCCATTCTATCTCTTTGGGTGTATGTGTTTGTTTTGCTGGGAGAAATTTCAGAGATAGCATGGTGAATTGAGAAGTACAGTGATTCCATGAAAATAATAAAATACTTTGAGTAAAATTTATTCATGATTATATTTATTTCTGTGTTACTCATGATAGTAAACATTAAGAGTAATCCAAATGCCCAACAACAGGAAGGTTCAGCAAATTATGGTGTCTCCATTTAGTAGAGTAATATGCAGTAACTAAAAATTAACTGCACATGGGAACATGATCCTGATTTTTTTTAAGTTAACAGGAAAAATAATTATTTTGTAGAGATGTTCTCAACTGTAAAAGGCAAGAAACTATAGGAAAGATTGGGTAGTTTGAGGCTTTTCTATTTAAAAGAGTAAGTTATTAGTACTTTCTGAATTTTTCTATTATGAGCATGTTTAGTTTAATAATCAGGAAAAAGTCTTTAAAATGTATGCTCTGAAATAGAATGAAATATATCAACTTGGGTAAATCTAAAAAATACTCTGTGTGTGTATGTGTGTGTAGTGGATATAACCAAGTTGTAAGGTCTATCAGTATATTCTGAAATGCTGAATAATATTTTTTGTTTAAAGTTGAATGTATTTTATTGGTTGATACTTAACACATTTGTTATAAGAGCAGTGGGAACAATGACATGATGGCCACTATCCAGGACAGTGTCATCTCTGGGAGAAGGGAAAGGAGCTTGGGATTGAGGAGGAATATACTGGGCCTTTACTGGGGCCTGGGAGTTTCCTTTCTTTTTTTTTTTAAGTATATTTTATTGATTATACTGTTACAATAGTTTCAATTTTTTCCCCTTTGCTCCCCTCCGCCCAGCAACCCCCCTCCCCCAGCAATCCCCCCCAACTCCATGACCATGGGTTGTACATACAAGCTCTCCTGCTTCACCCTTTCATATATTCTTCTTCTTCTTCTTTTTTAATAATTAATTAATTATTTTAACAATAAAAAATAACAATCCCTCCCTCTCAGACTTAAGACCCTTTATAATCTTATAAAGGACAATGAGCGAAGGTCTCGAGCTCCTCTAGCTGCTTCAAGCTGGACATGGTCGTCGTCCTACCTACCCTTGGGTCCAGAAATCCCTAATAAGAGTGGGGGTGTGGAGGGGATGGTGGTCTTCCCACATGGGGAAGGATCGTGCAGACTCCAGGTCAGTTTGCTGTCCCCAGACAACCGTGTGCTTGGCTTAACAGACTGGCATTCTTGTTGTATATTCTGGGGGCAACAGGGTTAAAAGGCATCATTCAGTCCATAACCACTAGATGACAAAAGGCAGGTATTAATTTTTCAATGTCCCACATTAGGGAAAAAAGGGCTTCTTTGGAGGAAGGTGTGCCAGGCACATCTCACCTGTCCAAAACCCTTTTGCCCATTATACTTAGTTTGGGCTGAGGGAAATATTTTAGGTTTCCCCCCCTCTCAGACCTCTGGGCTCTTTCTGTACAAGCCATTAGGATAGAAAAGGGAAACCAGTTTTAAAGTGAAGCCCACAGACCACCCCATACTTCACCAACCCAGCCATTTAGTTCAGCCAAACCGCTGAGTCTCAGGAGGCAGAGTTTCCTTTCTTTAGTTGGGTGGTGGGTCTATGCATATTCATTATGTTGCTGTTTGTGTTTTCTGTATGCCTGAAATATTTCACAATTTTTTGTCCCTTCTTTCTTCTGATAACCCCTAACACCCTGAAAAAGAGTCATTTTATGATCATGGTAGTGTAGCACTACTAGAAGAAAACGCTAATTTTTTGCTGTCAAGCCAAACTGAAACTCAAATCACAGCATAACTCCAACCTAATCTCCACTCACAGCTCCTCACAAACTTAAGCTGTCATCACACAGTTCCAGTATGTAAGTGTGCATGCTCCTTCGTCTCTGCCACTGTGTCCTCATCAGCAGTTGGGGGAGGGGTTACTGAGGACCGGATACCACTGGATGATGCACAGAAGCCCCTTTTTTTATACCATTTCAAGTCCTACCAGGCATGCAAGTGTGTCTCGTTGGCTGCTCTCTGCATTCCTTGGAATACTTTATTACTTACCATACCAGGAAATGAAATCCTTTTCCAATCTGTAGTATATCATTGACAAAATGTTAATTCAAAGTAGTCCTTGCCTTGTTTGATATCATCTAACCATGTTGTTATTGAATTGTCATCTCACTGAAATGAGCAGATGCAGTGTCGACGACTCTGGTGCAATAACGGGGACGGAGGGGACGGAGCAAGCAAAGGCTGCCGGACGCAGCACACACCCTGGGCTGATGGGACCGAGTGTGAGTCTGGAAAGGCAAGTAATGCCCCAGCCTTTCCTTCTGTCTTGGGGTAGGAAGGGGCAAGATTTTAGCTTCAGGCTCAGTTACCACTGTTTAGAATGTAAATTACTGCAGTGTGTTTTAGCATGCATAATACTTTTTTGAGGCAAGAGGTTCAACTTAACTATTGAAAATTGTGAAAACATTGTGTACTATTGATATGATAGACATAGCTATCACAATTGCCTCCATTTTAAGACATACTTTTTCTCATTTTCACGTTTTTGAAATTCCAATATGCCTTTTAATTTATGGGTACATTTAATGTGAGGTAATATATTTTTCTTCTGTCTCTTTCGGGGGGGGTGCTGTGGAAGTCTATTATTATATGATGAAGCATCTTAAAATCAAAGAAATGCAGAAATACAGTAAACTTACTGTGTTCACTACCGAGATACCAGGTTTTTCTAAACCTTTGTCCCTTTTAGGAGCTATGATGTCACCTTAGATATATCTAAGTCCAAATCCTCATTTGGTCATCCTGGTTTTCACTTATTTGTTAGTAACCAAACAAAATCAGCTACTTGCATAGCCCAGTGATAACAATGGCCCATGTACCTAAGGACATGATTAATGTAACCTGCTTCACCTTATGTCCATCTTAGAAAAAATGGTGCTATGTTTGTGATACCAACATCATCACTCAAAAAAATTGGTTAGAAAATGTTATAAATGTAAACTCTTGATTTTTTTTTTAGCATCCATATGAAAAATGGATTCTCTCACCGACAATGCAATTCTTGGACTATATTCTGAGTCATTTGTCTTTCCTCCATATGTTTTTCCTGTCTTCTCGCCTCTTCCCATTGTCTACTTGGCTTACTTTTAGTATTTTATTCTCATCACTTTTTTCCTTCACTTTACCTTATAAAATCAATGGCACCAGAATATTTCCATGGAAGGGGTACTGAAGAGATGACAGAACTTAGTTCTCTTTAACTCAATTTTATAGATAGAGAACAGAAAAAAGAAATGACTTGCCCAAGATCACACAGTTCGTTCAGGGCAGAGCACCTGTCAACTGAGCCCCTGTTCTCCCTAATTCCCTCCTTTGTTTGTTCTGAAGGGGCCAAAGGGTACTGTAGTGGCTGTAACTGAGCTCCTTCAGTTTCCAGTGGTCAGACGGGAGGATTAGTTGTTTCTTCACTCACCTCTCAGAGCAGTTATAAAGTTACAAGAACTGGAGGGCTTGAACGGTATTTGAAAAGCACAAAGTTCAATACAAAAATTAAAAATTACAGTGAAGTTGACTTTATACTTGATTAGGTGACTAAGCTACCTCAAGTTATCACTTCTTAATGGCTAGGACCTCAGCAATTAAGTATACACCTTTCCCTAATAACAACCTTATCAAAGCTATACACAGACATAGGTAAAAACAACCTTTGTACCTTTCATTAGCTTAAAAAGAAATATATCTCCTTGGTCAAAGCAAATCTTTCAACTTTTGTGGGACATTTAACTCAATATGTTGATGTCTGAGTATCATAGTTTTGAGTGGAAATATAGTTCTTAGGTTTCCATGACAGTCATTAAAAATTCACTCATTATTATGAAATGAAGTGACCTCAGAATCCTTCTAAACACAATGACCCAGGCAGCTGCTACCAGTTGATGGGAGATAACAGTAGATGTGATACCCAATTGATGGCTTATGATTAGTTGGCTTGATTTAGAGCTAGCCAATTATATTACTTGTATTGAAACTGTTTAGTCTCAGAAAAATCACTGGTATTATGTTGTGTTTTTTAGTCAATCTGAGGCACCCACCTAATATGTCTATTTCTGACACATTCTATTGCTTTAAAAACCATAACAAAGCAGAATTCTCAATAATATGATGAAGTGAATTATATTTAGTAAAATTGTCAAGTGCCATGTAGTGATATGGTATCTCAATCAATCCTGGAACACAGAACTTGGGAGGATGTCTGTTGTGTCTTTTTCTAATCTCCTGTTTTTTTAACAGAAGCAGGAGATAAGGGATTGCAGGCTAATCTTATACCTGAGGGATAGGCTATTTGGGATACCTTTCAGAAGGTTTTTTCGATGTATGCTGTGTTCAGCAAGAGTGAGGGACTTCAAGGCATTCCAAAGGGCAGATTCAGAACACTTTCAAAGAAAATTATAGGTACATTTTCAGTTGTGTTTTAGAAAATTGAAAAAAAAAAAAGAAAAGTAACCAAGTATAGTATCCTGTACTAAAGATGTGGATAAATGTGTGTTTATTCTCCTGAAGAATATATATGCATTTTACAAATGCCAGAGATGGTGGATGTGTTGGTATAGAAATTCTTTGGATCTTTCATTTTGCTTTCATAGAACTGGCAGTAAAACCATCTGCCTTTTCTCTAGCAAATTCTGAGTTCCTTTGCTGAGGGGTTAATTTTTTATTCTCTTTTCTCTTCTTTCTGCTCTGCTTTCTCGGCAGTGATCTGTCTTGGGCTGCTGACACAATGTTATTTTGATGAATGACTCTAATGCCTCTTTATTTTCTTCATTCTCTTGTTAAGTCCATTAACATTTTTATTTTAGCTATGTCTGTGAGTCTCAGGTTTGAAACTTGTTTTAAACCTCTTTGGGATGAAATTGATCACCAAACCCCTTTACCCACTTTTTTTTTTTTCTTTTATAAAGGAGGTTTGAGGGTTACTTCAGTAGAATGTCATTTAAATTGTTCTGGACACTTTTAGGAAAGGCTGACTGTATTTTGGCTGGGATCCCACTAGCCACTTAATGTTTTGTTATGATGTAGTGGCTATTCCAGTATGTCATTACTGTTTGTCAAATTTGCCTGAAAAAGTAGATCATCTTGGTACATTTTTTGCCAAAGAGCCCTGATTTCCAGGCTCTGTTACCTCAGGCACTTCCCTGTTTTTCTGAAGTTCTTCCTCTCTTTTGAACACCCGTCAGTGGTCATATTAGTAAGATATGTTGGATTTACAGACCACTTTTCAGTTTGAAGTTTTCTCTTAAAAAGAGACCATGTGAGGACACGAGTGCAGTGCTGAATGATAGCACTCTGATAATGGCAGCACCTATGTCCTTATTCTGCTCTGAAGTTTATTGTTTATTCTTATGTGCAAGTAGAATCTATAGAATAGCAAGATCAACAGACTGATGACGTAAGTGTCAAGAGGAGAAAGAAATGTATTTCCAGGTAATTTCTCATTATTATACTCCATGAATCTTCCTACGATTTTTTTCTTATTTCGTAGAATATATAAAATCTGTATCTGGCATCAAGTTTTGAAGGCTGAATTTGGGCATCGGCCATGACCTCAGTTATATATTAATTAGAAATTTTGTTCAGGTCAGACCCAATTATGGTAGTATAAGAAAACTGACTTCCTTCTGACACACAAAAAACTGGTCCAGAATTAACAGGTTATGGAACTGTTATGGTAGTTCCACAAAATCATCAGACACCCAGGCTCCTAATTTTTTTCTGCTCCACTATCATATGCAAATAGTCTTCATCTTCTAAATCACAAAATAGCTGCAGCAGCTCCAACCATCAAGTCTGAGTTGCAGGCAGAATGAAACCAAAGCGAAAGGAACAAAGGGGCAAAAGAACCTTCCCAGAATCTCACGCAAGGAGTCCTGCCCATGTCTCTTTGACCACTATTATCTGTACAAGAATCTGGGGTGATACAGATTTTGTACCAAGGATTAAAGGGAGAATGGATATCAGGTGGAAAACGTAGAATCTTAGCCTCACCTAACCATTTCATTAATTTGCTTTTGTTTTAAATTTTACGTCTTTATTTAGGTATCAAAAATTGTTCACATTTGCTCACAATTGAGAGAGATACAGCATGTGTCAGTTAAGGGTATACTCTTGAATCAGATTGTCTAATGGTTAGGCTCTGCCTCTTCCTGAAGTTTGGCCTCAACTTTTCTGTGCCTCTATTTCCTTTTTTGTAGAAATGGGGGTAATAATAGTACCTAGTTCATAGTGTGCTGTAAGAGTTAAGAAAGTTATATGCTTAGAACAATGCCTGGCATATCTTAAGTGTAAATGTTTGCTATTATTATT
The DNA here is from genome assembly GCF_987537825.1 of Furipterus horrens. Lineage (NCBI taxonomy): Eukaryota > Metazoa > Chordata > Mammalia > Chiroptera > Furipteridae > Furipterus > Furipterus horrens. The sequence continues at coordinate 85,938,067 of NW_028327177.1, forward strand.
ATTAACTTTATTGAAGTCTGGTCCCCTATGTGCTCAGCTGTGTACTAGGTGCTTTAGATACACTGTCTCATGTCATACTCAAGACAGCTTTGGCAGATAAGTTTTCATTTTTCATCTGTGGAACAGAGTTCAATGACTCACCCAAGGTCACAGAGTTAGTTTGTGAAACTAGACTTTCCCCTGCTAAGCTTCGTCCTTGCACTGTCCAATATGGCAGCCTTTAGGCATGTGAGGCTGGTGAGTACTTGAAATGTCAGTCTGAACTGAGATGTGCTTACATGAAAAAAACACACCAGATGTTGAAGACTTAGTATGAAAAAAGTATTTAAAAACTCATAATTTTGTATTGACTACATATAGAAATAATGTTTTAGATATTTCAAGCTAAATAAGAGATATTAAAATTAACTTCAGGGTTGTTGTTGTTTTTTTACTTGTTTTAATGTGGCTTCTAGAAATTTTTTAACTTGTTTAAATAAATGACTCCAGTTACATTCTTATTGGGTAGTGGTGCTCTAGACCAGCAGTTCTCAACCTTTGGATCGTGACCCCTTTGGGGGTCGAACAACCCTTTCACAGGGGTCGCCTAAGACCATCAGAAAACACATATATAAGTACATATTGTTTTTGTGATTAATCACTATGCTTTAATTATGTTCAATTTGTAACAATGAAAATACATCCTGCATATCAGATATTTACATTATGATTCATAACAGTAGCAAAATTACAGTTATGAAGTAGCAATGAAAATAATTTTATGGTTGGGGGTCACCACAACATGAGGAACTGTATTAAAGGGTCACAGCATTAGGAAGGTTGAGAACCACTGCTTTAGACCAAGCTGCTTCTCTCATTTATCTTTCTGTGCATATGTTCTAAGAAATGTTCAGGAATGTTGAAGAGACAAGCATACAGGGATTTCAGGGAGTGATGTGGTCACCTCTGCCTCTGCCCACATTTCTTGGCATGGAGTTGCCCAGAATTCTTTGGATGCAGCAGAACTTTTTAAGCCTCAACCAAGCAGCCCAGGGAAAGGGATGTGTCCTTAGAAACTTTAGAAGGACAATTACAAGGGAGAAGGTGCAGCATAACAGAGAAAGTTTAATTGTATTCTTTAAATAATTTTTCACCAAGCCTTTCCTGGGACTGACCATTCAGACTGGGACCTTCACTTGCCTCTTATTTTTCCACTTTCCCCCTCATATACCTCCCTGCCAGCCTTTGTGGCTCCACACCTCTGTCCTCTCTGTGGATAAATCATGACAGAGCCACTAGCTGTGCTTGGAGATCTGAGTGAGCTGCGGGGCGTCACCCTCCTGCCACCACAGCTGCCATTCTTCCTTTTGTCCTCAGTGACCTCGGCTTTGTGTCAGAGCTTCACACTCAACAATGGCAGAGGGCTGAAATGGGCTTCTTGACTCCCTTGTCCTGCTGAGGACTTTTATTCTTTATTTCATTGTACATATCATGGCCTTCTTCCTGCTCTAAGCTGGAGAATATGAAACCATCAGTAGCAAAAAAGCAAAAAAGTTTAGGACTCTGTGTAGTGTGTCCATTTTGCTTTAGTGTTGTCCTTGTGCCTTGGTGGAGTGAGTATACAGGAATCCTATAACTAGCTTTTTTTCTATCCTGTTTAATTGAAATTGGGTCTTCAAACCCATGGGAAGCAATAAAGCATTATATTTTAACAGGCTCTCAACATCTCTGAGTCTAGTTAATGGAGATTTGCTATGCAAATCCACTAACTCATTTTGGCTCTATCTGCAGCTAGTCTGCCCATTTCCACTCCTCATTTATTCAAGTAAACTAATTGAACACCTTGAAGCTGGCCACTGGCATTACCCTGATGGCCTGGAGCCGACCTCTCTTTGGCCAGTTTTGTTCAAGCAAATTGTAAATGAAGACAGCCTAAAATCAAAAGTTTGAGAATAATATCCCTTAATCATCCATTATTCATATGGATGATGAAATTGCAACATGTCACAGCAGCACATGGAAGCCAATTAGAATCGGGTGTATTTGAAAGGACAGTGAGTCCTGCATTGTCTCAAGCACCGAGCTCTCCCTCATTGTTCCCCTTATTAAATACAGCACTGCAAGTTTGGATTTTGTGTTCCCAAAGAAATGGAGGGCCCCGTGACTGATGGATCCTGGGGAAGTTGGACTCCCTTTGGAACCTGCTCAAGAACGTGTGGAGGGGGCATCAAACTTGCTGTTCGGGAGTGCAACAGACCAGAGTAAGTCCTAGAACTCATCACTATTATTAATGGGATAGCAGGAATGAAAAATGCCTAAAGGGAAAATTTAGCTGGAGGCAGATAAAGAGCTCTTTCCAGATTAAGAGAGTGGGTGGACTTCTAGGGCTGCAGAAACAAATGGTGTCCAAGCTCTATCCCTGGGCACTTCCCTTCTGTATTATTTTTTCCTCTCATGATCCTTTATTATTAAAAGTTTTGTCTACTGAACAGTAGATGCTTATGTGTTGATTGGCCTGTTTAACAATTTTGAGCATCAGACATACCTCACTGTCCCCCTACCCCCCGGAACTTAGGATAGCATGCTAATAAAGCTAACAGATAAATTTTTTCATGAGGAAGCAAAGAGATTGGTCATTTCCATCCAGACTATAGACAAACACACCCTTTCCAGTTAACTTCTGAAATGCTGAAAAGGGTGCACAGCCTGCAAGACACCATTGGCGGATCGTAAGGGACCTGGGATCCCAAGCCAGGAATTACTTTTTGAATCAATCCGGTTGTTTTGCAGATGAGACACCTGAGGTCTCTATTGCACAACTTGACACTTTATAGTTTGGGAGCATCCTGCTCATCAGGATAATTCTTGTTATGTGAGCAGCCTAACCTTGTTAAGACTGCATGTTCAAATAAAGCCATGGTTTTTCCCCCAACATCTATTGTGGTAGACCTATGTCTGCTGGGGAAGCTGTTTACAAGTAGGTGTTAAAAACTGCTATCTTCGTTTTGAGAAATGACATCCAATTTTGTGTGGCTATAAGATGTATCAAATGGAAAGGAATAGAATATGATACATGATATTATTGCCACTGAACCAATATAGGCTGGGGATCCCAAGAAGTCTTCACAGGTTAGGGGCAGTTTTTAGATGTATAAAGCAACAACCATTTTTAAGAATCAGCTACTTTGGGATGATATAAAATGATTTTTCCCAGCAATACTAATTTAATAGCCTGCGATAAGGATAGCAGACTGGATTATAGAGAGAGACATGCAAGTAAAGTAAGAGAGTGGGCTGGTTCAGTACAATATGATTGCATAGCAGAATTGTGGAGATCGAATGCAGGGTGCTCCTCAGATCTAGCTGATTGTTCACAGGTAGGAAAAAGACCTACTATTGACAAAGCTTCCAAATATTTTATAAGAACTATCTGAGTTGTGTGAACCAAAAGAGAACATAACTGTAGGCCATTGTTACAAGCCCTGGTCTAAATAAATACTCTGTAGTACACATCACAGATGATGATCAATTTATTTTAATATATTATTGTTTACACCCCAACATTTAGTTCACATTCACATATTAGTGGTCTCTTTAGAAGACAACTGAAGAGCTATGAGATATAGACTCTGTTTTATAGCTATGCATATAAGCTAATTAACATTAGATTTTCCTATATTTAGTATGAAGTTTTAAATAATGGTATTAAAAATAGTACGTGTTTTAAAAAACTCAAATGTATATAATATAAAAAATTCCTATTATTGTTATTTCTAACCCCCAGTCATCCCCACAAGAAATAACTGCCAAAAGACAATTTTATGTATATTCTTCTGAAATTTCAAAAAGGACTGTAGATGTAACATGTGTTATATGAAATAAGTATCACACAGAATAAGGATCACACTACATATAGTGTTCTACAAATTGCTTTAAAATCAAGTATATTTCCTAGTTACTTGCATTGTTGGAATTTTAAAATATTTGAAGCTAACAGCAAACATGAATTTTTAAAAAATTACTAACTATTAGGTGGTTACATTGAGCCAAATTAGTATTATTGTAAGCTATATTATTATGAGGGTAAGGATATTGCAAATAGTAGGCACTTCTGAAATTTTGACTCAATAATGTTGTATTCAAAAGAAGTATTTGCTATTTTTTCTTTTTTTTCTCTTCTCTTCTCCTTTAAGTATTAGAATAATTCTAGAAGTGCTATGGAAACTTGAGTGAGGTAAATCACTCCATAATTGGGATGGGCCAGAGAAAATCACCCCATGTAAAGATCTCAGTGGGAAAGGATCTTGGGCTTCAAAATAAAATGATGATCTTCATATTTAGAAGTTAGGGACCAATCATTAAAGACTTCAGTTAGAGGTCCTTGTGCTTGCTGTTTGCTATGGGAGGTTTTAAAATGATACAATCTACTTAGTTGAGTGTCTGCACTGACATCACTTCGGTTAAAATGCCTCAAAGTTATTTGCACTTTGGGATGTCCCTGCAAATTGAGGAAGCAGTGTGCGATGTTACAGTGGCATAAGTGAAGTCAATTCGATGAGAGAAGGGGACACAGAAAAGAGAAAAGCAGATCCAGATCTCAGTTTAAAAGCTTGTTCAGAGAAATTCGCAGAGCAGATGGTTCATTATGTAGAATATGGAAGTGGTTGCTGTCCTGATTCTCAGTTTGAGGGGAGCGGTCCCCCTCTCCAGGCAACCTGACTTTACTCAGTTTCAGGAGGCTGAGAGTATAATGTAGAGCTCCACCTTTAGAATCCAAGGTTGTCTCTAATAAGAATTCTGGATTGTTTTTATTTTTTCACAGCATTCATGTGATTCAAGAATATATTTATTTAGCATCCAGACACGTTATGCTGTATTTTTAGGCTTTTTTTCTTGAAAGTATAGGAGCTTGAAAGAAAAGTAGCCTTGTCACACACATGAATTGGGCTATACCCATGAGCAAGCTGTGTAAACCATATGATGTCTAATTTTAGTAAAAAAAAAATTTTCACTCAATTTGTGTGCAGTGCAACAGACATGTTATCATGACAGTGGGGCCCTAATATGTTGTCTTTAAATGCTTTATTTATTTTTCTAGTCCCATTTTTGACCCATGTCCTACAGGTAATGAGCATTTTTTCTGGTTTGTAAGAAAGGTCCAGTTTATATCTGTCATTCTAGAGAAGTTTAATAGCTCCTATTTTAATTCTCAAAGTGTCCTGAATGGGACAATTAATTATATGTTCACCAAATATGAAAAATATGTAATAGGGTAAAAATTTAAATCAGAACCACCAAATCATAACAGAGTATCAGAACAAGACCAGCAAGAGATCAAAGATGGCAAAGGAGTACTGGAAGCTACACTAACCTACTCCCAGGATCAATCTGGAATTACAACTTAATTGTGAATAAATCATCTGGAGTAAACAACTGAATACTAGCTGGAGAGAAGTCTTATAATCATAAACAGACAGAATAAGCCACTTCATCACAACATGACTTGTAGGAAGTGCGGAGACACGAGAGGGCAGGCTGGGCAGTCACGGGTGCAGAGACGGATTGAGGTTGGTTGAGGCTCCGGGCACAGAAGAAAATATTGGGCCCCTTAAAAAAAGAGAGACAGGGAAAATAAAAATACATGTTAATCATATTTTACACAGTGTAGTAATGAAACCAAACTTGGTGTCATTAGAAAAAAGTGTAAAGTTGGGGTTTGCAGGGCTCTTCAGAAGTTGGGGCCCAGGGCACATGCCCGGTGCGCCCACCATGAAATCCGCCTCCATACAGGGGGCAGCTGAAGGAACAGAGAAACATCTCAAGCCGGGAATTTCCCCTGAGAAGGGTGGGGTCTAAATCCCCAAGTGGGCTTCCCAGCCTACCGCAACAGAGCGGAGAGTAAAATAGCATCCAACTGTGAAAAGCGAAAAGCCATGGGGTTTCTTGCTGGCCTAAGAGAAATGGCTGGAGACAGAGAGTTCAAAAATATGATACATTGGAACCCACTTACCCTGGGCTCCAGCAGAGGGAGGGCAGAGTGGACTAGAGACGCTTAAGGAGAGTTTAGGGTGGTGACTGTAAGAGAACTGAGGGAGCAGATGACTGGGTCCCAGTGTTGACTCATTCTCCTTATTGCAGGCAAACCACTCCCCTCCAAGTAACGTCAGCCTGAGGGGAAGCAATAGCTCCATGCACAGGAATTAATCTGCCCCTCCCTCAGTGCTTAAACTTGATGGCTGATCACACATTAAATAGATTAACAACTAAAGGAGACAAAGACAGTAGATCTCTGGTAGTCTGGAATGGGCTGCTTAGGCCCAGACTGGGACACAATCTGACATCACCAGGGGCAGAACCAGAAAGTAAAAAAGTGCACACCTACAACAGTATACAAAATGTGGTGGGAGGAGTGACTCTTGAGTCAGCTAGCTGGAGGGAGGGACCCACCAAAGAGCAATACAATGAAAACAAAAACCCAAGTACAACCAGACAGCTCAAATAAATGGCATAAAGGGCATCCCATGAACATCAAGTTCAGGAGATTAAGGAGATTGAACCACAGAATCACACAGGTCTCCTACCACAGAAAGTCACACTATAAAGACAAGGATTCAAAGCAGATCAATCTTAGAAGCAGAAACAAACAAGAAGAGTCACAAAAATGGGGAGATGAAGAACTTCTGATCAAAAGGAAAGGAGGAATCCCCAGAAAGTGCTAAATGAAATAGAGGCAAGAAAACTATTCACATGGAATACAAAATAATGGTTATAAGAAAGCTCTGTGAGCTCCTCAAGTTCAAAAAAAGCTACAAAGAATTCCAGGGGAACTACCAAAAACTCCAGGGAACCTACAAGGAACTTACTGAGAACTACACCAGCATTGAAAAGGACATAGAAACTATCAATAAGAGCCAAGAGGAAATGAAGAACACAATTTCTGAATTGAAGAACGTGGTAGAAGGAATCAAAAGCAGGCTAAATGAAGCAGAAGATTGGATCAGTGAGCTGGAAGGCAACGTAGAAAAAAATTCCCAGACAGTGCAACAAAATGAAAAAAGACTGAAAAAGAATGACGAAGTTTTAAGAGAGCTGCAGGACAACATGAAACGTAGTAATATTCATATCATAGGAATATCAGAAGGAGAAGAATAGGAGCAAGGGATAGAAAACCTGTTTGAAGAAGTAATGACAGAAAACTTCCCTAACTTGATGAGAGAAAAAGTCACGCAAGTCCAGAAAGCACAGAGGGTCTCAATGAAGATGAATCCAAACAAGCCCACTCCAAGACACATCATAATTAAAATGGCAAAACTCAAAGACAGAGAGAATCCTAAAAGCAAGAGAGAAACAGCTAATAATATCCAAGGGAACTTCGATAAGGCTATCATCAAGTTTTCAACAGAAACACTACAAACCAGAGGGAATGACAAAAAATATTCCAAGCAATGAAAAACAAAGGCCTACAACCAAGACTACTCTACTCAGCAAGGCTCTCATTCAAAATGAAAGGTGAAATAAGGAGTTTCCGAGACAAAAAGAGGCTAAAAAATTTATCTCCACCAAATCAGCTTTGCAAGAGATGCTAAAGGGTCTGCTTTAAGAATATGAAGAAACAATGGTATTTTCTTTTTTGTCTCTGTCTCTTCTATTTTATTGTTGGTGTACAGAAATGCCTTAGATTTCTGTATATTTATTTTGTACCCTGCGATTTTGCCAAATTCACTTATTATATCGAGTAGTCTTTTAGTGGAGTTTATAGGATTTTCTAGGTATACTATCATGTCATCTGCATATAATGAAAGTTTTACTTCCTCTTTCCCAATTTGGATGCCTTTTATTTCTTTTTCTTGTCTGATTGCTGTGGCTAGGACTTCCAACACTATGTTGAAAAGGAGTGGAGAGAGTGGACAACCTTGTCTAGTTCCTGAGTTCAGGGGGAATGCTTTCAGTTTTTGTCCATTGAGTATGATGTTGGCCTCAGGCTTCTCATATATAGCCTTAATTATGTTAAGATATGCTCCCTTTATTCCCATTTTGTTGAGTGTTTTCATCATAAATGGGTGTTGTACTTTATCAAATGCTTTTTCTGCATCTATTGAAATGATCATGTGATTTTTGTGTTTCATTTTGTTTAGGTGATGTATTATATTTATTGATTTGCGAATATTAAACCATCCCTGCATCCCTGGAATGAAGCCCACTTGATCATGATGTATGATCTTTTTGATGTATTGCTGGATCCTGTTTGCCAATATTTTATTGAGGATTTTAGCATCGATGTTCATCAGTGATATTGGCCTGTAGTCTTCTTTCTTTGTTGTGTCTTGACCTGGTTTGGGGATTAGGATAATACTGGCTTCATAGAAAGAGTTTGGGATTTTCCCCTCTTCTTGGATTTTTTGGAACAGTGTGAGGAGGATAGGAGTTAGTTCTTCCCTGAATGTTTTGTAGAATTCGCCTGTGAAGCCATCCGGAACTAGAGAGAATTATGCTTAGTGAAATAAGCCAGGCAAAGAAAGAAAAATACCATATGATATCACCTAATACAGGAAACTAAAGAACAACACAAACAAAGGAACTAAATAGAACAAAGAGCAGAATAGCAGTCAATAGGGGGGAGGGGAGAGGGAGAGAAGGGGGATAAGTAAGGGAAGGGATTAGTCAAAGAACCCGTATAAAAGACCCATGGACATGGACAACGGGGAGGGATATGATTGCGGGAGAGGGGGTGGGTTGGGTGGGGGAGAGAAATTAGGGGAAAAGGGGACAACTGTAATTGAAAAACCAAAAAAAAAAAAAAAAAGAGAGAATATGAAGAAACAGAGAGCGCCCAAATATATTCAGAAAATCTTTGAGGACTTCAAGAAGGATACTGACAGCAACACTTTCATAGTAGGGAACTTTAACACCCCATTGTCAAAAGTAGACAGATCTACCAAGAAAAGAAAGACCAGGGATATTGTGGCACTGAACAACACTCTAGTTCAAATAGACTTAAATGATATATACAGAACTTTTCAGCGCAAGGAAGCAAAATATACATTCTTTTCATATGCACATAGAGCATTTTCAAAGATAGATCACATAGTAGGACACAAAACAAGCCCCAACAAATTCAAGAAAATTGAAATTTCATCAAACATCTTCTCATATCTCAAAGGCTTAAAACTGAAATCAACCTCAAGGAAAAAACTCAAAAACATTCAAATTCATGGAGATTGAATAACATGCTATTAAATAATGAATGGGTTAACAATGGGATCAAGGAAGAAATCAAAAAGTATCTGGAAACAAATGAAAATGAATACACAATAGCCCAAAACCTATGGGACACAGCAAAGGCAGTTCTGAGAGTGAAGTTCATAGCAATACAGGCCTACTTAAAAAGGATAGAAAAATCTCAAATAAATAACCTAACCCTACATCTACAAGGCCTAGAGGAAAAACAACAAATCCCAGAGCAAGTAGAAGGAAGGAAATCATCAAGATAAGAACAGACTTGAATGATACAGAGACTAAAAGAGCAATTCAAAGGATTGATAAAACTCAGATCTGTTTCTTTGAAAAGATAAACAAAATCAACAAGCCTTTAACCAGACTCATCAAGAAAAAAAGAGAAAAGACCCAAATAAAATCTGAAACAATAGAGGAGAAATCACAACAGATACCACAAAATTCAAAGGATTATAAGAAATTACTATGAACAACTATATGACAAAGAATTTGACAACCTCGGTGCAATGGATAAATTTCTGGAAACATATAATCTTTCCAAACTGAATCAAGAAGAAGCAGAAGCAGAAAGCCTGAATAAACCAATAACAACTAGTGAAATTGAAGTAGTAATCAAAAAATTCCTGGCACCCAAAAGCCCTGGGCCAGATGGCTTCGCAGGCAAATTTTACAAAACATTTAGGGAAGAACTAACTCCTATCCTTTTCAAACTATTTCAGAAAATCCAAGAAGAGGGATAACTCCCAAACTCTTTCTATAAAGTCAGTATTACCCTAATTTCAAAACCAGGTCAAGACACAACAAAGAAAGAAAACTGTAGGCCAATATTGGTGATGAACATAGATGCTAAAATCCTCAAAAAAATATTGGCAAACCAGATCCAGCAATACATTAAAAGATCATACACCACGATCAAGTGGGATTCATCCCAGGGATGCAAGGATGGTTTAATATTCTCAAATCAATAAATGTAATACACCACATAAACAAAATGAAAGATAAAAATCACAACATCATATCAACAGATGCTGAAAAAGCATTTTATAAAGTTCAGCACCCATTTAAGATAAAAATTCTCAGCCAACTTGGAATACAGGGAGCATACATCAACATAATAAAGGCCCTATATAAGAAACCAGCCATCAACATCATAATGGGCAAAAATTAAAAGCTTTCCCCCTAAGATCAGGAACAAGACAAGAATGTCCACTCTCTCCACTTCTATTCAACTTAGTTTTGGGAGTTCTAGCCACAGTGATCAGACAAGAAAAAGAAATAAAAGGCATCCAAGTTGGAAAGGAGGAAGTAAACTTGTAATTATTTGCAGATGACATGATAATGTACATAGAAAACCCTATAGACTACACCAAAATACTACTCAACCTAATAAGTGAATTTGGCAAAATAGCAGGGTACAAAGTCAATATTCAGAAACTGAAGGCATTTCTATACACCAACAATAAAATACCAGAGACAGAAACTAGAAAAAAAAATCCCATTTACTATAGCAACAAGAAAAATAAAGTACTTACAATAAACTTAACCAAGGAGGCAAAAGACCTGTACTCAAAAAACTACAGAATACTGAAGAAAGAAATTCAGGAAGATGCAAATAAATGGAAGCATATACCATGTTCATGGATGAGAAAAATTAACATCATTAAAATGTCCATACTATCCAAAGCAATTTACAGATTCAGCACAATCCCTATTAAAATATAAATGACATATTTCACAGACCTAGAACAAATAGTTCAAAATTTTATATGGAACCAAAAATGACCCCAAATAGCCTCAGCAAACTTGAGAAAGAAGAACAAAGTAGAAAGAATCACAATACCTGATATCAAACTATACTACAAGGCCACGGTAATCAAAACAGTCTGGTACTGGCATAAGAACAGACATATAGATCAATGGAACAGAATAGAGAGCCCAGAAATAAACCCAGGTCTCTATGGTCAATTGATATCTGATAAAGGTGGAAGGAGCATAAAATGGAGTGAAAATAACTTCTCCAACAAATGGTGTTGGGAGAACTGGACAGGGACATACAAAAAAATGAAACTAGATCATCAACTTACAGCACACACCAGAATAAACTTAAGATGGATAAAAGACTTCAGTGTAAGACATGACACCATAAAAGTCATAGAGGAAAATATAGGCAGTTAAATCTCAGACATCCCACGCAGCAATATTTTTGCTGATATATTTCCCAGGGCAAGGGAAATAAAGGAAAGAATTAAGAAATTAGACTGCATAAAACTAAAAAGTTTCTGCTCAGCGAAAGAAAACATCAGCAAGATGAAAAGGGAAGCAGCCACATGAGAAAACATATTTGCCAATGATACCTCAGACAAGGGATTGATCTCCAAAATATATAAAGAAATTATATGACTCAACACCAAGAAGACAGACAATCCAATTAAAAAATGGGTAAAGGACCTGAACAAATACTTCTCCAAGGAGGATATACAGAGAGCCCATAGGGACATGAAAGAATGCTCAACATCACTAGCCATCAGAGAGATGCAAACTAAAACCACAATGGGATACAACCTCACACCAGTTGGAATGGCTATCATTAACAAATCCACAAACAACAACTGTTGGCAAGGATGTGGAATAAAGAAACCCTAGTGCACTGTTGGTGGGAATGCAGACTCGTGCAGTCACTATGGAAAACAGGATGGAATTTCCTCAAAAAACAAAAAATTGATCTGCCTTTTGATCCAGCAATTCCACTGCTTCGGATTATTATTCTTCTGATTATCCTCGAAGAATTTTGAAACACCAATTCAAAAGAACCTATGCTCCCCTGTGTTCATAGCAGTTCTATTTACAATAGTCAAATGCTGGAAACAGCCTAAGTGCCCATCAGTGGATGAGTGGATCAAAAAACTGTGGTACATTTACACAATGGAGTACTATGTAGCAAAAAGAAAGAAGGAACTCGTACCTTTTGCGACAGCATGGATGGAACTGGAGAGTATCATGCTTAGTGAAATAAGCCAGGCAGCAAAAGAAAAATACCATATGATCTCACCTAACACAGGAACCTAATAAATGAAATTAACAAATGACCAAAATAGAAGCAGAGGCATGGAAACAAGGAACAGACTGGCAATGACCAGTGGGGTGGAGGGAGGGGGAGGGGGAGAAGCAGGGAAAACGGGGGGTGGGGGTGGGGGGAAGAGTCTAGTCAAGGAACTAATATAAATAACCCATGGACATGGACAAGAGAGTGGGCATTGACTGTAAAAGAGAGGGGAGGTGGGCGAGGCAAGGAAGAGCAATGTGGGGAAAATGGAACAACTGTAATAGAACAATTGGAAAGAAAAAAAAAAGAACAAGGCCTGAAACTAGAAGGTGCATTCTCAGGCCAGTGGGCCCATACTTGTTATTTGTGCTCAGCATTTGGCCCTGAGCTTCCTGATGACTGGAAAAAAATGGTTTATGAAATTGTAACTGTCCATTGAAATAAAAAAATCAAGCCAATTCTTTAGGAAAGTCAAAGTAGTTCCCTTTTCTAGTCCTGTTCTGCTTTTCAACTAATAAGTAGGTTAAATTTAAAAATAATAACAAATTCATAGATTTGAGAATAGACACAATTGTGAACTGGATATTTCTCATTTAGACTTTCACTATAGCAACTGCTGATGAAATCTTACATAAAAAAATGTAGACATTTGTCTATTTCATCTAAGAAAACAAATCTCTCATTTGGCTGTAAAGAATTGAAGGAAAGGTTTTTTTGTTTTGTTTTTTTTTTGGAGTACTGAGTGGGATGAACTTATTTGAAAATGTAGCAAATTGGCTACAGTGAAAGAGCCATTAACTAATGAATTAATATCGATTTCCATAGACTGCTGCATCTGGCAGGACCATCAGTGATGACTAACAGTTTCCTGTCTCATCCCATCTAATCCTTGAATAGCTTTTCAGCATACTCTGTAGTTGGCCATTTGGCTTTCCCTTAAAATTCTCCAAGATTAGAAAATACTCTACCTTCTGGGGCTGCCTGTTGTATCATCAGAAATTTCTTCCATGTGTTGGCCCTAAACCACCTGCCCTAACCCATTGTAAGTAAACATAGAAGCTGAGATTCTGTTCAAACCCATTTGCAGACTAAAGATTAGCTTTTCTTGATGGTAGAATACACTTGTGATGATCTTTGCAAAAATTTCTTCATCTTTGGCCATGAAGCATTGCAAATTTTCTTTGTATGTATGGATAGGCATGGTTGTGCTTGAAATATTCAGCTTGGCTGTGCTAAATATAGTTACTTTCATAATAATTAATCTGGCAATTTCCTAAATCCTTTCCATCCCTATTTGACATGGAATATTTTTAAAAAGATCTTAGTAGATGAAAAATGTAGTTAATATTTTTCCAGTTGCATTTCCTATAATTTTTAATAGTTTCCCACATGGAAAAAGTACACCTAACCAGTTAAATTACTAAAGTGTAAAATGAATTTTTTCCATACTGAAAGGTAAGTTAAATTGGCTAAAGCCTTCCCCATTACACAGTACATGCCAATCAGGCAGAGATTATATTGGCTAGGATGTAAGATAAGCCATATATTTCAAAAAGGCAAATTTACATTTATTAATCACATATAATCTGCCTTTTTTATAAAAAGCAAATAAGATCAATGAAGGAGTTTTGATATGGAAAGAGCCCTGTTTCAAGAGAGGCAGCATAGCAGAGAGGCCGGATCATGAGTGAAAGGTCAGGGAGACCGGGGTTGGCCTCAGCCAGTGCATCTCACTTAATTGGCATGTGACCTTGCCAGAATACTTAACATTTCTGAGCCCCGTTCCAGCAAAGTATCAGAAACAAGAATGCTACTACCTACCTCAAAACATGTCCATGCACAATCAAAAGAATAGCTCAGGGGTCAGAAAACTTTTTTCATAAACAAATACTTTTTCTGTAAAATATTTCAAAAGTATTTTAGACTCTGAGGATCATAGGCTCTCTGTCCCAACTATTCAGCCTTGCTGATATAGTAAGAAACATACATAGACAATATGTGAAAAGTAGGAGTGGCTGTGTTCCAATAAAACTTTATTTATAAACACTGAAATTTGAATTTGGCATAATTATTATGTATCTCAAATTTTAAATCATTTTACAGACTCTTGTAATAGCTAAATATTTACTGTGTGGCAGGTCTTGTTCAAGTGCTCTGAATGTATTAACCCAGTTAGCCCTCACTCAGCCCTATGAAGTAGACATTATTAGCATCATCTCCCTTTTACAGATAGGAGGACAAGCTTAAAGAGATGAAGCAAGCTGCCTAAGATTGCACTGTTGTTAACAGGCAGGGCTGGGATTCAAACCCTCAGTTTTTAGGTCCATCTTTGTAACCCTCAGAAATATGGCCTTTCACATAGAGTGCTCTCTATGTGCTTTTTATTTAAAAAGTCATTTATAAAAATAAGTCACTCAATGCTATTTGCCATTTGAGTCAAAGCAAGCAAAAGTGGAAAGCAGCACTATCTGCAGGAAAGCCACCAACAAGCATTAACTATTTGCTGCCCAAAGCACTGCTGCATTTGGTCAATTGCAGAAGTCAGCTAAGACTCATTATGCAACAAAACCAAAAGAAAAAAAAGAACTTTAAAAAAATTTATTTTCAAAGAGAAAGAAATGTGAATAATTTTCAAGTAATAAATAAATGAACACTCTACCATAGTTAGTTGGGCTGTTTAAAAAGATTCACAAAGATCATTTCAATTTGAGGAAAAGTTGAAGGGGATATTCCTTGCAGCACATTTAAAACAAGTTTCACCTGAACAGCTGTGTGGGCTTGATCTATTATCCATATGTAATTGATATTTTATGCATGAGACTGGGTGCCTCTGTACTGAGAGAAGAGCTTAGTATCCAGAAAACCAAGGCCATATGTATCTCTAAATGGCATGAAAAGAGAAAAATAAAAGATTATGGACCATAGCTCTTGGATAATGTAGCAGAAGGAGCATAGAGAAAGAACCTAGGAAACCTGACGTACAGTCCTGTCTCTGCTTTTTTATTACCTGTGTGACCTTGGGCAAAGTACTTAACTTCTCTGAACTTCCTCTTGCTTGGTATTAAATTACTTCTGCTTTTCTTTTGGGCAAAACACGAATGAGTTTTGGCTATTCAAATGCACAATGCAGATATAAAGCTATGGGCCTAACTGTTTAATGGGAAAACAATTAGACAGATACTTCTGGGTTATGTGCCATTTTGCATCACTAGATGCAGTCTTCTTCGTGATAAATATTTACCAGACTCAGATACATAACTAGCCTTTCAAGGGCCAGTATCATCTCTGCTTTACGTGTGCAGAACAGAGCTCAGAGAGGCCAGGGAGCTTATACAAAAGTGCCCAGCTTATAACTGCATAGCTTATGCTCTTACCTTACTCTACAAATCTCTGATCAAGGGAACACGTTTATGACAGTGTCATGGCCAGGTGGCTCTTCCTGAGACTTGGGCACTCTGCAGGAGCACTGAGTCTTGCCTCACCATGAAAACCATGTTGCAGCTCAGACTTGGTACTCAGAACAAGCAAACTGTTGAATTTGATCAGGTTAGAATGGGAGTACTCATATAATATCATAGTAGTTAACATTTCAGGCATCTACTCTGTGCACTTATTTTAGAGAAAGAGAGAACTGAAGTGCAGGAAGACTAAGAACATTGTCTAAGATCCCACAGTGAGGATAGAGCCAAGAATGGAAGCAGAAGCTCTGCTAGGCTGCATCTTGTTTTGTACTGTGTGGGTTTGGATACATTTCCCATTCCCCCAAGGCCTGGTTTAACAAAACAAACAAACAAAAAAAAAAAAAAAAAAAAAAACCATTTCTTTATAGTCCAAATCACTCTGAAAGGAATGATCCCAAGAAGAAAGGTGCGAAGGTTGGAGAGGTGTCCTAAGATAGCAGTGAAATCTGAGCTGCTCCAGCCTTGGGTGGGTGAGCCAGACTTCCTATGATTCTGTGATCTTCCAGTTTCCATGATGAATTTGGCAAGCCATTGACTGCTGGGAGAGGTGTTGTATAATATACTCTCTCAGTCTCATCTGGAAAATACATGTACAGACTGCATGCAGAAATTAAATTTGCACTGTGATACTTTATAAGACATACCCCATTCTCTTGTCACACAAAAGGTAATGAAGCCAATATGCTCTCTCCTGCTTCTCCTATTAACTTAGTCAAAATACAGGCAAATTCATTCACTTTATTCCATCTTATTTGTAAAACAAACAAAAATCATGGTTATTGGTGGGGACAGAGGAGGGAGACAATGAATGGAAGTGAAATGCAAAGATTTAGGATCGTTTCCCATGAGAACATCAGTAGGAAAGGTAGATGGGACATTTTAACTACTCACGTGTACCTTTCACATTCTACATTTTTTAAATCAAAGGACTGTGAATGCTTGGGAGAAAGGAGAGAAAATGTGCTAATAGATTCCAGGCTTTGTATTTCATATTTTAAGTTATACACTTTAGTACTTTATCCTCACAACAGCCTTACCAAACAGCACCTTCTCATTTTACAGATGGGAAGGACTGAGGCTCCAGGTTAACTGACTTGCTCAAGGTTAGGCACTTAATGATGTTGAAACCAGAATGCAAACCCAGATTTTAGAGCCCTTCTCCTGTTTTCTGTTACCAGCTACTTCAAATTTACCTCCCTGGAAGACAGGACTCCACAGATGAGAGAGTGATGTGTGAGAAATACATTATAATACAGTGTATGTGTTCTTTACCTTTCCTCAGGCCAAAAAATGGTGGAAAGTACTGTATAGGGAATAGAATGAAATTTAAGTCTTGCAACACAGAGCCATGTTTCAAGCAGATACGAGATTTCCGAGAGGAACAGTGTTCTCAGTTTGATGGGAAGCATTTTAATATCAACGGTCTACCTCCAAATGTGCGCTGGGTGCCTAAGTACAGTGGAAGTAAGTGTTTGGGGGTGGTGCCCATGGTTGGCAGGCCAGTGTCTGTACAGCATGAAAGTCACACTGCATTGTGTTTCTCCTTTCTAGTCTTGTTGAAAGACCGATGCAGGTTGTTCTGCAGAGTGGTAGGAAGCACAGTCTACTATCAGCTCCGAGACAAAGTGATAGATGGTACTCCTTGTGGTGAGAACACCAGCAATATCTGTGTCCAAGGCCTTTGCCGGGTGAGTCCCAGATGGTGTTTTCGTCACTGTGTTGTCTTACTGCCAAGCTGTGGTCTGTGGCTTTCTTGACAGAATAGCAGCTACTAATTCCTGTGCACTATCTCTGGGGCAGTGGTTCTTAAAGTGAGGTCCTCAGAGCAGCATCAACATCCCCAGATTTTGATGCATGTCAGAGTTTGAGAACCACTGCCCTGGATTTTTCTTGACATTATCAGCCTCTCTGGGGGTCTGCACAAAATTTCCCTGTGAAGATTTATTACAATAATGTTCACACACTCCTTTACTATAACCTCAGTGCTTAAGGTTAAACCCAAATGCTTCCTGACAGCACTTTCTAAGTCGAATAGCTCTGTTCTAGAATGATCACATCAGGAAGAGCTGGCCTCACTCAGGTTTGTCTTTCTGATTTTAAGCAGGATACCTTCTATCTGAGACATACTGATTATTTACTCTTTGAAGGGAAATCTAGAAACTTCTGGCCAATGGTAAAGCATCAGAGCAGTGATTTCTCAAGGACTTAATACCATTTCACTGTTCTCACAGTCAGAAATCATTTCTAACACAGCAGGACTATGAGATGCTGTCTTCATTTCTGTCACGTGGTCCATGGCAGATTGAAGCTCCTGATCGGGAGATCTGATTGACAGAGCCCCTGAGAGCATTCCCACTTCTCAGTTTATAACTGACATATTGCCTCCTTGTCAGTCCATGTTATAGCAGCACTAGTTCATACAAAGAAACCAAATGGACAAGAACATGAACTCTGTCCTCTTAGTCTTCTGGTCATTGCTGTTGTCCTCAGACCTCTGTCTGCGTTTGTGCTTTGCACTGAGATGTGAAGAAATTCAGGAGGCCATTTGGAGCCTCAAGCCTCATACTGGTGTTCTGCAGCCATCTTTTTCCTCCATCCATGGTCAATCTTTAACCATAGGCAACTTCACATAAAATTAATTTTTCAGCTTTTCTTGAAAAATTGGGAAATGTGAACACTGGGCTCCTGTTTCTACATAGTGGAAGTAGCCTGGAGTGGACAGCGGGTGCTCCCTTAAGATGGGATGTGAGCTTTTAAATTGGGTACAATCCTTACTGCTCCTTTTTTCAATCCCAAGTGATTGTTTTCATTGACTCCATTTATCTGTAGACTAGTGCTTCTCAAATTTTGATCTGTAGATGCAGCACCTAAGGAGTTTGTTAACATGCCAGAAAATCTATTGTGATTCAGTAGATCTGAGTGAGACTCAAGAATCTGCCTTTCTGACAGCATCAGGGATGCTCAGGGATGCTGGTCTAAGGACAACATTTTCCATAGCAAGTTTGAGTTCTCAACCCTTGTGAGCTTAAAGAGACTTGACTTGGTTGTCATTTTAAATGTACATCATGCAAAGAAACACATTACTTGTTGTTTTATTATCTATATAATACTTACCATTTATTTCAAATGTTTTATTTTTAAAAGCAAGCTGGATGTGATCATATTTTAAACTCAAAAGCCCGGAAAGATAAATGTGGGGTGTGCGGTGGCGATAATTCTTCATGCAAAACAGTGGCAGGAACATTTAATACAGCAAAATATGGTAAGATTCTATTCCTAACAACCACAAGAAGGAAAGAGATCAAAGTGTAAAAATTGTTCACCCTATGTAACATGTAAAAAGTAATAATGTCAGGCATTAAGATCAGTCCTGTTGAGGTGCATTACCCATCTGGCTATAAGGCACCTAACAGTGAGAGAGGTTTTATATTCCTTTGTTTCCCACACTTTTTTCCATGCTTAAAGAAAGTGAACCATGCTATGGAATACTGAATTTCTGCTTAATTCTTTTCAGGTTATAATATGGTGGTCCGAATTCCAGCTGGTGCTACCAGTATTGATGTGCGGCAACACAGTTTCTCTGGGAAACCAGAGGATGATAACTACTTAGGTGAGATGGGTGCCCCTACTATTTGCAGGAATTCTGATTTTCTGGAGCAGTTGGCAGATACTAACTACTTCCTTTCCCTTATTGCACACGGAGAACTTTCAGACGTCATGTATTTTTATAAAAGAAGTTGATCTTGAAATTCACTATTTTGTTTCTCCCTCATATGTACACCCTCAGAGTATTGCTTTAAGAGTCATGTAGTTATACTAGTCAATATCGAGGGATTTACTCTGGGTGTTAAAAAATAGAAAGGCCCTAAATCAAATTTTGAAAATACTTGCCTTGTAAGCATAAAATCATTGCTCTTTGAGTCTTTTTCAAAAAATCTATCCTGTGGGTAACTGACTTGCAAATGTTTTAGTAGATGTATTACCTGACAATTTTTACATTTTCAGCTCTAACCAAGAGCAGACCACTGGTGGACTTGTTCAATATTTTATTAAGCCTGGTCACTCCAAAATGTTCTATAGTGGCAATATTCTTCTCATGTCATTACCAGAATGGCCTACCTTGTTACTTTATAGATTCTTCATCCTTCTCTCACCATGCTCAGTCACATAATTAATTCATATCTCTTCCTTATATTTAAAACACAACACACCAACCACCCTGTATTCATTTTTCAACAGTTTTCTTAGCCCAGTCTCACCTCAATTTATCTGTCCACAAACTGCAATTAGTGATTATGTAGTAATTATGAAATTTGCCAACCATTTTTAATTAAAAGGAGGACATGGACATGGGATCATGACAAAAAGGGGTTTAACTGGTCACAACCAACTTGCACAACCAGACTCCTCCTAGCCATGAAAAGCAGCATGTCTTGCACTCCGATCTAGAGGAAGTGAGGGCAGTCTTGCTGGGCAGTCAGTTTTTAAAAGAAATGAATGTGTTAATGTACTTTCTCTCTTAATGCCCAGAGAGGGACTCCGTTTATCTATCTGAATACAATCTTTGTTGAGGCTTCTTCAAACATTTGAGCATATTGAGATAGAAAATGAGTATTAGTTAAGTCAAATTAAAACCTGTGTCTATATTTTGAAATGTCTGTATGAAATCTTTCATAAATAATAAGCACGTTAATTAAATAATATTTAGACATGATTCCATTATATTATTGTCTTCAGTGTATCATAATTCATTCTATCGGTCATTTATTTAATATGTGCTAGGTACAGTAACAAAACAGAATGAAAAATTAAAAATAAATAAAAGTCTCTAGTTTTCATGGAACTTACTTTTTGGTAGGAGCAGAGCAGCAGTTTTCAACCTTTCTCATCTCATGGCACACATAAACTAAATTACTAAAATTCTGCAGCACACCAAACTATATATATATATTATATTTTATGCTGATCTGACAAATAGGTATAATTTTTATTCATTCACACAGGATGCCCATTGTTGTGTTGGCTGTTGTCATTTTTTTATTTGACAGTCTGAGGGAAAAGAGGTCAGTGCCCCTGACTAAATGGTCAAGTATTGCATGTTTTAAAAATTCTTGGGGCGCACTGGTTGAAAATCACTGGAGTAGATATTCAATAACTTAATGGATGAGCAGACTACGTACTGTGAGAAGGTGATATGTGCTATTAGAAAACAGAGCAGCATAATGGAAAATTGGGATACAGAGGATGGGTGGGAACAGTGGTGTTGAAATATTTGAAATGTAGTAAGAGATAATAACATATATGGAGGAAGAACAGTCCAAGCAGATGGAGCAGCCAGTCCAAGATCCTTGAAGGATGAACATGTCTGGATTGTTCCAAGAGCAGAGGGAGGCCAGTGTGGCTTGAGCTGAGTGAGCACAGTGAATCCCAGATGAGGTTAAACAGGTATCAGGACTAGATCATAAAGGCCATGTAATCATCAAAAGGATTATACTGAGAGGCAGGGGTTTTAAGTGAGGAATACCATGATGTAATCATGTTTATGTTTAAAAGGAGCACTCTGGCTCTTTTGTTGAGAATAGCTGATAGGGGAGGGTATGCGGCAGAAGCAGGAAAACTGGTCAGGAAGTTCCTGCAATAATCCATGGAATGCTGGAGGTTTGGCCCCAAGTGGTTGCAGTAGAGGTATGGTACATGGTAAAATTCTGGATATGTTTTGAAGGCAGAAGCATTATGATATGTTGATGGATTGAATTTGGTATGTGAGAGAAAGAGAGGGTGACTCCAAGGTTTGGACCTGAGCAACTGAGAGGATGAAGTGGCCATCAACTGACACAAGAGAACTTGTTTCTTATCTATCTTATCTATGACCATTAGGTTTTAAGGTCAGAAGCTGTGCTTTATATCTTTAGCTCTTGATATAAAGCTTACACATGATGCTAAGTACATGATTGCTAAATTGTTGAACAACCATTGCTCATTACAGAGTACCTACTGTGTGTTTAATGGGGGATGGGATTACCATGGAGATAGACAAAGTCACCCCTTCTTTTAGAGACCATAACGTCTTACTTGGAATCAGTCACTTAGTAGCTGAATCAGCTTTCCACATCCTAAGTATCTAAATGAGTGGTGATTTTATAAGACAGTTAACAAACTTTTGGGGGATTCTTTGCAAATTATTTTTTTGACAATCCCACATTTCTCATTCCATCACTTTGCAAAATGGGTCAAGCATTTTTTCCTCATGCACTGGGTTATAAATTTGAGCTTGTGGCCCTACTACTTTCTAATTAAATCCAGCAGCATTGCATACAACTTCCTTTATAATTTCCTGAGAGCTGAAAGCAATGTTGACCTCCTCCTCTCTTTTCTTTGAAAGAGAGAAGGAGTCTTCCTTATTCTTCTCCTTCTTAGAAAAATAATCTCTTTCCAAGTAGGGGCCTCAATTCAATTCAACTTCATCAACCAGGTCAGGCACCTGAAGTGAGGAAAGCCTCCTGATGACCTTTTATTCCTCACTGGAGGTTTCTTAATATTTTGGTAAAGAATGAAAGCAAAATTAAAGAAGATTTGTCATCTGGGACAGGCAGTCTAAGGCAGTCATGGCTCTTTAATAGGATGGTATGGTCAACTCATCTGTTAGCAAAAGAAAGTCTCTCTGGATGCACATTACAAGTGTGCAAGCAGAGATGGCAAGTCACAGTTAGTTCACTGAGTGTAAAAGTTGAGACCTCAGAGCCTTTGAGCCTTGCCGTGGTTTCTTAACAAGTTAGGAAGAATATTATGTCATCAGATCTGGCGTGTGTAAAAGCTGGGTCTTGGCTTGAAGAAAGGTGCAATAAATGCTCTAAGAAGGTCTAAAAACCTGCTGTTGGATCTTGCTTAAATCCATTCACAGCTGTTTCGTTGCTAAGCGACCTTCATCCTTATATCTCATGATCTTTTTAAGGTCAGCCCAGCCATAGTTTTTCCACATGTTTTGGTGAGGGAGCCATTTCCAGGAGAGAGAGGGCCTCTTTAGCTGCCCTGCTCTAATGGGTGAAATGTGGGGGAAACGAAGCCAGGAAATTAGCTCCCCTAATCTCATTAGCAGGAGGTTGGGCAGTAGACTGTTGTTTTCAGGTAACTATTTGTTTCACAAGGTACAGAAGCAGAAAGTCTCCCTGTCAGAGGTCACCTTTTCACACAGATGCCTCCCTCCTGTTGGGTTAAAGCCAAGCTGCACCCAGTACCACCATGTTCATATTTCTTCAGAAGAAAAAGTAGCTGTTTTCATGATACTTATTTGACTCCAGGCAGGGGGGGCCCTGGCTGGTTTGGCTCAGTGGATTGAGCGTCGGCCTGTGAGCTAAGTGTCGCTGGTTCGATCTTCCAGTCAGGGCACATCAGAGAAGGAAAACTCTGATTCCAAAAAACCTCCGCTGCCTTGTGGCATACCTCTTCAGGGGAAAGGCTAAGGGAGTAAACCCCGACAGAAAATCCGGAGCCGGAGTCCCTAAGGCGGTTTGACGTTGTGGTCAACACCGGCAACTCCTGCGGCGCACCTGAAGCCAAGCTGTATTGACTCCGTCTTTCCCTTGGATCCTTCAGCTGCGAAGAGAGGGGGGGTCTGCTGCATGGGCAACAGCAGACCCTCCATATCACCCTGCCCAGGCTCTGTAGCTTCATCTTCACTGGAGAGGACACTCCAGCGTCATCGCAAGATGTCGATTCAACACGGGAGGAGACAGATACCGTGTCACTCCCGAGTCGGACTGCACAGCCATTCTCGGTGGTGCAGATAGACTCTTGAGAAGCTACACCATCGTCTCTCGAGACGGACGGCTGCCGACGACGATTTGACTCCAGTACACTTAGCCCTTGAATAGTTGTAGCAGTGGGAAGACAGGAATCAATTCAGCTCAAGGTAAAGCGGAATGTCATTTCACCTGCTGACTCCCATCTCATTCCCCACTCGCCATCTCGGGGATAAGGAGATGCAGTGAAGGGTGAAATGGTCAAGTCAACATGTACATGAGAGGGGAAGCCTGGAGACTTCGGAAAGCAGCCCCAGAGTTCACCTAGAATAAATTATTGCTCTTTGAATGTGAACAAAACTGAATTATAACTTAATTCACAGACTGGCCTTTTCCCCCTTTTAGAAAAACATCAACTGGGTAGCTAGCAGGCTACTTCTGGGTGATTTTGCTGGCAGCATATCCTGCCATCACCATATAAGGGAGCCATATTAGGAGGCAGCCTCAGGATGTCCCAGGTGCCATGGAAACAACTTTATCTCCATTCAGTGACCCATTGAAGCTTGTGCATCTTGCCTGGCTGGTGGATCTCACATGGTGGGAGCTGCAGGCAAGATGAGGTTTCAGAGGTTCACACTGACAAGGAAACAGTTACTTGGCAGGAAGCACTCTGTTCTCCCTGTCATGAATGTCAAATTCAGTCGATCACTCACCTATTGTGGACTGGGATCTTTCTTTGCCTTATAAAAGTACATTTTTAAATGGTCATTTTTACTAAAGGGGCAAATGCAGTGTAGCAAAACAAACTAAGTTTTTAAAAAATTCATAGCAAAACATACTTGGTTTCTATTTGTACACAGTAAAAAGAATGCATTAATTTATTCACTCATTTAACAAACATTTGTTGATGTCCTTCTTGGAAAACTTCAGTGGTTAACACGCTTTGGAGACAGACTTCCATAATGAAAAGTCATCTGGCCTTGGGAAAGTATTTTACTAATATTTAAGTCATGCTTTTCTCTCCATAAATTAGGCATCAATAAAGGTATGGTAAGGAGACCATGCATATACAAAATTATGATCTGCCAGGAACTGAAGCCTATGTGTACTATTGTGTTTAATGTTCTTAACAATCCTGTGAGAAACCCATTAGACAGAGGAAGAAACTGAGACTTAGAGAGATTAAGTAATTTACCCAAGATCACACAAATAGAAAGGAAGAATTGGAATCCTTGTCCGTCTGACTTCAGACCCTACATCCTTAACCACTCCACATTTCTGTCTGCATGTAGAAAACTGTGTGGCTGACCAGACTTGGGGATATACGTGACTGGAAATTGAAGTCTATCAGTGGGAGTGAATAATGGTGAGACTGCAAAAATAGGTCAGAATAAGATTTGTAAAGATATAGAAAAGTTATTTTAAGGAATTTGAACTAAAATTCTGTAGGTAATAAGGGCTACCAAAGAATTTTGAGCTAAGAAAAAACAGCCATGGTTTTGGAGGGTTTTTCAAATCTTTTTAAAAACTTTTTTCCTGTGTCACCATATTGTTTTCCACCACTTCAGATGAAGCATCTTATGCTTCCCTTAAGGCACAGGTGGGGATTATGATAGTCAAGTGCTGGATTAGAGACAATTCAATGCAGTTAATTCCTGATCCTGTGAAGAGTAGTCTTTGCATCAGGACAGTGTCCACTTTAGTGAGCTCTTTTGAGGTTCCCTTGTGCAAGAAAGCAAGAACCGCGTCGGCCTGTGAGCCAAGTGTCGCTGGTTCGATTCCCAGTCAGGGCATGTGACTAGGTTGCACATCAGGTCCCCAGTTGGGGGCGCGAGTGAGAGGCAACCGCACAGTGATGTTTCTCTCCCTCTCTTTCTCTTTTCCCCTCTCTCTAAAAAAATAAAATAAAATGAATAAATAAATTATTTTTTAAAAAAGAAAGCTAGAACCTTGCTGCTAGTGAGCCACAAACAATATTCAGAGCTTGTCTCAGCCCTCTTTAATCTCCACATAAGGGTAAAATACCTGCTTCCCCCTAAATCCTCTAAACCTCTTCTACTTACACATTGCTACTGCCTGCATGGTAAAAGACAGTGTATTACCTGCATCAGTGAAAGACAGGTGAGGATCTGGCAGACACTAGGGACATTTTGTCCACTCCCCATTCCACAACCAAGACAGATTTTCATTAAAATGATGCCAAGACATGAAGCTGCTAATGACTCCTGTCTTGCATGTTTCTTGGTCAACTAGTATCAACTGATGGACACTGATATTCAGGACAAAATCTATTTGCTATTTGTGAGTTAAATTTCCATGTTCCCCTTATTCACCTTAACACATAGCCTGGACATTTCAAAGGTTCCTTTCCTGCTGAGATTTGCTACTCATGCATAATTTACAAAGGATAGGGGGCCTTTTTTATAGTATTTTCTTCAAAACCTGAATGTTTAATAGCTCTGATTTGTTGAGTGCCTATTTCATGTCCAGCCCAACACTCAGGAGGATTCATTATTCAAGGAGTAGGGGTACTGAAGGGAGGGACTCGTATTAAAAACCAAAATTTTAATAATACTAGGGGAAAATAAATTGATCAAAAAGAATAAAAATAAATTTATTTCATCTTATTTTTATGTTCAGCAAAATTTCATTTTAATTTCTGTTATGCCCAGGTTGTGAAAATGCAGAAGAAAGCAATTGATAAATATTTTTGCCAAGTTTTCCAGTCAAGTCATATGATATCGGAGTCATACATTCTTCACTTACCATTTGAATTTAACCGTAAACTCATTTTTTAAAGATCTTCTGGGGCTTTATTCACTTTCACAATAATCTCTCTTGACACTTTGATAAATAAATTATTATTATTATGAAAGTAGTTGTCACCTCATTCTCCTTGTCTGCTTTCTTTCCTTTCATATGTTTCTCACTGATCTGTCAGATTCTCTGTTGGCCAATATTTTGGCACTTGATGCAGGCAGTTCTCCAACATTATTTTTTCAGCTTTGCTGATTGTTTCATCTTTTGCAAGATCTGCAGTAGATTCATTTATTCTGCCAAAGAAAGTATTTATTGAGCAACTGTTGTTACCAAGTGCTCTTTCAGAAGCTGGAATATGCAGAGAAGTGAATATGACAGTCCTAGATCCTTGTCCTCATAGGGACAGATAACACTTGTTTGGGAGAGAGCACATAAACAAAGTGCTATAGAGAGAGATGAAGGAAGGAAATGGTATAGAAAGTGTGGCATCTGTGCTGGCAGTGAGAGGGGGTGTTCAGTTTTAAAAATAATGGTCTGGGTAGGTCTATTGAACAGCTTTTATGGTTTAACAAATAATCGCAAAACATAGCAGCTTAGACGAACAAATATAAACTGTCTCCCAGTTTTTGTGTGTTTGGAATTTGGGATCAGCATGGCAGGGTGTTTCTGGCTTGAGGTGTCTCATGAGGTGGCAGTCAAGACTTCAGCCAGGACTGTGATGGCATCTGGAAACTTGACAGGTGTCTTATTCCAACGCTGTTGGCATAAGGCTTCAGTTCTTCGCTGCTGTTTTCCATCAAGCCCCACAATGGGGCCATTTGCTTCAGTTTCTTTACAACATGGCAGCTGGCTTTTTCTAAAACCAGAGATTCAAGGAAGAGCAAGGTGAAGCCCCAATGCCATTGACCTGGCTTTGGAAATCACATTGTCATTTCTACAATGCCCTAATGATTACACAGTCAGTGCTATTCAGTGTGGGATGAAATGACATATGAGGGGACTTCCAGGAGGCAAAAATCATTGGACCTATATTGAAGGCTGGTTACCACAGTGGACCTCACCGAAAAAGTGACATTGGAGCATCAATTAGCCATGGATTTTCAGATTTCCACATCTGTCAAACAAAGAAGACTAACAAAGATATAATAAGCCCAACTAACGTAATGTAAAGCAGAGAGGAATATTTGCATGAGAACCAATTTTGTACATGTTCAGTTCTTTGTAAATATTTTCAAATCCTAACACTTCTCCTTCCTTCTCTAATTCTGTAACTGTGAGGTTTGTATAGCAAGCCTTAGGCTAATTAGGATGCTTATATATTTCTCTTACTTTTGAGAGTCACCTTGAAAGGTAGGTGTTTTTATCTTTGTTTTAGAGATAAAGAAATGGAGACTGTATGAGAGTAAGTGATTTCCCAAGGCCACATAGACAGCAAGTGGCAAAATTAGGATTTGGGCCCATGCCTATTTGCCTGAAAAGTCCATGTTCTTTGCACTCTGACTCTGCCTATCAAAATGTTCTTTTATATTTCATTCATTGAGTTGTTAACAGCAAATCACTGTATACTGTTTTCTCATCTACAGCTTTATCAAACAGTACAGGTGAATTCCTGCTAAATGGAGACTTCGTTGTCACAATGGCCAAAAAGGAAATCTATATTGGGAATACTTTGCTAGAATACAGTGGGTCTCACAATGCAGTGGAGAGAATTAATTGCACAGATCGCATTGAAGAAGACCTTTTGCTTCAGGTAAAATGTTGGCCATGAGCCCACAACCTTTTCTTCCCTTCAGGATCACCAGACCTGCAAAAATCATCTCCATTTTGTCTGCACATCCCAGGTGTTGTCGGTGGGAAAGTTGCACAACCCTGATGTGCGCTATTCCTTCAACATTCCAATTGAAGACGAGCCCCAGAAGTTCTACTGGAACAGTCATGGGCCCTGGCAAGCCTGTAACAAACCCTGCCAAGGTATCAGCTTTTAGGTTGAGTTTGGGGGATTTGAGGTATTCCTTTGGTTTGTTTGTTTTTCAAGTTTTATTGACATAAAATAGATATTATAACATTGTATAAGTTTAAGATATACAACGTAATGATTTGATACATTGCAAAATAATTACCACCGTAAGTTTAGTTATCATCCATTATCACACATAGTTATAATTTTTTCTTGCCATGAGAACTTTTAAGCAACTTTAAAATATGCAGTGCAGCATTGTTAACTATAGTCACCATGCTGTACTTAACAGCCCCAGGACTTATTTATCTTATAACTGAAAGTTTGTAGCTTTAACCACTTTCAAGCCATTTTGTCCACCCCCTATCCTGTATCCACAACTCTGACAACCACTAGTCAGGTCTCTGTTTCTATGAGTTTGGTTTTCTTTTTTGATTTCATATATAAGTGAAATCATGTAGTTCTTTATCTGACTTGTTTCACTTTGAGGTGTTTTTGAGTTAGAAAAAAGAATTGAGGTATTTTTAAAAAATTTTAAGAAACAGCCAAAAGCATGCTGTTTATACATCTTTTTATCTGCATGCATTCTCTAATCTCTGTTCTGAGTCCATCTTGTCAGTTCTGGCTGGTATGTTAAGCTTTCTTAGGGCTTCAGGATCTGTTAGGGTTTCTCATCCTGAAAGGTCTGAACACATGTGTGAAGCCAAACCAATCAGCTGTCACTTGGACTTTCCAGCTACATAGATTTAGTAGTCGTATGATATGTTATTTATTTTGTTTCCTTTCATCTAAATTAGGGGTCGGCAAAGAACAGCCAGTGGGCCAAATCCAGCCCACTGCCTGCTTTTACAAATAAAAGTTTTATCAGAATAGACACACCGAGTTTTTACATACTGTCTATGAGCGGTTGCTTTTGCCCTATAATGGCAGAGTTGAGTGGTTGCAACACAGGTCATATGGCCCACAAAAATATTTACTATCTAACCCTTTTCAGGAAATGTTTGCCAATACCTGGTCTAATAGTAAATGGAATAGGATACTCTCTCTAATTTTTCCCCCCTGATTAGGGGAGCGGAAACGAAAACCCATTTGCACCAGGGAATCTGATCAGCTTGCAGTTTCTGATCAAAGGTGCCATCGGCTGCCCCAGCCAGGACCCATCACTGAACCCTGTGGCACAGATTGTGACCTGAGGTAAGGCCAGTGTTTCTCCATGGTCTTTACAAATGAGTTGTGAGAGTCTTGCAGGAGGATTCTGCATGTGAGGAACAGAAGCAGGAGCAGGTGCTGGGATGTTAGTCTTTAATCCCCTTTCTTGTGTTTCTGTGAAATGAAGCATTAACCAATTTCCCATCCCGCTGAAACCGATGACCCAACACTTAACACCTGCAGATTTCTTATTCCTGTCTTAAGAATTAAAACTAGGTAGTAAAGCATGGCACTTGCCAAAAACAGTTTTAATTTAACACTCACAACTCACTATATAGATATTATTATGATTGAGTCACATCATATGCGAAAGTTTAGTTTGAAAGTCAACAGAAAAGGGGGAAACTTTATTCTTCAAAATACCTGTAATGTTCTGTAATCACCCAGAATGTATACCCCCAGTAGAACTTGTATGCACGTGAAAGTTACAGTGCACTCAGGTAGGGTCATAGAAGGAATTAGAAGAAAATCTGTATACAAATGTCTAAATATTCAAACAATTCTGTGTTTAAGAGAAGTCTGAAATCTGAGGCAAGAAATAGTAGATGGGTCAAGAATTCTTCAGTCTTCCCATTTGCCTGCAAGGTTGACTGTGTTGTGTTTGAATATTAAGTAGCCTGGGGGTTGCATTGTATAGTCTATATATCAGTTAAATGCCAGTAAGATGAGTTGGTGTTTTATTCTCCTTTTACAGGAAAAAACAAAAAACAAACCTATAAATGTAGAATGATGTGGGAACTTGTTAAGGTCTCAC
The DNA here is from genome assembly GCF_987537825.1 of Furipterus horrens. Classification (NCBI taxonomy): domain Eukaryota; kingdom Metazoa; phylum Chordata; class Mammalia; order Chiroptera; family Furipteridae; genus Furipterus; species Furipterus horrens. The sequence goes on from NW_028327177.1 coordinate 85,968,203, forward strand.
CATTCATAAGAAGCAAGATGAATACTTAAGAATTTTCAGGTTCCACATCACTATGCCAAATGCTATTAAGTTGTATTAGCAGCCTGTATTCCTGGAGTGAAGATGGTAAGGCATTCTTAAGATTATAAGAGAGAAGAGCAGTGCTGTGATCAACTAGTCATGTCTGTCATGGGAATAGGATGGGGAGACATGACATGAGTGTTAGTTACATCTTTGCCAGTCCTGATATAAAGTCTCTGACTTTGAAGCCCTGGCTCTTTCCACCCCACAACACTTCCTCTCTACTCAATGGCTTGTCAAAAAGCATTGATAAAGGTCATTATAGAAAGAAAAATTCAAGGCACATTTACCTATAACACCAATTCTTGTTATAGGTAGTGTCCATATGAACCCATTGCTTCAGCCAATTGAATTAAGTTAGAGTTAAAGGTCTTTTCAGAAAAATAATTAGCAAATTAATGCTGAACTGAATTAATCACTAAAGTTTAGGGGGAAAACATTGAATTCATGGATAGAGTCTTTGAAGCACAACCTCAACAAAGTGGGAAAGGTGACATTTTACAATTAGCTTAATATCAGTTGTCACTGATAACATCATTATAACACTAACAATTAATTATATTATTCAGAGTGATAACTACTCTGCAAGTAATAATAGAGTCAACCATTTACTAAGGATTATTTTTAACTATTATATATTACTTATTAATAGTCTCATGTTAATAAGATAGTTCTTACATATAAAATATTGTTCTATTAACTAATTAATATCATATTATATTAATGTCCTATTAGTTATCTTATTAATAAGTTACAAGCCAATTCAATGACATAAGTATTTTTATTATTATTCTAGATTAACAAATAAGGAAAACAAATGCTGAGATAAGTTAAACAAATTGTCCAAGACCACACAACTAGTTAGTGAAGGGGCAGGGTTTATTTTTTATTTATTTTTTTTTTTTCAGATTTAATGTGTTTTATTGATTAAAATATTACATTTGTGCCAATTTCCCTTCCTTCTGCTCCCCTCCACCCGGTGGCCCCCCTCCCTCCAGTTGTCCCCCCCTTTTAGATTATGTCCATTAGTTGTGCATACAATTCCTCCCAATCTCTCTCCGTCTATTCCATTCCCTCCTACCATGATCCCCAATTCCTATATCATCTCCCTCCCTCTCCCCACTCCCCCTCCCTGTTGACCTCCCCCCACTATGCTTCCCTTACCCACAGTTCCTTTTCCACTCTCGTTGCCTGTTTCGTTTGCCTTTGTTTCATCTCCCTAGCTTCTGTTTTTTAAACCAGTCCCTTTAACATCTCATATAACAGTGGTTTGGATCTAATGAACTCTTTCAGTTTTATTTTGTCCTGGAAACACTTTCTCTGTCCTTCTATTCTGAATGACAATTTCGCTGGATAGAGTATTCGTGGTTGTAGGTTTTGGATTTTCATTACTTTGAATATTTCTTGCCAGTCCCTTCTTGCCTGTAGTGTTTCCCTTGAGAAGTCAGCTGATAGTCTAATTGGGACCCCTTTGTACATAATTCTTTTCTTCTCTCTTGCTGCTTTTAAGATTCTCTCTTTATCCTTAATTTTTGACATTTTGATTATAATGTGTCTTGGAGTGGTTCTCCCTGGGTCCAGTCTCTTGGGAACTCTCCTTGCTTCCTGGACCTGCATGTCTATTCCCTTCCCCAAGTCTGGGAAGTTCTCCTTTATTATATTTTCACTCAATTTTTCAAGTTCTAGTTCATCTTCCTCATTCTCTGGCAAACCAATGATTCTTATGTTGGGCCTTTTATAGCTGTCCCAGAGGTTTCTGATCCTCTCATTGTTGCTTCCTATTTCCTCTCGCTGCATTGGTTGACTGCTTGTTCCTTCTCCATATTCCAGTTTGTTGAAATGAACTCTGGATTCCTCACCATCTGTCTCGTATGTGGTTTTGTTCCTTTTGTTATGAAAGTTTTTCGCTTCTTTCATATCTTTTTCCTGCTCTTTTGTGAATTCTGTAAGCCACCTGATAACAATGGCCCAGAACTGAGCCTCTGACAGGTTTTTTATCTGTTCATCTGTCAGGTTCTCTATCTGCTGTCTGGTGAGTTGTGCCACCGGGATCTCTATATTTGTCTGCCACATTTTGACAGATGCGTTTTGTTTTCCTGGGCTGGCTGTCCGGGGCGGTGCCTGTGTACGCGTCACAAATTAGCGACCAGTGCCTGTCTGCGACCTATTTCGCAGCCCTGTGGTGCTTTCTGTGGGGGCGGGGGTCCAAGATGGATTCACACAGTTATTCAGCTAGGAGACCGGGATCGTCCTCCCGCCCCCCTGGGCCTCACTGTTCAAGGCGATGCTGCGGCCGCTCTCCCCAGCGCCCGGAGTCGCGCACGCCAGGGGCTTGATTGGAGTCGCGCACGCCAGGGGCTTGATTGCCTCCGGGATTTTTCGCCACCCCCGCAAACAGCTTTGCCTTCTTTAACTCTTACCTGCCCAAATGGCACCGCTGGTTTATAACTTCATATGTTGGGCTTCCGTGTAGTTTTATTTTCTGGAATTTCTAGTTATCCTTTGTTTTGAAGTAGTTGTATTCCTATATAGTTGTAGAGGGAGACCTAGCGTGTCCGTCTAAGCCTCCATCTTGGCCGGAAGTCCGGGGCAGGGTTTAAATATGCTCTGTCTGACCCTTGAACCTGAACTCTTAAAACCTTGCAGAAATCTGTTTTCATTTTTAATTCAGGCATAATGAATGATACTCATTGATCTCATTTTGTGTAGCTTTTCTTCCTTTGTGAGAAGAAATAATCCCCAGAGTTTTCTGCCCCATCCCTGTTCCCTGTTTTACTTAGACCTCTTTTCTGTCATTTCTGCACTGGCTGAATCAGATCAGGAGAGTCTGATGATAGAACAGTTTCCAATGATAAACGAAGATATTGTGGGATCCCTGCCTGTAGCACTAAGCATACTCTTATAATTGTAGAAAGGGCAAGTTTGTGCAAAACATTTCGAGTACTAGAACAGGACCACTTAAAAAAAACGATTTTTTAAGAATCCTGCTTAAGTTTACCCAAGGAGCAACAATTTGAAGATGGAGATAATGTTTGAACTGTTACTTCAAGAAACTAAAATTTTCACTTCAAACAGATTCCACAATAAGCCACAATGTAGTTTGTAATGGTGCTGGTTAATCCAATGTTCTCCAAAGTTTCTCTAGCACTGGAAGGTTTCAGATATAAAACAAATATTAAAGCAAATTTTAGAAAGCGAATACATTGAAAGGCAGCCTCAAATCCATGAGACTTTTTGTAGAATCATATTGAAGATCTCAACTGGATGTCTCACCAAACTGTATTATTGGTTTACGTGGAGTTACATCATACTTGAACTTGGCTACAGAATAAAATACTAAGTAATAATAATAATGGCTACTTTTCCTGAGTGGGTGCCATTATGTTAAATGCTGTGCATGCCTTGCCTCATAATCTTCCTAGTAGCCTTGTGAAATGAATCCTATTTTCCCCCATTTCACAAATGAGGATGCTGAAACTTTGTGAAGTTAAGTTGCCTACCTAGGGTCAGTAGCTAAAAAGTGTTAGAGCTTGCATTCACATTTAGGTGTTTCTGAATACATAACTCATCTTCTAACTTTTATTAAAAATCATTTTTTACAATACCTAGGTAAAACCAGGTCTTAAAATATTTTCATTTCATCATATAGTAGGTGCATCAAAGGTGCTATTCTAAATTTACATTCAGTGAAAGTCACCTTTTTTTATACTTAACTTAAAAAGGAAATACTTATACATTACTGAGACCAAAGGAAAATAGCAGCTCAGGGAACAGGCTTTGATGATAGTAGCACCTCCAGCTGATTAAAGAAAAAGTGAAGGAATTGTAGCCATGTCTTTTGGTAGAAATGTCTAGTATAAGTCACAGCTTATGAGTAAGAATTAAAAAACAAAAGAAGAAAAGGGGAGCTTAGGATTAGTTTATAAGGCCTAATAATAGCTAGACAGGTATATGCTTATGTCTGAAATTAAATAGAAGATTGTTTTTATTTGTCATCATTTGAACTCATATTTTCCTGGTTGTTATGGATTATTGGAAAAATTAAGTTGTTCATGGAAAAACATACAAAGACACAGACTGAGCCCAAATAAGGTGTTTTGTCTTTCTCTGTCTACTTAACAGTTGCTATAATTGTGATTTATACTAATTATTGCTAAGTGGCTATGTGCAAAATTGAAAGACTGAAGAAAGAATTATTACTGATTGGTCAAAGTCTAAAATAGTTTTTCCCAAAGCATGTTTGTGGAACCCTAGTCCCACAAGATGATCTGTGGTGGACCAGTATGTTGGAGAAGGCTTACTGACTGTCTCCTCCCCTATGTGGACATTCACAATGCTGACTGACATTGTGAAGGCACTGAGAAGTTCTGTAATATGGTACCCTGCTTAAATCAGTAGCTCCCAAAATTATTTAATGCCATAGTGCTACACACACTCAGAGAGGCATCACGTTTTTTGTTGTTGTTGTTGTTGTTTTTTGTCTCCACTTACTAACAAACACTTTGTTTTTCTGAAATATGATAATAAAATACCATTGTTACATGAAATGAAATGAATGAATTCAGATCACTGAAGTTGAGATGACCTTCCAGGGAAACACTATTAAACAAATGATAATCTTTTGAGAAGAACTTTCCCAAGGCAGTGTTATGACCTTTCACACTTTTCCAGGTTCTCTGCTCAGATTCCAGGGATTGTATGAACATCAGGGAGACTCTATTATACTTTTCCAGCCTGAGCTGCTGCGATGTTTTCTTATGGGGGCAGGACTCTTGCCTCCCTTATCCAGGATGGAAAATAACCACTCCACAAGAAAATGGTGAAGGCAAAGAGAAGGTAGTCAAGAATAAAATGGCAGATGAAAGTTCCAGATGCCTCTGCTGAATTAGTCCACATTTTTGCCTCACAAAAAAAGTGGGGGATTGCCCAGATTAAGCTTTGACAGGATGAGATAAAACATTGTTTTACTGTCCCTCATTTAACATGTTCCAGTTAGAGAAAAATCTCCAATACACCATGTCACTTGAACAGAAAATCTCGGTAGCCTACTGTACATGCCAAATGTAAAAGCAGGTCAACTCTGGCCTACATTTGAGCATTTGTGGGGACCTGCAGAATAAGCATATGTCCAGTACACCTATTTTCTTCCTGAGTCCTTGCCCTGGACAGGTGTGGATGGAAGAATTCTTAGGTCATTGGTGTTTGCCAAACAACTGAATTTCTGAACAGTACAGAATTAACAGTCAAGAGTGAATCCAAATGAAGACTATAAAGTAATATTTTTGGATTGTTAGGTTTAATCAATATAATGTATTTCAAGTTTATTTATTTAGACTATTCTATTCAGTTTAAGCATTTTTAAAAAAATTATAAGCACTGATCATGTTCCTGGACATTAAAAGAATGAGTCAATTTATTATCCCATTCTAAGCACCTACTATGTGCCAAGAAAGGCTCATTATAGGGTACTGTAGATGAAGAGGTACTGTATGTGACAAAGATTTATAAATTCAAATCTAATTTTTAAAATGAATAATTGTAGAGCAGTGAAGAATGAATAGGTAGAGCACAAGGATTTTTAAGGCAGTGAAAATACTCTATATGACATTATAATCATGAGTATATGTCATTATAAATTTGTTCAAACCCATAGAATGTTCAACACTGAAAGTGAACCCTAGTGTAAACTATGGGCTTTGGATGATAACAATGTGTCAATATAGGTTCATCCTTTATAACAAATGTGCCGTTCTGGTGGAGGATGATAGAAATAGAAGAGGCTGTGTATGGCAGGGGACAGGGGGCTTATGAGAAACCTCTATGCCTTCCCCTCAACTTTACCATGGACCCAAAACTGCTCCAAAAAATAATAAAGTATTGAGGACTTCCAGCCAAGATGGAGGCCTAGATAGACACACTGTATCTTCCTCCACAACTAAGAAGGAATACAACTTAAAACTAGAGACAACCAGAAGTTCCAGAAAATTGAGCTGCATGGAAGTCCAACAAACAAAGATATAAAGATGAAATATCCATCCAGACAAGCTTCTCCTCCACATACAGCACCACAAGGTGGTGAAACTGGTCATCCTGTACTGACGAACACCTAAGGCTCTGCCCCTTACAACGTAACAGATGCAACAGCTCTACCTAAGACACAGAGGCAAACACAGGAGCCTGTCAAGATGAGGAGAGAGAGAAGTATGGCCCAAAAGAGGGAATGGATCAAGGTTCCAGTGGGAGAACTAAGCAATGAGGAGATAGCCAACCTAACAGACATAGAGTTCAAAATACTGGTGATAAAGATGCTCACAGGCTTGACAGATATACTTAAGTATGGGAAATGCATAAGGGAAGAAGTGAAGGCTATGCTAAATTAAATGAAGGAAAATCCACACAAAACCAATGATGAAGGGAAGGAAACTGGGTTTCAAATCAATGATTTGGAACATAAGGAAGAAAAAAACAGTCAACCAGTATAGAATGAGGAAACAACTGAAAAAAATGAGGAGAGGCTTAGGAACCTCTGGGACAACTTTAAACATGCCAGCATCCGAACCATAAGGGTGCCAGAAGGAGAAGAGGAAGAGCAAGAAATTAAAAGCTTATGTGAGAAAATAATGAAGGAAAACTTCCCAAATTTGCCAAAAGAAATAGACATACAAGTCCTGGAAGCACAAAGAGTACCAAAGAAGCTAGACCCAAAGAGGACCACACAAAGAAACATCATAATTAAAATGCCAAAGGTTCAAGATAAAGAGAGAACCTTAAAAGCAGCAAGAGAAAAGCAATGGGTACCTATAAGACTATCAGCTGATTTCTCAAAAGAAACTTTGCAGGCAACAAGGGACTGGCAAGAAGTATTCGATGTGATGAAAAGCAAAGACTTACAACCAAGACTACTCTATCCAGCAAAGTTATTATTTAGAATGGAAGGGCAGATGAAGTGCTTCCCAGACAATGTAAAGCTAAAGAAGTTCATCATCACCAAGCCATTATTATATGAAATGTTAAAGGGTCTTATTTAAGAAAAAGGTTAAAACTATGACCATTAAAATGACAACAAATTCACAACTATCAACAACTGAATCTAAAAAATAAAAACAAAATCCAACTAAGCAAAGCAGAATAGGAACAGAATCATAGGTATGGGGATTATTTGGAGGATTATCAGCTGGGAGAGGGTAAGGGGAGAAATGGGGAAATGATGCAGGGATTAAGAAGCATAATTGCTTGGTACAAAATAGACAAGGGGAAGTTAAGAATAAAAAGGAAAGGGTGAAGCCAAAGAACTTATATGCATGACCCACAGACATGATATAAGGGGGTTGGGATTGCTGGATGGAAGGGGGTACTGGGTGGAGGGAAGTAAAGGGAAAAAATTGGGAGAACTGTAACAACTTGATCAATAAAACATACTTAAAAAATAACAATAAAGTCTTTTAAAAAAATTATATAATTGAGTTGCTCTGACTATGGTCCTTGTCTTCAAGGAACTTAAGGTCTTTACTCACATTTTAGCACACTGAAATTCACAGTTACAGCCCCAATTATCCATTCCTTTATTAATTCACAGGATATTCATTGAGCACTTTTTAGCATAGGCCTACATAAAGGAGGTTTCCTGAGTAAAATTTCCAACAGTAGTTCTTTAGAAGCTGCTTGCTTGATAAATGAAGTGCTGTATAGCATGAACATTTTAAATATAAAATTGCTTTTTTTCTCTCTGATAAATTCCAGTGTGGTTTTTTTTGTTTGTTTGTTTGTTTTGTTTTGTTTGTTTTTTGGTTGCTTGAATTTTAGATTGACTGTATCAGGGGGAGAATCTTTACAAAATAGAACGACTAATTATCACTCTGACTTCCATGTACCTTGGTAGCCATGAAAAATACAAGGGTATGTTGGTTTAAAACTAGATTGCAGTAGTTTACTATGGCTTTGAGTTTTGTGGTATTTGAGTTAAGGAAAAACAGTGAACAAGTCTTCCACCAGTTGAGTATAGATAAGACATTTAAGAGAACTCTTGATTTTTCCCCATTGTTATGCATAGGTGGCACATTGCTAGCAGGAGTGAATGTAGTGCCCAGTGTGGCTCAGGGTACCGCACATTAGACATCTTCTGTGCCAAATATAGCCGGCTAGATGGGAAGATCGAGAAGGTTGATGACAGTTCTTGCAGCAGTCACCCCAAACCAAGCAACCAGGAAAAATGCTCAGGAGAATGTAACACAGGAGGCTGGCGCTATTCTGCTTGGACTGAAGTAAGTTGGTTCTCTCTCAAGAGAGTCTTTTTCTTGAATGCTAAGTCTGATTAGTTGATGGTGATGAATCAAGTAATTCATTCTTTAGGGCTGTGTTAAGAAGCCCCATTTAGCTGTATGGAAAAAGAGTACCATGATTAATTAGTAATGCCTGACATGGCCATGGCATATGGAAAATTGGGAATGGTAGACCAAATCAATCAATAACTTTTCCATATCCCATAGGCCATTTACAATTTTATTTTTCTTTTCCCATTTACTAATACTGACTTCACTATAAATCTAGTAAATAAATTGATGACATGAACAGATGGTCCCAAAATAACAGCTAGAATTGATCAAAGTTGGTTGGTTGCTTGTTTGGTTGTTTCTAGGTCTGGCAGAGATAAGCCAGCATAGCCAGGATCTTGAGCATGCTTGGTAAGAAACTCAGTTTTATTTAGTTTTTTTTTCTTTTCAGTGTTCTGAAAGCTGTGGTGGTGGAATCCAGAGGAGAAGGGCTATTTGTGCCAACACACGAAATGATGTCCTGGATGATAGCAAATGCATACATCAAGACAAAGTCACCATTCAGAGGTGCAATGAGTTACCTTGTCCACAGTGGAAATCAGGAGACTGGTCAGAGGTGAGATGGGAGGGCTATTATTTCCACTAGATCATCAGATACTCTAATTTTGAGCCCCCCCCCCCCCCCCCCAGCTATTCAAGTTTAAATCTGCTATACCCTTCTCCCTCCTCCTGTTGAGGAAAGAGCAATTCCAGTCCTCTACTCACTCCATGACTATCATACTGGACATAACTGGTCCACTTGCAATTTCAGAGGCACAGTGGTTTTAGCTGGATCACCCACTACAGCAGCTTTTGTTGGCAACTTTGAAGTTCCAGTCCCTCACCTCCTCTCCTCTTTGAGTCCTAGCTAAGTCACTGTAAAAGGAATCAAGGTTTTAGTAATTATAGATGCACTGGCTTAGATCTAAAGTAAACAGTGAGGTGTTCTACTTCCTCATCCTCAAAATAGGAGAATTAGACACCCATGAGTGACATATCTGACTTACCCATCCAGTTGCTAGTGGAAACCTGGAAAAGGGAAAGTATTCCAGATGTATGCTTTTCTCACCCTTTACCTGATGAAGCATAGGTGAACCCTTCATTACTGAGGACAGGCGGCCCCCCAAGATAGCTAGACAAAGATGGCAGAACCTCTTTCTTGCTTCGATGCTATTGTTAGTACTCACTATTAACATAGCCCCATAAGATTCTCACTGAGCACATGACTCTTTCCACCTTCCTTCTGGAGAGCACGTGGAAGGAAAACTGAAGTTTCCTTATTTATGGACAATGCCAGGAATGTGGGGAAGGAGGTGTTTCCTGCTAACGGCTTCTGCGTGCATTCCCTTATCTCATCCACAAAAACTCAGAGTAACTGTTTACTTTCAGCATCAAATAAAATGTGAGTCTTAAAAGGATACTATTAATGCCCCTTTAATGGCAGACAAGTAACCATGCATGTAGTTAACAATGTCTGATTCCTGGACAAATTAACAACAAACTTTGTGCTTTTATTCTTTGTTAACAAGCTGCCTTAGATTAAACTCTAGTATTGTTTTTAAAAAGATGAAAGAAGGTAATGGGTTTGTTTGTCTTAGATAGCTAATATTAGCTAAAGTATCATTTCAAATGACGTAACAAACTTTTGCAAGAATGCTTGATAAAGTAGAAACTGGGAATATCAAGTTCTATTATGTATTCAATATGATCCAGCATTCCACAGATAAACAGACTGGGAAGAAAACAGCAAAATGTTAATGATTATTCCTGGATAGTGAGATTCCTGGATCACTATAGATTTTTCTTTTATGTTTTTCTACATTTTTCAAGTTTTCTCCAATGAGCATAGACAATAATGATGATTATATTTAACATTTATTAAATGACCATATGGTAAGCACTTCACTTGAATTTGTTTTCATTTAGTTTTCACAGTTCTTTGCTATAGGTACTATCCTCCCCATGGTACAGAGGAGAAAACTGAGATATAGGTCACTTGATCTCTGGATTAAAACCCAGATTGGTCTGATTCATGAATTCCCTACAGTTAACTCTATTCTAGAAAACTATGACTGCTGTCTTCAATATTTCAGAGCATGGTGCTGGGTCAAGTTTATTCTGTGCTTGAAACTGGCCCAGAACCTATATAAATACTGAATGGATGGATGAAAGAGTGGATGAAATGGGTATTGATATATTTACAAATTGCTATGAGAGAGAGGAATTGCTGTGAGAAAAGAGCACACCTGCTTCTGCTAGTCCATGAACAGCCCCGGAACCCACATCACATTGTTCGGACTGGCTGTGCTCTTGTTACAGTGCTTGGTAACCTGCGGGAAAGGGCACAAGCACCGTCAGGTCTGGTGTCAGTTCGGTGAAGATCGATTAAACGATAGAATCTGTGACCCTGAGACCAAGCCGACCTCCATGAAGACCTGTCAGCAGATGGAATGTGCATCCTGGCAGGCGGGTCCCTGGGGACAGGTATTTCAAATGATAAAGTTCTTAACTACATTCTTTCCTTTTTATCTGGGGAGGACTTACAGCTGGGCATTCCAGCACCAGAGATTTCACCGCTGTGTGACTTGCACTAGATCTTTGTGGCTCTGTCAAAGTAAGAGAAACTCTGCAACTATTTTACCACACTTCCCAGGGTTGCCACTTGCCCTCCTGCAGCTGACTATCCCCTTTACAGACCCATGTGTATGTCTTCACTCTTGGGTTAAAACTAGATTGAGACATGAACATTTGAACAATTTACCATAGATCTCGAATCTGTCTGACATTATCTTCTAGTTTGCCCCTATGCATCTGTTACAGAAAATGGGATCCAACCCCAGTGTCTTTGGCAGGAGGGTCTGGACAGAATTTGGGTGGGATGTTTTGGCTCCCAATGTCACATTTCCAAAGCTCACCTCTCATAAGTAAGTCAGACTCTTCAAACAGGTTAATTAGATCAAAGGCTTCAGAACTATCTCGATTTGCAAGAGTCTTTTCTGAGTCCCTTTTTTTGTAGGTTTTAAGTCTTAACTAGATCTATTCCTAAAAGACAGAGTGAAAGTCTCCCTTGGGTTTGAAGTAGAGAAGCCACTACTCTTGAAATTAAGTCCTTCCTAATATATAAGCAAAAAGCATTCTGGTACTATTTAAGTAGCTCTCTGGGTTCCCAAGAGAAGCAAAGCAGCTGTCTGCTGTCACCTGCGTAATTTCTTGAAGAATGACTCTCTCCACCCTGTCCAGTCACAGCCTCAGCCACTTCAGCTGTCTAGCTTGCATCTTCATTTTCAATATGTCTGCAATATAGGGAGCAGCTTTATTGCTGCTCTCTGGCACTTTTTGTCATTAGCATGAACACTTCCAGATCCTCCCCATTGCTCAGCATCCCCAGTCAAAAGGTCTGATCACTCTGCATGAACAGGGAGAGTCCACATACACTTCAAATCTTGCCTCCTCTTTGTCTCCATCTGCATAACTCTTAGGGAATAGGAAGAAGAAAGATGCACAGCTCAGGGTCACTGTTACAATTTAAATATAACATCTTTTACAACTGGTGGACCTATTTTTTACCCCTGTCCACACCAGGCCAATCCTAGCCAGAAATTTGTTCTTCCTTTTCCTAAACGTGTAATTCAGGTCAATGAACTGTGTTTTAAAATATTGTTTAAGAGTAATGCCTATTCATAAGAAAAATTATGCAAGATGTTATTTAGCAAAAAGAGGAAAATCAAACATATTCATAACTCTATATTACAGAGATTACTAGTATTAATACACTTGACTTTCTTTTTATGGTTATATTTTGCTTTTTTATTTGAAGTAAAACTCATGTACAAGGTTAACCATTTCAAAGTAAACAAGTCAGTCATTTAGTACATTCATAATGTTATACAACAAAGACCTTTATCTAGTTCCAAAGCATTTTCATTCCCCAGAATATTCACTAAGCAGTTACTTCCCATTTACTCTTCTCTTTAGCTCCTGCAGCCCACAGCCTGCCTTCCATCCCCACAGCTTTACTTATTCTGAGTATTTTATATAAATGGAATCATACAACATGGGACTTTTTGTGTCTGGTTCTATCATATAACAATATTTTTAAGGTTCATCCACGTTGTAGCATACATTTTTTCTTTGCTCCTTTATAATATTCCATTATACCACATTTACTTTTCCAGTAATCCCCCATTGGACATTTGGATTATTCATACCTCTTGGCTATTGTAAATAGTGTTGCTATGAATACTCATGTATGAGTGTTCTTTTTAGCACCTGATTTCTATTCTTTTCCGTATATACCCAAGAGAGGTGTGGATGGGTCATATGGTCATTATATGTTTAACTTTTTAAGGACCAAACAGTTTTCCACAGAACCTGCACCCTTCTACATTTCTACCAGCAATATGCAAAGGTTTGAATTTAACTACATCCTTGCTAACACCTCTTACTTTCCTGCTTTTTAATTACAACCTAAGGTTTTGACTTGTATCTCCCTAAGGACCTGTTGGCCATCTTTTCATGTGCTTGTTGGCCATTTGTATATCTTCTTTGGAGAAATGTTTACTTAAGTCCTTTGCCTGTTATTAAAAATTTGTAATTGTGGTAAAACAATTTTTACCACAACAAAATTTACCATCCTAACAATTTTAAATGTATAGTTCAATAGTGTTAAGTATATTTACATTGCTGTGCAACTAATATCCAGAACTTTTCATCTTGCAAAACGAAAATTCGGCCCATTAACTAACTGCCCATTTGTCCTCAGCCCCTGGCAACCAGCACTCTACTTTTTATCGGTATGAATTTGACTATTCTGGACATAAAATCATATAGTATTTGTCCTGTTGAGACTGGATTATTTCAATTAGCATACTATCCTCATGGTTTACCCATGTTGTAGCAGATGTTAGAATTTTCTTTCTAACATTTTTAAGGCTGAATAATAATCCACTGTATGTATCTATCACACTTTGTTTATGCATTTATCTGTCAGTGGCCACTTGATTTGCTTTCATCTTTTGGCTGTTGTAAATATTCTGCTATGAACATGTGAGTATATTAAAATCTCTTTGAGATTCTGTTTTTAATTATTTTGGATATATAGCCAGAAGTGGAATTATTGGGTTATATGACAATTCTATATTTAATTTTTTTAGGAACCGCCATACTGTTTTTCATGGTCTGGTAGCTATAGTGTGGAAGACATAACAATGATTGAAATGTACTCTCCTCCTTCCAGGGGTTCACAGTTAAGGAACTGAAATCCTGCAAATATAATTCCAATGGAGGTAGAAATAATTTCAAATATTATAGTGATAATTGATCAGTATAACTTGTACAGAGCAGGATTGCCTAATTTTACCTAATTTCTTTGGGTGCCTACCCTCTGGCCCGCAATGATGGAAATACTTTTTTCTTTTATAGAAGGTCATAAAAAAAGTAAAGGAAAGGTAAATTTTGCTGAATTGCATGTGCTTTTTGTTTTATTTCTTTCCCCCAGTGTAGTGTCACTTGTGGACAGGGATACCAGCTCAGAACAGTGAAATGCATTGTTAGGACTTATATGTCCGAGGTAAATGACGATGTCTGTGATGCAGCAGCTAGACCGACTGAGACCCAGGTAAGTCTTTTTCGTTCAACTCAGTTGTTGGCTTTGGGCATTGAGATACTAACACTTTCAAGTGATTCAGTCATAATTGAAGTCTTGTTATAGGTAACTTTGTAGGTGAAGAAAATCATTGATTAAATTGTTCTGGATTTACTTATTTGTTATATTTTGAATCTAATATTTTGGTGTACCAGTTTTGTTCTTCTGTGGTCATTGAAATGTATGTAGGATTGATTCTGATTTTTAGTGAATGGAAAATGTTGATTGTTTTGTATTGTTTTCTTGAACTTAGTTTTTTTTTAATGATTTCAATCAGGGTTCAGCAAACAGTCATATATGTTCAGGCAGCAGTGTGCTGGTGCTGGCTTGTTCCTACATTTTACTATTATCTATTCCCTTGATGTTATTTACCTATGTGTGTCTGTATGATGGAAATACTATATAATGATGAGTACTGTACCTCTTTTCCCAACTTGACATCAGTTGTTAGCTTAATTGGCCATGGTGAGAGTATTTACAGTGCAGAAGTCAGCAAATACTATGTATTTCAGGGTTTTATTTATTGCTTTGTTGATTATTTAGACACAAGAAGGTAATGGAGAAAATATTAATAATTAAATTTAAATTTAAACGAGTGTAGTGTCTGCAGCTGTTACATTATAAATAGCACAAAAAATTAAGGAAGTGTTTTCTGGTATTTTCCAAGAAATCATTTATGTCATTGGTGAATGAGTAAAGTTCTTACATGCATCTTCATCATTTCACTTTCATCTTACTCTTAAAAGTAAAAAAAAACAGGCCCTGGCTGGTGTGGCTCAGTGGATTGAGCATCAGCCTGCAAATCAAAAAGTTGCTGGTTCAATTCCCAGTCAGGGCACATGCCTGGGTTGCAGGCCAGGTCTCCATTTGGGGGCCTGTGAGAGGCAACTGCACATTAATGTTTCTCTCCCTCTCTACCTCCCTTCTTTCTTATTTCTCTAAAAATAAATAAGTAAAATCTAAAACTAAATAAGTATCTCTTTTAAAAAAGTAAAGAAAACATCAACTAACATTTATGTCAGAATAACACTTGTCCAGCACTTACAACCATAGTTTGTCAGCAGATTCAAGAGTTCAGCAAAAACCAACAAAACTATTTTGTGAGAATCAATTGGCTTTATGGAATTTTAAATTAAGAATTATATATTTTATTGTTATTTGTAAGTTGTGTGCTACACATTCTTTATATCAATAAAATTTATAATAAGTATGTATGTACATATATAAACATATGTGTGGATGCATATCTACCTACACAAACACATGCACATCTTTTTTCTCAAGAGAGCTAGCTGATAATTACTTACTAGCACATCACTCTATGTGGGCTTTGATTTTGGCATCATTATGTGAAGAGAAGATTTGAATTATACACCAGCTTTGCCAATTTTTGAAGACGGGGTTTGAACCCAGACTTTGTCCAGAACTCATGCTCCACATCTCCATCGGACAATGCAGTGCCTCTGTCTTGAGCACCCTTAGTCTACTGCATGTCATCATGTGTTGTTTATGGATGAAATATGTGAAAGAAGTAAATGAAAATGTCAGTGTTGTCCATGTTGTCATCACTGACCAATTAACCAAACATGACTCGTGAGTTGTGTCATCTTTATTTTTGTTGCTTTATTGAAATATTCCAAACCACCATATTATAAATGCCTGGGAAATATTATCTATTACATCTGAGCAGTCATGAAGTAAGGGCTCAGCAACCCTCTTAAAGATTCAAAACATAAAGTTTCTCTCTAAACTGCTCTATAATATCCACTGGACTAGAGGGCAGCTCCACAGTTGCAGCATATGAATTATTTCTTCCCTATATGAAAAGATTCCTAAGGTCTTAGAATTTTTAGTTGTTATATTTTTATGTGCCATGACCATAAAAATGTGCATTGACATAAAGCTAACTGGCTTTTCCCCCTTCTCCCATCTAGGACTGTGAATTACCATTCTGTCACCCTCCCCCAGCTGTCCCAGAAGCAAGGAGAAATGTACACAGTGTGCCCAGAACCCAGTGGCGATTTGGGTCTTGGACTCCAGTAAGATACAGAGTGGTAGAAGTTAAGGGGGTGGAAGGGGAAGAATATGTTCTCTGATGTGACCAGAGAAAATGGATTGCTGTCCAGTTAGTGACTGATTCAAATAACATTTCTACATTATTTTACTCCAACACCCAGTGCTCAGCCACTTGTGGAAAAGGTACCCAGATGAGATATGTCAGCTGCCGGGATGAGGATGGCTCCGTGGCTGATGAGATAGCCTGTATAACTCTGCCTAGACCAGTGGCAGAGGAAGAATGTTTTGTGAGCCACTGTGGCCAGTGGAAGGCTTTGGACTGGAGCCCTGTAAGCGAATGAATTCTTTGGGATTGGGAGAAGTTTGGGGCTCAGTAAAGGGTAGCAGATCTCAGATATCCATGGGTAATACTTTAGAATTGGAGTTAGATTGGGATTTAAGTTGTTGTGTTTTATATATGTGCAGCTGGTACAAATCTTAGCCAGATGTGTAAAAAATGCACATTTTAAAAAAAATGTGTAAATCAATTTACAATCTACTTAAGCCTCTATGCTGTTGGGCTGATTGGAAAACCAGTCTTAATTGAGTCACATCAAAATGTAGTAGGTGTGTAGGGTACCAAAGGTACCAAGATGAAAGGAGGAGTAAGAAGATAATCTTTCATCTTGAGTCTTGGTGTCTCCTGCATCCTGTGGTCCCTTGGAGTCCAATGGCTCTTGGCTTTCCTGTCAAGAGTAAGAAGTGAGAATCTTCATCCAGTTCTTTGCATCTGGGCTCTATGCATACCAAGCACCATCTATGAGATTTTATAAATGTAGAAAAACCTTTTCTCCGGTAGCTCCTGCTTTCTGCCTTGCCAAAACCTCAGAGTCCAGGAAACACAAAGCTTAGGATAGGTGAAGAGACATAAGGAAAAGGGAGACTAACATGTCAATAGATAGCATAACATATATATAAAATTTGAGAGGTAGATTAAAAGAGAGCTGTGTAAGCATTGAGACCTTGACATTTACTGACTACATGACCTTGAGCTGTCTGGTTAAAGTCTTTGAGCCTTAGTTTCTTCTGCTCTTCAAAGAAGACCAAAAAATACCTACCTTCAAGGTTGTTGTGGGGATTATTTGAGATTATAAATGTTAAATATTTATGACAAAGTGGGTGCTCAGTACATGGTAGATAATCTCATTTTCATGTCTTGAGCCTTTAAACATACATGCATACATACATCAGGTATATCTGTTTACCCACAGGTATTTGTTCAAGCTCACTGTACAAAGAGCAGTGAACAACAAATAGTAAAGTTCTTCCCTTTGTGGAAATTAGTCCAATGGAGATTCCAGGCACTGAGAAAATAAAGAAATATATAAAATATAGCAACAGATACTGATAAGTACTAGAGAAAAATCCAGCAGAGAAATGGCATAGAGAAAGATGGAATGTGCTTTCAGACAAGGTGGTCAGAAAAGGGCTGACATTGATTGAGAGGAATAAATGAAGTGAGGGAGTGAGCCACATGGATATTACTGTGGTACAGTAGAAGGTACAGCAGATACACAGGCCTGAGATATGAGCGTTCCTGGCATGCTAAAAAAACATCCATAAGGCCAGTGTGGCTGGAATGCAGTGAGTGGAGGGTATTAGGAGGTGAGTGAAAGAGATAGCCAGTGACCATATCATTGGGGTCTACCAGTTCAAGTAAGGACTTTGGACATTCAGTAACATCCAAAGTGAAATGGGGGAGTCACATGAGCTGACTTTTGTTTGTAAGGGTCACTGTTTGTGATATGTAGAGAACAGAGTTGGGGGGTGGGTAGGTTCAAGGTTGTAAGCGGGAGCCCAGATGAAAGGCCATTACAATAGTTCTGGCAAAAGAAGGTGATTGCTTGGACTGGAGGGGTGATGGTGGAGGTTGTGAGAAGTGTATATTCTGAACACTGAGCTAACATGGTTTTTCAATGAATGGCTATGGGCTGGGAAGAAAAGAAAGGAATCAAAGACAATACCAAGGTTTTTGACCTGATTAACCTTAAGGGTAGTGAGCAACTTACAAAAAAATGCACATTCATGAATTTATGCCTGCCGAATGATTGACCTTTCTCTTTCTGAACATTCAACATAGTGTTCTGTGACATGTGGACAAGGTAGAGCAACCCGGCAAGTTGTATGTGTCAACTACAGTGATCATGTGATTGATAAAAGCAAGTGTGACCCTGATTATATCCCAGAAGCTGACCAGGACTGTTTCATGTCACCATGCCCTCAACGGACCCCAGACAGTGGCCTGGCTCAACACCCTTTCCAAAATGTGGGTTATCACCCCAGGAGCTTCAGCCCTAGCCAAACCCATGTGCTTGGTGGAAACCAGTGGAGGACTGGCCCCTGGGGAGCAGTGAGTATTTACTGAGATCTTTTCCTAACTTGCCTTCTTCTCTTTCACTGGAGGCAGTGTTCGGGGGAGAAACAGGCTAGAAATACTTATGAAGCATTTTTTTCTTGCAAGGGACTGACATGCATTTTTCACCTGTTTTGGGGTCAACTTCAGTGGGTTACTTGCAATCCCCGAGAAGCTGCCACATGATGCTGTCTGCATGCACCTATAAGCTACCTTAACTGGGTGGAGAAGGGGCTGTCACTGCTGAATGACATTATTTGGTGGCCTCCTAGGAGGTGCTTGCAGGCCTTGATGAGTGAGCCTGCAGGCAGTACTGGCAGTGTTCCCCTGTAGGGAAATTAAAAGGGCAGAGGAACTTTTCTGAAAGGGAGCTCTTAATGAACATCATTTTCCTTCTCACTATTTTCCAGGTGAGTGCAGTGTCAAAATGGCACAGTTGCTGTGTAATTTGTAGCAGTAGATCATTGTCCTGGAAGGGGGTGGGGAGATACACAAGGCTAGATAAAAGCTGTGCTTAGAGGAGAAGTACCATAATCTGTGGACTTTAGCAGGTTCCCTCTCCTTTTCAAGCCTCAGTTTTATCATCTGTAATACAAAGTTAACCATAATTCTGGTTTTCCTGGGTTGTAAGAATTAAATGCAATGACACAAATAAAGTGCTTTGCACTCTGTCTGCCACACTGAGACCTTAATAGGTGTCAGCAATAATCTTTATCATTATCATTGTCCTTCTAAGTAGAAGGACCTTGAAAAATATTTAATATTCAAAATAAAAATATGCGTTTGAATGTTTTCAATTTTTTACTAAATAATCTTCATGAAAGAACAGTTACATTCTGGACATGTCTGAGGCAGGGTGAGGAAGAGCAGGCCCTGGTTGGCATAAGTAAAGGATTTATTGATCACTCTGGGGTCTTCTTTTTAATTATTTACTATCTGTTTCCTTCTAGTACTGATAATTGTGTTTAATTATTTCTGACTAAAAAGTATTAGAAGGAGACTAATTTTCATGTGGTTGCTTTAGTAAATCAGACTGACTTTCCTGGGAATTTTGATTAGCTGGTGCACATTTGCGAGTGTTGTATATCTGCCAAGTTATAGGAACCTTCAGCATCTGTTCTCTTGGCTTGCTTTGCTCTTTGCCTTACTTTGCCTGGCTTAGGAGTGACTTTGGTTCTGAGAAATCAAAGAGTGACTAAGGGAGGTAATCACTGAGTGCCTCACAATTTTTCTGATTGAAAAATTCAGAACTTG
This sequence comes from Furipterus horrens, assembly GCF_987537825.1. NCBI lineage: Eukaryota > Metazoa > Chordata > Mammalia > Chiroptera > Furipteridae > Furipterus > Furipterus horrens. Next base: position 85,987,878 of record NW_028327177.1, read on the forward strand.
TCTATGTGTTCTAGTGATAGGACTAGAAATTTTTAAAAAACATTTTAAAGCTATTCTTATTTAGTACTGCATTTGTTAACCCTGGCTGGTTTAGCTCAGTGGATTGAGCGTCGGCCTGCGAGCTAAGTGTCGCTGGTTCGATCTTCCAGTCAGGGCACATCAGAGAAGGAAAACTCTGACTCCAAAAAACCTCCGCTGCCTTGCGGCATACCTCTTCAGGGGAAAGGCTAAGGGAGTAAACCCCGACAGAAAATCCGGAGCCGGAGTCCCTAAGGCGGTTCGACGTTGTAGTCAACACCGGCAACTCCTGCGGCGCACCTGAAGCCAAGCTGTATTGACTCGTCTTTCCCTTGGACCCTTCAGCTGCGAAGAGAGGGGGGGTCTGCTGCATGGGCAACAGCAGACCCTCCATATCACCCTGCCCAGGCTCTGTAGCTTCAGCTTCACTGGAGAGGACACTCCAGCGTCATCACAAGATGTCGATTCAACACGGGAGGAGACAGATACCGTGTCACTCCCGAGTCGGACTGCACAGCCATTCTCGGGGGTGCAGATAGACTCTTAAGAAGCTACACCATCGTCTCTCGAGACGGACGGCTGCCGACGACGACTGCATTTGTGAATGATGCATTCCTTTGAGACTGAATGATTCTGCCCTGGGCAGAGTTCCCAATTAGAGAGGATTAGGTGACCTTTTTGCTGCAATGGGCAGCACCATTCTTCTCCTCATTGTGTCTGCTTTTTGTTTGGGGTTTTTTTTTTCTAATTTAAGTAAGGCTAAAGCTGGACAATGTGATCTTTCAGGCTTCACTTGTGATGCCTGACCTCCCAGGAGTGTGCAGGATATACGTGCATCCTTGCATGACATGGCACACAAATTGTGTGTGTCTTCTATGGCAGAAAAAGGAGCAGAGAATCATAAACACTAGAGAATGGGAATCTCAAGTTTACACCAGGTTCTGGAGTAAGAACCTCATTTTACAGTTTATGTCTGCATGAACTTGAACCCTGTATGAGGTTTTCTGTGTGTTATTAGTTAGGGTCCAGTTGCAAGCAAAAGAAAAGAAACTGACTCTTTCAATTGAAAGGAAAACAAACAAAACTGTTCATTTAGCCCCCAGTACAGGCAGAGACCAGTGCATTTTCAGGGATCTAGCTCAGGGCTTGGTAATTTTTTTAGGCTAAGGGCCAGATAGTAAACATTTTGATCTATGTGGACCATACAGTTTCTGTCACTAACCAGCTCTGCTGCTATAGCACAAAAGCAGACATAGACAATAAATGAATGGGCATGCCTGTATTCCAATAAAACTTTGTTTATAAAAACAGGTGGCAGGCCAGATTTGGCTACCAGGCTGTGGTTTACCAAATCCTGCTCTAGATGGAGCAGTAACTAAAGGATAACTTCTTTAAGGAATTTCTGTCTTAATGGAACCACCCTTGAGTTACTCTACTCAGGATTCAAATTCCGAGGAACGTCTGATCATCCAGCTTGTTCCACTTGCTCACACCTTGACCAGTGTAGTGGAGAGTATTATAATAGTTCCACCAAGGTGGCATCCATTGGGGGAGAAAAGGTTCCTCACAGGAAAATTGGGCACTCAGATGTAGGGGGAGTATATGAGGCAAGTAGGAAAAGCAGATATCCATTACCTCTTGCTTCTCTAAAGGCCATTTACTCTTGTTTTGTCCAGTGGGGATGACAGGTGCAGGGTTTGTTCAAAGAAATGTCTACCTAGAAAAATATGTCATCTAAAGAACATAAGAAAATTGTTAATAAAAGAAGTGCATAGTTAAATTGTGCAACATAGGCATTGAACTAAGAATTGCTGTTAATAAAAAAAAAGACAAGCGTGAATCTGGAAAAGATCAGGTACCTATGTGGGGGAGGATAAAGACCCATGCTGACTGTGGATTTGGAACTGTGCAGTGCAGTTTCAGGGCTGTGCAGTTCAATTGCTTGGCCCTAGCTGAGCACTATCTCCATCTCTTTGGGCAGATCCTCAGGAGGAAGCATCCGATTGGTCAATGGGCAGCCATGGATTAGCTGGCCTTGGATCAGGTATCCATCCTTGCTCCAGCTGGCCATATTGAAGAGAAGGTAGCATGTGGCTTATAGAGCTACTGCTTTCAGGAACTTTAATGGGACCAGACAATAAATCCTGTGACCAGTGCTTAAAGGAGTTAACAGGGACACGAATTATGACAGAGGCCTCCCTCAAGGAGTGTACCATTTTGTTGGGCCATACACTCACAAGAAACATAATAAAGGAATAATACAAGATTTTATTATGAAGGGAAAATTTCAAGGGCCAAAATATATATATTCCAAATCTGTTTATAATACGGAAGTTTGTTCCAAACATTTTAACTTCTACTCCCCAGACAAAGCCAATTTAAATAATAGTTCTCTGTGTTTCTTTATTATGAACTAAGCTGTTTCAAAACTAGAAAAAAATTTTTTTCAAGGTTAAAGTATACCAGAATCATCTGAGAATAGGGGTAGAATATTTTGAAACATTCAAAATTTACCTCAATCAAAAATTACCTAAATATTTTCTCAGACAGAACTCAAAAATCTGTTTTCTTGCTCTATGCATATTTTAAAATTAAACTCAATCTGTTTTTAAACCTCTCATAATTTGACAAGCATAGGTAGGAAAATCAAACTGAAGTCCAATGTGATAAGCAAGGTATATTCACATTGTTATATGGAAGAAGCTGACCAGCAAGAAGCACCATATACAGGTATTTTGAGGTAACCCAAGTGTGAACTGAGGTTTGATCGAAAATACACATCAGCCTAGAACCTGGAACTCAAAACATTGTTGCAAATGCATTTTGAAATGATAACTCGTGGGAATTACATTGCTTTGAGGATTAAGGTGGTTATTTTATAGGCAAACTGTTAAAGGTCAGAGTGAAGGATACCAGCAAACACACTGGGTTTCAAAAGATAACAAAGTTATGGGGAAAACACTCAAAATGTAGATAAATAAAAGAGCTATGAGAAGCTTGTGTGGGAAATTAGCTGAAATGCAAACATAATTCTGTGACAACCATGAGAGGGGTGCTAGACTGAAGGTCCTTTTGAAGAGAGGTTTGTCCATATGAAATTCAATGAAGTTCCTTGGGCAATATAAAGAAAGACAGAAAATAAATCATCCTACCATCAGCCACTAAAGTAGACCCTATTATGAAGGGAGAGGCGGCAGCATTACTGTGAGAAAATGATGTCTAAGTGGTGTTCAATGTAAGTGAATGAGTTGATATGAAAGCTTAATTTCAACAACTGGCTATTAGGTAAGCCATGTAATTTGACCCCTGTGTTGAAAGGGAAGTCAAATGTTGGTTCTAAATAAGCACTTTAAGTTTTGAAAAGAAAAGAATTTCTCAATAGACTGTGGTGTCAGTCAACACCTGTGTACTTCACTCAGAGATGCGGAGAAGACAAAGGAGGACCATAGATAGGGCTGCTTTGGAAAACACAACACATTATCACTAATTAGACATTTACTGAACACCAGCATTTAGTGAACACCTATTCAAGGCCTAAAGCATGGAAAGGAGAAGCCATGTTTCTGCCTTCCGGGTATCTATTATGAGACTTGTATGTTAACCCCACAAGAAGGAAGATCTCACAATTGCTTTCTGTCCATTGTGGATGATTTCTGTCACCTTTGTCTCTGACCTCTCAGTCAGCTGTTTTTTGTGATCCTAAAGTGGGAATGGAGGTGAGGATTAACATGTTGACTGATGTCTGATGTGTTCAGTGTTCTAGTACCTGTGCTGGCGGGTGGCAGCGGCGTGTCGTTGTATGTCAGGATGAGAATGGATACACCGCAAGTGACTGTGTGGAGAGAATCAAACCCGATGAGCAAAGAGCCTGCGAGTCTGGGCCTTGTCCTCAGTGGGCTTATGGTAACTGGGGAGAGGTGAGAGTAAAAGTCTGTTTGTATGTCCTTTGGAAAAAAACACAGAGTAATTTTGCTGAGCAAACTGGGTTATTATTCAGAGTTTATTTGAAGGAAGAAGAATTAGGTCCAGTTAAAGTTTCTTGATTTGGGATTAACTAAGAGACCTGTCTTAATGCTAAACTACTTTAAAAGTGCATTTATGACCAATTATATAGACAGCTTGATTACATAGGAGAGGAAAATTAGGAAAGAATACAGAGAAATGCTAATTTAAATTGTTAACCTCTGCTGGTTTAAAAAAAAAAATGGAGGCTTGTAAAGTGAATGAAAATATGTGTTAAATTAGTCAGTGGAAATTTTGACATCTTCATAGTTTTGGGGTGTTGTGATACACTCTTATTCTCGTGGCATAATGTCTCCCATTATTTTAAACCCCTGAGGAAACCAGATGAATGGATACTATTTTTTCCTATCAAAGGTGACTCATTTTAAACATGGAAGTGAATAATTAGATATCTATTCTCAAATAGTGACATCCTTTAGCTGTTACTTTTTAGACCTTTTTAAAGAATTGTCTGCTCTTATTTTTTAAGACCTTTTAAATATAGTATGACTGATGAAGGGCAGTAGAGTATTTGAACCAGAGAATATTGGGTACCATTCCCAACCCTGAATCATATAAGCTATGTGGCCTTGGCAAATGTAACTTTGCCAAACCTCTATATCCTCTTCTTTAAATGGGGATGATAATGGCATCAAATTCATAGTGTTTATACTACTATATGAGATAGTGCATGTCAGATGCCTACCACGTAGCCTTCAAGCAAAGTTAACTGCTATGATAAAAATGATAATTATTAGTAATTATAATTAGTAATTATTATTAGTATTACTATCATTATTAAATGGGCTATTGAGCCACTATTACATGTAGGGTTTATATACTTATTGTTCTGTATTTAATTAATCAAGACTATATTTCTCTTCTCTTGATTTTACAGGGAGATCACATATTTAAAGATTGCTGAGTTGTTTTGACTGTAAAATTTATAAAATAAAATATGAGGAATAACATCTTAAAGATTCCAATGCCAAGATGGGGAAAAGACAAATGAGATGGACAGGCACATTAGTACACCCTCCTGGCTAACTAAAATCATGTGTTCACATTTCATGGTTTCATATGCATAACCCAGTAGTCATAAGCAGTCATAACAGAGATTTTTGTTGCCTTTCATTGACAGTACGTCATTCTGGAGGGCTTGGCTGAAAGGCAGGACGAGAGAGTCAGACTTTGAGAGTCATGTAGTATGGCTTTCCCAAAACTCCTCAAAAAGTTTTGTCCTATGGGACCCATGATTAAGCTTCTGTAATTAAACTGAAGCCAGGAGAGTACATGCATTCACTGGGATGCTTGCTTTCAACACGGACCAGATCATTCCAAATTCTGTGGGAGATCTGGCCTTAACACAGCAGGGAAACCAAATATCAGTGTTCCTTGATGTGAGCACAGCAGTTTTCTATCCAAGAAATACAACTTGTCCCTGCCTCAGAAGTTTGGATCTGGCCAGGAGTCAGAACTTGATCCAACATTCCCATAACACTGTTTATTCATTCTTGGGGGAAAGTCGTCATTATTCTAAGATTCGAAGATAACATAAAATATTTTGACATCATAAAGGTCTTTGGAGATTGAGGTCACAGAATAGCCAGATGTTAGTGACAGCTTCTTAAAAGTTGCCAGGAAATAAAACTGGCTAAGTCATTATTTTCTGTATGTAGTACTGGGTATTTTTTTGGACATTTGATTTTTGGTTTTGTATAATGTAATCCTATCCAAAACACTTGTTATTAAATTGATCTTGGTCAAGTTAATTGACCTCTTTTAAGCTTAGTTGCCCCACATATAAAATAGGGCAAATAATTATTCTTTCCTCTTGATGAGATCATGTGTATTAGAACACTGAGTGCAGGTGAAGAGGGAGCATTCAGTAAACAGTACCTACCGTTGAGGTAGAGAGTACCAGTCTGTTGTAGATATTATGTACTTTGGATAATTCAGTGTGGTTCTGTCTAGAGACTTACTTTGCTCTGTACCATAATAGGGTCCAACTAAGAAATATTTCTTATGGGAAAAGAAAATTTGCCATTGGCTCTTCAGACAAAATAACTGCAGCCTTCCTTTTCCTTTTTGCAGTGCTCTAAGCTGTGTGGTAGAGGCTTGAGAACAAGACTGGTGGTGTGTCAGCGGCCCAACGGTGAACAGTTTCCAGATCTGAGCTGTGAAATTCTTGATAAGCCTCCAGATCATGAGCTGTGTAACACACATGCTTGTCCTCAGGATGCTGCATGGAGCACTGGCCCTTGGAGCTCGGTACGGCACTATTAATGTTTGTTAACCAAACTGTCTAACTAATATACCCAATTCTTACATACTCTGGGGCACTCCTCTGCAACAGATGATTGTCATGCTCACGAAGGCATTCCTGAAACTTGTGATAAACAGTCTATTATTTTCTTCATATTAGTATACAACAGAATTGATTTTTTTATGATATTGCCAATGTGACTTTGCAGAATACATGTACCTCATATAGGCCTGGTGTCAATGGCCAAGAAGTAGCTTCCTTTCCTAGAAGAACTAGACTATATATATTTGGACTTTTTAAAAGAAACTAAATAACTTAATGTTATTATTAGCTCCAAAGTGATTTAAGCAGACAACTTGATAGCAGGCATACTTTCTTTTTCTAAGCTGTGATTGTTTTGACTTTGGGACGATACTTGCTTATTGAGGCCAAAGAAATGTTTTCTTCATTGACTGTAACTTGCCACTGTGTGATTCAGGCACAGCTCTCAACACAACCACCACAAAGGTTGTGTTCATAAAATAGACTTAAATCATTTGAAAAATGCAAAAGACCAACAGTGAACTCAGTGACCCAGTGCTTTTCACTGTGTCTGAAATGTTCTTTCTTCCATGAAGACAAGAAGCCCACGTGAGACCATTTCTTGCTTCAGTCCTAGGCTTCTTCTGCTATCTGCTTAGTTGATATTGTGAGACAGGTTTCCATTCTAAACACTATGCAAACATCTGGAGCTGCTCTGGGCAAACAGAAGGGTCAGTGATATCAAAACAATACTTTGGCTATATTGTGCCATAATCTGTGGAGCTTTTAGGGCTGTTTCATACTAAACATTCCTTTAAATGTAGTAATTGCACTGAAGCTGAAAGTATGTTCTATTAAGTCATAGCCAGGAGGGTTTTTTTGTATGATTCTAGGAAAAGTCTTAGCCATTCCTGGAACCAGTTAAAGAGCAGATTAACTGACGTGACACGGCTAATACCTGTTAATGCTTCTAATAGTTAAGGGTTTCAGTGTCTGAGGTGGTGTCTGCAGGTAGAACACCAGCTATATAACCTCTGTCCTTTGTATTAAGTATGATAGAAATCTAGAGGAATTTAGAGTATCATCTCAACTGGTACTGTTTGGCTGGGCTGTAGGATTTTATTCAAGAATTTAAGAAATGCCAGTGTCAGATGAATGTGTACCTGGAGCATTTGCTGGCAGGATTGGTACCGCCCTCCACCCCAAAGTGAACACTTGGAAAAAGATCAGAAATAACCTTAGATTGTCAGGAACATCCTCTGACATTCTTAACTTCCCTAAGTCACCTATTTACATATTATTCTTCATTAAATTCTCCATATTGAGCCCCTCATATTTTCACCCTATTCATTCAGCCAACAACACCACAGCAGAATTATGTTTCAAAAAGTCTACTAGCTGTCTAAAAACTTTCATTTCTTTAACTTGACCAAAAAACATTGCCTAACCCTAAGAGGGGGTGTGTGTGTGTATAAAATATCGTTGGTAACTCGTTGGCAGCCGTCCGTCTCGAGAGACGATGGTGTAGCTTCTTAAGAGTCTATCTGCACCGCCGAGAATGGCTGTGCAGTCCGACTCGGGAGTGACACGGTATCTGTCTCCTCCCGTGTTGAATCGACATCTTGCGATGACGCTGAAGCTACAGAGCCTGGGCAGGGTGATATGGAGGGTCTGCTGTTGCCCATGCAGCAGACCCCCCCTCTCTTCTCAGCTGAAGGGTCCAAGGGAAAGACGGAGTCAATACAGCTTGGCTTCAGGTGTGCCGCAGGAGTTGCCGGTGTTGACTACAACGTCGAACCGCCTTAGGGACTCCGGCTCCGGATTTTCTGTCGGGGTTTACTCCCTTAGCCTTTCCCCTGAAGAGGTATGCCGCAAGGCAGCGGAGGTTTTTTGGAGTCAGAGTTTTCCTTCTCTGATGTGCCCTGACTGGAAGATCGAACCAGCGACACTTAGCTCGCAGGCCGACGCTCAATCCACTGAGCCAAACCAGCCAGGGCCGTATAAAATATAATGCAATACAAAAATATAATACATATCGTATATTGTATACTACATATACAATATATATCATATACAATATAATATATTAGTTTTCACAGCATTCTCTTCTTTGAATGCTTTCTAAATACAGATTCATTTTTTTTTACATAGTATCACCACCCTCCCTCACAGATATTTTAAGAGCTTAAACTTTAAAATATAATTTGCTATTTAATTTAACTGAAGATTTTAAGTTTCTTTTTTACTATAGTTGTTCTTCTTGGATCCACACAAAGAGAAAAAGATATAGATTTTAATCCTCTGTTATGCATAGAAAGAAATACATAGATTTTAAAAATATTTTTGCTGCCTCTATAATTTTAATGCTTCCTTTGAAAGTGATTATTATTCAAATATATATATATTAAAATACCTCTGAAGTCTAGGAGCAAGGCCACTCCTGAAAGACTTTTGTGATTTAAAAAAAAAAAAATCAATCAAAACCATTTTATTTAAATAAATAATTTATATTACTTAAATGTATGTGTGTGACGGCAATCTTTCAGATTCTTACTGTAGGATTTTCATTTTACTTTTATGTTGATTTTGGTGGTTGCATTGGTACAATTTTCATAGAAGTTCTAAACTTCAGCATACCTCAGTGCATTGTGTTAATAAGCCATAAGCCACTTCTGTGGTGCCTCATCACTGTAACTGACAGTGAAATTAATAACAAAAAGTACATTTGAGGTGCTAACATGTTGTTTCAACAGAAAACAAACTAGATTTATCAGAGACCAAGGCTAACAATGAGTCCTTCAGCAGCTTGCTTTCTCTCCCCAAGTACTCCCATTTTGGAGATAGTGTCAAGAAGCAACTGCAACTGTGTGAGTAGGCCTTTTCCAACCTCAAAATGGAGACAGCCTAGTTCAACAATTGTTACTAAGGAGCAATATTTAGGAAAGAAACTCCAAATCAGTGTTGCCATTGCTTCTAGCCTAGACTGAAGCTCCTCTGAACATACCATTCAAGTACCTGTTTTAGACCTTCAGTTCTACCTCAAGTCACTCACTATAGATTGAATGTGAGAATCATCCTCCAAAAATTCAGCCTTTTCTGTCCTCTTTTTATCATGTCCTTGCACTTTTAATTTGGTACTGTTTTGTTTTTGAAATCAGGTTCTTCCATTGATATGCCTTTCAGTGGGCTCCTGCAGCCAGCCTCATGAGCTGACTGCAGTGAATGCATACATCCCCTGACTGGACGGGTGCATTGGAAAGAGAGCTCTGTACTATCAAATGCAGCCCAAAGTAGGTTAGAAATTCATAGCCTTCTAGAGTAAGCTGATTCATCAAGATAATTAAAGTAAAAAAAGGTGGCTAGGTGAGTTGATGTCACTCATCCAAGCTGGTCCCATGGCATTCCTCTTTTGCCTTGCTTCGTGTTATCTGCTAGCTGATCATCTTGCAGACTGGTCCTTCATAGGAGAAGTTGCCTATTTTGTTTTCCATGACAAACCTAAAAGTGTTCTCTGAGCCTTGCTTTAGGAGCGTTGCAATAATGCTTGTCTATTCAAACAATAAGAATTTATGATTTTGTGCTTTTGTTTCTGCCTGGCCAACTTACGAATTTTGTCTACCTCATTTTCATATGAAAGTTTGCAGCTCTTGTCAGTAGAAAGAGGAAGTATTTGATGTCAGCTATTTTATCATGTCACTACATCTCTCACTGGTGAAAAGTAAAGGTTGTAAATATCACTATCATATTTTCTGACTACAGCTTTAAGCAGCCAAGCCTAGTATTATCTGAGTATTTTGAGCAGCACAGATTTCTATGTGTTTATATAATAAAGTATAATTTATTTTTTCATGTTATTTTATATGCACTGTTTAAAAATCATGTTTGTCAGCAGACTACAAAGTCAAATAGGCTATGTGAATTAGAAATTCATTTGTATATTTCTTTTGGTTTTAAGAAGATACGCTTTGATTTTGTATATCCCCTCCAACCTGTACCATCCCTCTCCAAATCTGAGTAGCCAAATGGCAAGCTTTATGTAACTGGGTAGTTTAAAGTGTATAATCTGAAGGGATACTTTTAAAAATATTTTTGAATTGGAAATGATGCTCAGTGATATAAACAAAAATATATGAGGCTTAACATTTGTTGGGTTTTTTTCTTTTCTAATACTGTTGTCCTGATTTATTGAGTCTAAACTATGAAATATGAATGCTCCAGTTATTGAATTTGTAGACAATGATAAAACATAGCCAGAAGACAAAACAAGTGATTAGAAGAAATGATTCTGCACATGTAAGAAAAGCTAGGTATAAAAAAAGAGCTCACCTAAGGTGCACGAGTTTCGTTATGCCTTATTCCTTGTGTTCAGATAACAGTAAAGGACTTAAACATTTGTCAGTTCTGTTATTTGTTCACCTGCAGTACATTTCAGAAAGCATTTCTTATTAAAGAATAATAAAGAAAATTCTGTAACTATAAGCTTGTAACTTTTAAGAGAGCCGCACTTTTCAAAAAACTCTAAATCATAAATATGAGCCCAGACTCCTATTGACTCCACATTCCCCTACAGAGCCTCCAGTTTTCATTATAATTTATTATGGTAATTGAGGGTGAAAGGACTAGAGTAAGGGAGTTCCTATGTGAGTTTGACATTTTTTATAAGGTGCTTGAATAAGGTGAAAACAATAACTTTATAAGGTGAAACTAATAACTCTTGAAAGCAGATAATCAGAGCTAATATTTACTGAACATTAACTTCTGTACCAAGCCAAGTTAAGGAGATACACATCACATTTAGCCCCCATGTTATCCTGTGAGGGAGGTGTTTTTATGAATCTACTTGGCTATATGATAATCTACTTTAGGGATAAGACTTCAGTGTCAGTATACTAACTGTATGAATCCTGCTTATTATGATAGAAATAAACAACCTATGTTCATATTGAAATATTTAAACTCCTATTCATATTCAAGAACGAATATGCCTAAGTCAAACTCCATCTAACCTCAACCTTATTAAGCTAATATTGACTGTCTATTTCACTCTGACAGAAAATCCAAATTTAGTACTGTTATTGGTAAAGTCCCATAACCAGCAGTTATGAACACTTCAAACAGCTAGTTATGCTTAGGGAATGGCAAAACACATCTCTCTTTCATTTTAAATATATCAGGTTAGCCAGATTAGGAGCATGATGTAAAGATCTGACCATTAAGAAATATCACATTAAATGCATATACATTTTTTATAAATATGAGATTTTTTACTAACAAAGACACATCTTAAATATACTGCTTAATGCCTTTTAAAAAAGAAATAAGAAACACATTATTTGGCTTATTAATATGGAGTATAAAAATAAGATAGTTTTTTAAATCAAAACATTACAACCTATAAAATTATTAACTTTACCTGAATTCAGTGTAGATTAAAACTCTGTAAACCACTCTTCTAAAAATGTGTTCAAAACAAGCGTAACTAGTGATTGTATGCCTTCTGACAGCTGATATTTCATGATAGCTTGACAGATTTCTACTTTAACAGTTTTCAAAAGTCCAGAGGTGAGAGCAGGGGTGTGGCAGGGGGTGGAGGGTTATGAGACCCTGAGGAGGAGTAAAGGTCCTTGTGCTGACGCACATCAGAGAGTCGCTCCCTGGAATGGAAAGGATTGGAGATGGAATGTGGGGTAGGAGGCAGAGACTGAGTCCAAGTCTAATCGGCTGGCAGGCAGTCCTGATGAAAAGGCAGTCAAAAAAGATTTATTTTATGAGGGGGAAGTAAGAAAACTGGGTCATTCCTTTAAAAAAAAAGTCATTCATTTCTCAGCATATAGTGTTTATGTGGCTGCTGTGAGCCTAGCACTGTCCTAGGAGCTAAGGATATAGCAATAAACAAGCCAGAGCTATTCGCTCTAGTGGAGAAAGAGAAAATTTGGCATTAAAGGAATAAAATTCCTCGTGTAATTAAAGAACTGACCCTTTTTTTCCTGGCAGCCTCACTACAACCATAAAAAAAAATACATATTGCTATTAGGATATATCAAAAGAAGTAGAAAGAATAGGTTAATAATAATATTACAATAATTAATAAATTAATAATACAAGAATAAACTGTGTTTTATGTACTCACAACTGTGAACCTACTTGTGTGTGTGTATGTATATATGTCTTTATGGCTGCTCATGAACTTTGTTTAATAAATACAAATTATCCATCCTATCTTTCCTTTTAAATGTGCAATTGCCCAATTACTTTCAGGGATAAATGCTCCCTGGTCGATGACATGGAACCTTTAAAAACCTATTCACTTTAACACTAGAACCCAGAGTGGGTTCAGGGGTCAGAAAGCCAGTATAAGTGGAAGGCCTGGCTGTCTGCCTCTCCCTGTGTGGTTCTCAGCCCCCACCCAGGTGTGGGAAGTTGTGACCAAGCGATAAATCCCCCTGTTGTTAGTCAGTGGATACAATAAGATCTGGAATGTGTGCATTGCCACCTACCACCTTTGCTTCTTGTTTTCGTTTCCTCTAAACTGGAATCATTTTCATGGATGGTTTTAATGACCACAACTTCCCTTTCCAGAAATTTATAAAATAGAACATGGGCAGCCTAGAAAAGGGTGTGCGGGAAGTTATGTGGAAGATAATCAATATAGGCTGACCCTGCAAAGCCATAACTCTTAGCCAGATCTACATCACGTTTTCTCCTCTTAGAAGGAGATGATGCTTTGGCCAACACAGTCCAGTAACTTTCTATAGTGATGGAAATGTTTTCTATCTTTGCTCTGCCATATGGAAGCCACTAGCCACATGGGCTAATATCGAGCACTTGAAGTGTGGCTAAGTTCCACAGGGAAGTGCATATTGAATTGTATTTAATTGTAGTTACTCTAAATTCAAACAGCCACCCATGGCTTGTGGCTACCATACTGAACAGGGCAACCTCAGGCAACAGTGCATCTTTAGCAATTAATAACAAACTAGCAAAGAAGTCAATAAACTTATAAAAATAAGTTGGGGAGAAAAACCCTGTATCAGCATATAAGGGTCCCTGCGTAGAATGCCCCTCCTTGCAATGAGTGGCATTTCCTTGCCGTTCTTCTGTGTTGTGCCTTTGTTCTGAAACACTTCAGTGGGTGTTCCCTGACAGCTGGACATTAGAAAAAACAGGACAATAAAAAAGAGAGGCTATCAGAACCAGCTGTCTTGAGAGTAGTGACTCTAGGGCCTCAGTGTAAAAACAGCTGTTAAAACAGATGCTCCTCTTGTGCATCTAAGAGCTCAAGTTCATCGTGGCAGTAGGTTCAGTTAAGGAGAAAGAATGTTTATGTGTTCAGTGGGCTGAAAGGGCAAGGCTTGACTGACGCTTTTTAGGAGAGGGCAAAAATGGATACTACCAGGTAGCCACCTTGTGCAAGCTCGAATTCCAAGAGATCATTCTTTCTTTGAGTGAGAAGTTCCAGAAAGGAATCTTTTCACATTTACTGAGTCCAGTAGGTGAAGGTTGAGCTGATTAGCTTTGCATGGCTCTGTTTCAAAGACACATCAGAAAAAACAGAGTTGAGGCAATGTCTCTTCCATTACTGTTATTGTCATCATTTAACTTTCCAAAACTTAGTCTCCATAATGTTAAGAAAACCCCATGGATTCATTCACATTCATATTCCATACTGATGTCCCCCAGAAATTAAAATTTATGAAACAACATTGACTGCAAAATGACTGATGATGTCATCAACTCCCTTTTCCAGTGGCCAGGTAAAATATGTTTTTGTTTGTTTTTTTCCTTTAGAGCAATGTCCTGAATTAAACTAAACCATTCAGGTGGTTTGTTTTTTAAAAGCTTTTATGAACTTATTATGCTTACTCTTAGGTTGTCTATGCACTAAAATGAGAAATAATTCAAAAATTTCTCCCTGAGCTACTGTCCTCTGAACTGTCTCAAAAAGTGGATGAATAGATAGCTTCAGTTATCCACAAAGAACTATTTTTCCCTCCTTTATTTAATTCTGCACAATGTATTTCTGTTGGTAGGGAAAACGGTACCAAGTATTCGGTGGAATCATACTGGGCCTTGGTTCAGCAACCTCGGTAACTTGAGTTCTAGCTAAGAAAAAATTCAGAGTCAAGACTCAAACTGTAAGAGGAAGTTTATATAGAAAGTCACAGAGGTAGAAGAAGTGATGGGGTCAGGAAACATGTTACAAGGGCAAAAGAAGGGCCTTTGGAACTTAGGAGAAAGAAAGGTAAAGGTAACACACACCTGGAAGGGTAGATAACAGGGGAACAGGAAAAATGTGGGTGTGCTCTAAAGAGGGAGAGCACGCTGGGTCCTTCATCCTAAGGACTTTTAAGGGCAGAGATTTTAGGGGTGGTCCCAGGGCAGAATCTCAATAGACTATTCATCAGCTTTCCAGTCCTTTAAGGGCCATGGTCTCCACTGATAGTCATGGCAGGGGTCATGAGTCATGAGTCAATGCAGCTAGCTCTGATGTCAGCTATGGCATCCCTTATCTGGTTTTGCTGCTTTTCTGGGCCTGGAGCTGAGACACAACTGAGGCCTAGATGTTATCCCTAGGGCTTAATGCTTGAGGGAGTGGTCATGCAAGGGCCCGCATAGAAGTCACATGAGGCCACTCTTCAGTCCCTTGTTCCTCCTCCAAGGGACTGACCACATGACTAGGGACATGCCAGGGGAGGAAAGGTCAGGGGAGGTTTGAACTGCATGACCAGCAATATGAACGTTCAGGAGAGGCTCTGAATCACAGGACCAGCAATATGCTAGGGAAGGAAAGGTTAACCTGGGGATGAGACCTTGTTTTCCCAATTTTGCCCATTCCGAGGCACCCAGGGCTTTCTGCCCTGGTGACCTTCTATACCTGGCCCATCTTCCTCTGCTCATGTCTATATAATTGCCTACCACATTTCCCTCCATAATTTTAGGGAGGACTTTTTTTTTATTGTAGCAATCACATTTTGAAACATTTACTTTTTGCTAGGAATTATGCAGAGCAGTTCACTCACATAATCTAATTTAACCCTCTCTACCTATATGATGAAGTTAGCTCTATCAGAGAAGTTAACCAGTTGTTTCTCGGTCACACTGCTAGGAAGTAACTAAAACAGAATTTGAACCAGAGACTTCCTGACTTTCAAACCCCTAGTATTAACAAAGGTATAATCTCCTCAGATTGCTGGTTATTTGGTAAAGTGGTCAAATGCATCCTCTGAGGAAAGAGGATGTCTGCAATCTAAGATTTTCTGTCCTGCCAGGTTGTAACTACTTGAAACATCCTGGAATTATTGAGCCATTTACAAATTTTGCTCAGAGCTCTAAGGGGATGAATATGAGAAAATTGTTTCTTTTAAAATTAAACCAAGCAGTAAATAGCAAAATTTGAGCCTTCTAGAAGATTCTGAGGGGGAAATAAAGCATATAGTAATGATTGAGCACACATTAAGTGATATTTCTGACATCTTAACATACAAAAAGAAATATAAAACAAGGTAATAAATCTAAGTGTTTTCTTTATTTAGTAGATATATAGATAATTAGGATGATAAATTAGGCTTTGTTAAAGCCAGTTAGGGAATTTGCAGATGTTTGTTGTGGAACATATATACTATTATGCTACAAGTAAACTCTGAAAAATGATGAAATTAAAATTTATTAAATAGTTACCTCACACTAATAACTATGGTTGAAGTAAAACAAATTAAGTGCATTGAGATATCTCCCAAACTATTTCGTGAGCTGAAGCTAAGCTACAGGAGTTGAGCTCTTCTTCTGGCAAATCTTACTCATTCCCACTGGTAGGATAGGCAGCCACTCTGAGTTCTGTCCGTGCATTCTCTTCCTGTCTTCACCCTTGTTCCCCCACTGCCACTCTCTCTCCTGGTACTTGTGGCAGGTGAATGATAAGACTTAGTTTGGGTTGGGAGCTGTGTAAGATGAAGGAAGGGAAAATATAACAGGGAAAAAAGAGTGGGTTTGATTCCTTTTTCTTAGACAGAGGAAGAAATGTAGACACAGACACTATGTTTCAAGTGAAAACCCTGTTTCCCGAATCATTTATGTGATTTGCCGAAACCTTAATTTCCTTTGGGCTGAAGAGGCCCACTGTTCAAACCTGCTGCCTTACTCAATACCCATAAACAATATAGAAATGAATGAATGAGCCAACCTACTCAGTAGCTTATCTCCTTATTACATTAGCCTAGAGATGTGGAAATAAGGGTTAATTTTTAGGAAGGAATCATTTTTAAAAATACATAGAATTGGATGGTGGTGTTGTGTCAATAATGATTTCCTGACTTGGGCAGTTGTATGGTATTTATGTAGGAGAGTGTCCTTGATTTGGGGAAGCTAGTGTTTTGGAGATGATGGGACATATTGCCTGCAAATTGCTCTCACGTTGTCCAGTAAAAGACAAAATAACTTTGGCATATGTATGCATAGATATAGGTAGGAAGGAGTAAATGTGGTGAAATGTTGGGAGTTGGGGATCTGGATAAAAAGATTAAGAGTTCTTTGGTACGCTCTTGCAGTTTCTCTTTAAATTTGAAAAATTTCAAAACAGGTTATTTAAAAATGTTTCTTAGAGAAACATAGGTATGTTAAGAGTGTATTTTACTTCACAAGGAAGTGAAGAGTAGGTCTGGACTTATTTCAGGATTTCAAAATTTTTGATACATTTTACAAAACTGTTTTCAATCTCAGATTTGGGCTGTAACATCATAATAAAACTGGGTACTCTAGCCAGAGCTCAGCATAAACAGAACTCTTCCTCATTTTTTATTGGCTTTTTTCCTGTGGCTTTCTCTTCTCCTTATCGCCTTGCCCCTCCCTCCCTTCACCTCCTCCTACCTGAGCGACTGAAATGAGAGGCTTCTGGAATGCTGATGTTTTACCTCCCCTTTTCCCAGGGAAATACACACTTTCATTGCAAGTCTTGACTATAAATTCTAGTAAATACTTGGACGTATACAGACTCCTCTATTTTCTACCCACTGCTCCCCGTCAAAGCCTAGATTCCTTTGAAAATGAAAACGTGTACTGTTTATTTTCCTCACACTTAATTAAAGCCGTCTTGCAACCAGCTCACCTATTTCCTCATTGCAGTTTTCCCTTTTTTAGTGAAATCATTATTTTCTCCTTGTTGGTTGTCTCTCAATCAGATGTGAATCGTACAGGACTCATTAGCAAAATCAGGTCATAGACAATGTCAGGGAGGCAGTGCTGTGCAGAAGATTGTGGTTGTTCATAATAGTTGGCATCTTTGTGGCTATGCAAGGGAATTGATTTCACATTTTACAGGCCATGTTCTCTATAGATCAGGCCTTCCTGACTCTTCTGGTGTAAGATCTTGACCTTGTTGGATTGATGTTCAGCAGGCCATTCAAAAAGAGGCTCTGTGTGCCTTGCCCTCGTCAAGCCAATTAAAATCAATTGAGAGCTTGTTAAAGGACTTTCTCAAAACTTCAGGATAATTCAGTGACTCTCAATTGAAAGTGATTTTTATCCTCACTCCCACCCCCAGTGGACACTGGGCAATATCTGGAGATACTGTTAGTTGTTACAAATAAGTAGTTCTGGGTGCTGCTGGCCTCTAGTGATTAGAAACCAGGGATGTTGAACATTCTGCATGCCACTCCTGGGCTCTTGCTTCATCTGTCCACATTTGCTGCCGCCGCCTGCCTGAGGGAGATTGTGCACCTTCAGGCCAGCCAGTGCTGCAGTCAGATCGATGCTAAGTTCTGGGGGTGATAAGTGATGAGCATGGCATCCACACTACAGGCACTTACCATGGGACAGCAACATGCAGCTGGAGCAGATCTATGTGTACTGCAACGAGGCCACTGGTGGAAAGTGTGTGCCCCACGTCACCATGCTGATGGACCTGGAGCCAGGCACCATGGGACCCTTCATGCACTCGGGACCCTTCAGTCTTCAGGCCAAACAATTTTGTCTTTGGTCAGAGTGGTGCCAGTAGCAACTGAGCCAAGGGGCACTACATGGAAGGCGCAGAGCTGGTTGACTCAGTGCTGGCTGGATGTCGTGAGGAAGGAGGCTGAGAGCTGTGACTGCCTACAGCGTTTCCACCTAAACCACTCCCTGGGGTTGGGGGGTGGCACTGGGTCTAGGATGGGTAGCCTCTTCATCGGCGAGATTAGGGAGGAGTACTCAGACAGGATCATGAACACCTTTAGCATGGTGCCCTCGCCCACAGTGTCGGACACCATGATGCAGGCCTACAATGCCACCCTCTCAGTCTACCAGCTGGTGGAGAACACAGAGGAGACCTGCTACATTGACTACAGGGCCCTGTATGACATCTGCTTCAGAACCTTAAAGCTGATCACACCCACCTGTGGTGGCCTGAACCACCTGGTGTCAGCCACCAACAGTGTGTTCACCATCTGCCTCTGCTTTCCTGGCCAGCTCAATGCTAGCTGTCAACATATCGCCCTTCCCTTTCCTGTACTTCTTCATACCCAGCTTCCCCCACCCCCACCAGCCAGGGCAGCCAACAGTACTGGGCCCTGATGGTCCCTGAGCTCAAGCAGCAGAGGTCCAATACTAAGAACATGATGGCTGCCTGCAAACCCTACCTTGCCACGCTACCTGACTGTGGCTGCTGTTTTCAGGGGCTGCATGCCCATGAAGGAGGTAGACAAGCAGATGCTTAATGTCCAGAATAAAAACAGCAGCTATCTTGTTGAGTGGATCCCCAACAATGTGAAAATGGATGATTGTGACATCCCAGCCGGGGGGGTGGGGGGACGGCGGCTAAATATGTCCACCACCTTATCTGCAACAGCAGAGCTAACCAGGAGGTGTTCAAGTGCATCTTGGAGCAGTTCACAGCCATGTTCCAGCACAAGGCCTTCCTGCACTGGTACACGGGCAAGGCACAGATGAGATGGAATCCACCAAGGCCAAGAGCAACATGAATGGCATGGTGTCTGAGTACCAGCAGTACCAGGATGCCATGGCTGAGGAGCAGGGCGAGTTTGAAGAGGAGGGAGAGAGGAGGAGGTGTCCTAGAGCTGCCTGGTACCTGGGAAAGCGTGGAAGCCATGAAAACTCTTCATTCACTCACAACCTGTCCCTCTGATAGCCCTATCTCACTGTGTGTACCTGCTCTTCTGCCTGTCTTGACATCACATGCTGTACAGGCACCACCATTAAAGCATTTTCATAATGAAAAAAGGAAAGAAACCATGGATTTTGCTGAGCATTTTACAGTGCAGAGCAACAACAATGAATTAGCTCACCCAAACTGTTGAAATAGTGCCAAGATTGAGAAACCCTGTGGAGACATCTGGTGAAAAGAGGGAGGACTCATAGCCAAAAGTCAAAGTTGAAGGCACAGTTGCAAGTCCTGTGAAATGACACTGGTTAGCTATTAGAAAGCACTTCTCTCTGGAGAGTTGAATTTTTCATAAAATACTATGTGTGGGATCCCAGGAAGCTCTCAAGGTCAAGGATTCTCAAGGATGAGCTAAAGAGTCAGGGTCCCCAAGTCGTCTAGTCTCATCAGACTGAATTTGCAAACCAACAAGCAGTGTCACTCATTCTTTTTTTGGAGGAGGGAAGGGAATTGTAAAGGTATGCAAATGTGTCCAAGGTGACCCATAGGCAACATTGACAGCAATGCCCAACTTTGGAAAGAAAGGCATACATGAGAATGGACATCTCTAAGAAAACCAGGGTTACTCCAACATGTTATACATATGGATCATTCTGGTAACACTGATAGTTCACATGTACATGTTTATTTTAATTTTACATTTCAAATGGCACCTCCCTCATCCATGATAGAATCTGCACATATGCAATGATCCAACCATATCTAGGAACTGGTGTTAAAGTTGAATATTTAAATTTGGGGGGCATTACTTTTTTAAGAGTAGATTAATCCTAGTTCACATTTTATTTAATAAACCGCAGGCTGCCTTTCTGATTCAGGACCAAGACAGTGAGTGGTATAGGAAGTATTCCATGGCTTGTAAACAGATATGAAACAGGGTTTCCCAATCTCACTACTATTGACATTTGGGACCAGATAATTCTTTGTTGTGGGGCTGGTTTGTGCACTGATGCATGTTTACCAGTATCCTTAGCCTCTATCCACTGGTTGCCAATAGCATATCCTTTTCATTGTGATAACCAAAAATGTCTTCAGACATTGCCAAATGTCCCCTTGGCAATAATATTATCCCTGTAATTTTGTGGATTTCTTAGAGAAAAACTTTTGTCCTTATATTCCTGTGGTATAGTCTGCAGCATTTCCCAAATATCTTCAATAAAAACCCCTGTTTTTTAAGTCAGAGAGTCTTTATTATAAACTTGTTTCCTTCCTCCTCTTGGGGAAGACAAATCATTATATTGTAGAGGTTATCAGCTCTTGTCCTTAGTTATTTCCCCACCTTTTTTGTTTGTTTGTTTTTAACCCATTAGAGGAAGCCATACATAGGTGGTCTGCTTTTCCAGATATGTGGCATTAATTTGGCTTTTTAGTGCATGAATTTCTGAGGAATAAAGTTTCTGAAGTTTTTCCTCTCCGTATCTCCCCCTTTCCACTTTCCAAATCATCCCATGCCACACAGAGACACATATATAGATTCAATGGCAGGCACAGCTCTAAGACTGGTAGGTCAGAGAACATTTAGGTGATACATATGGCCCTAGAAGAAAAATAATCTCAACTCTTCTCTTCAAAAAGGTCATTAACAATGAACATAAACACTAGTGGTGACTCCAAAGCATTGAGTTTGGAGAAGAAATCTACCAGTAGAGGAAAGGCAAGCAAAATGAACCCAGGACACTGTCATCAACCTCAGAAATTTTATGATAAGACATAAGCTCTAATGAAATATTAGATCTTTCCCACAAAGTTCAAACTTTATTTGATAGAAGATCAAGGAAATTTTTATTAAAAGAAGAGATGCACACTGGTGCCCAATGCAGAAGAGATCCTGGTTCTCCATCAGGCAAGTGGGTGCCACCTTCCAGAATTAACTGGAACCTTAAAACACTAATGGGCTATGTAAAAAGCCCTCTGAAATTAGTAATTGAGCCCTGGCCGGATGGATCAGTTGGTTGGAGTATTGTCCTATATACCGTAAGGTTGCGGGTTCAATTCCCAGTCTGAACACATACCCAGGCTGTGAGTTTGATCCTTGGTTGGGGAACATACAGGAGGCAACAGATTGATGTTTCTCTCTCTCTCTCTAAAATCAATAAAAACATATCTTCAGGTGAGGATTAAATATAAATAAATACATTTTTTAAAAAAGAAAGAATTTGAGTTTTGCCTTTTACCAAATTATAATATAAACTGTGATTCTAGGCTATAAATTGGGCAGGTGCAAATCTTTAATAAATAAACAAATGAAAAGATATAGCCACCACTCAACAGCTCACTTCTCAAAATGAATGAGCTCCTCCATATCACAGTCACCAAATGATGACCAGTCTTAACATTTCTTGATGTGGCACACAAAGATGCCCATCTGCAGTTGGCCAGAGAGATTTGACTGGAAGTGGAAAAATAATAACAAAGGCCCCCACTTATTGAGCCTCTGCTATGAACTAAGTCCTGGGCTGGTACTTTGTGTGCGTTACTGCTAATCCTCATGTAATCCTTGCAAAATGGATCTTACTATGCAGGTAGGAAAACTGAGCTTAAGGGAGGCTAAGCAAGTTTCCCAACATCTTATAGTCAGTAATTCTTGGATTCCAGATGGGACTGACCCCCAGTCCCCATGCTTTCCCTCTTCCTTTCTGGTAAGGCTTTCAACGCTTTTAGAAATATTGATTTTTGATGTGTGACACATAAAAGAAACAGTCTCTTGCCAAAGTGGAAACCAATTTAGTGCTCCTCTGCATTTTAAAAGCCATAGAAGCTTAGTCCTTAGGATCTGAATGTTTCCCACAGGTTTTTAGCCAGGTCTCTGGTTTTGTTTATTTTACTTATCAAAAGGGGGAGGTAGCTGAATATTTGCGATTTTGAATAAAACAATGTTAACACTGTGCTTGGTTTTGAGTGATTTTTAAAGGAACTCAGAACTAGGGCTTTCTCACCTAGAGTTCCCAGACCAGAGCTCTGAAAAGGGTTGGCTTCCTTCTGGATATTTTGGACATTTACAGCCTCTTAGAATGGTGTGTCTTGGTACATCAGCTGGACTAAGAAAACTAGATCTTGCTCTGGCCAGGTAGCGCCGGCAGTTAGAGCATCATCTTGATATGCCAAGGTTGAGGGTTTGATCTCTGGGTCAGAGCACATACAAGAAGTAACCAATAAATGCATAAATAAGTGGATATTTCTTTCTCTCTGAAAAAAATTTTTAAAAAAATATTTTTTAAAGAAAACTAGATATTTCTAGGCATGGCCTGATCCTAATATTTTGGAAACAATTACCCCCTTAAAAGAGAGGCTTGTGGTGGCTAGTTTGTAGAGAGTATACAGGCGGGTGGCAGTGATTCACTTCTATCCAGTTCATTCTACAGTTACAAAATCTCAGGACTCATGCTAGTTTTGTAGTCCTGGATATCATATACTTTAAGGGTCGTTTTCTAAATGAAAGAAAACTTTTAAAAAAATCAGGGTGAATGTTTTGACATAATGTTTTGGAAATAAAGTGTGGGTTTTCAGTTTTTTGTTTTCAGATGTTTCCATCCAGAATGGAAATAGATCATACCTGGCCTAGATAGAACCCACTCTTGTCCATTACATTTCTTTGTAGTCTATTTTAAATCTGTATATCTAGATTTTCCTATCTGTCAAAGGTATCATTCTAAGGTGACGTATTTTGGGAGGAGAAACATTATGTGGTGATGTCAGTGGCTCAGAGCTGAAGTTCCCATGTCAGTTTTGGCTTTGCCGGGCAGTGTAGCATTCTGAGTTCCTAGCTACTGCCACTTGCCATCTGTCATCTTATATCACAATCTCAGATAACCTTCCTCTTAGATGTCCCCAGTGTAGTATTTAGTTCAGTAACTATAAATTAAATATTAAACCACAAGAGTACTTATACGGTTTTGGACTGAATAGACCAGTCAGAGCCAGGCAATAAGGAAGAGCAATAGTTACTTATTTGGACTGTACCATGAGCTAAGCATTGTGCAGGATGTTTATTAATCCTTAAAACTTCTTATAATTGGTTCTAGATTCTATTATATATATTCATTCACTGATTCATTTGTGTATTTCATAAGAGTTTGGGTGTTTTCTATAAGCCAAGCACTGCTCTAGCCTTTTGGGGATATAGCAGCAAACAAAACACAAAAATCCTTGAACTCACTGAACTTACCTTCTAGTGGGGTTGGGGAGCTACCCTAGAAATAACAAACAAAATAAAGGCTAAACTATATATTGTGAAAATGATCAGTGACATATATAAAACTAAATTAGAGAAGAGGGATAGAAAATAACAAGGAAGAGGAGAGAGAAACTGTAATTTGAAGAAGGTCAGGCAAGTCTCCATTAAGAAGGTGACATTTGAGCAACCATTTGGGAGAAAATCTTTGGGAGAAGGGTATTCCAGGGTCAGACCTGGAGACAGGAGTACACCAGGCATATCGTAGTGATAGCAAGGAGGTCAGTATGGCTGTGAGAGATGGGGTTGGGCGGGATATGAAATTAGAGATACAGTAGAGGGAGAGGAATGTGGAGGTATGCCACAGGAGGGGAGAGGAAAGGTTAGGGCATTGAAGGGAAGTAGGAAACCATTGAGGGAAGAAGGAGATTGAGTAGGAACATGATTCTGGCTTCTGAATTTAGAAGAGGCTAGAGGAGGAATACATATGGAAGCAGGGAGATCATTAGGAAGCCACTGCAGTAACTCCGATGAGAATGTTCACAGTTAAAGTGGTGAAAGTGGTGAGAGTCTGGTGTATTTTTAAGGTAATGCCAAAGGATCAGCTGAGTGTTTGGATATGGGGTACAAGAGGAAGAAAGGAGGTGGAACGATTCCGAGTGCTGTGCACTGGATAAGTGGGAGGGTGGGGATAAATGGAAGGGTGGAGTTTCCATTGATGGAAATGGGAAGGCTATAGGAAGAAAAGAGTTGCAGAGGAAGACCAGGACTTCTGTTTTGGACATGTTTAGTTTGAGATGCTTATTAGCCATCATTCCATACCTATCAAACAAAATTTGAAAGAAATTTTTGCTATGGTTAAGCATCTTACATAAGACCACAAAGTAAGAGAGAGTACTATCAACTCAGGCAGATTGATTCCAAAACCAAGTTTATAACGATCACCTTCTTCTGCCTAGACCCTTGTATTTCCAGTTAAATTCATATAAAACCATCGAATATAATTTCAGCCACTTCTAATGCTAAGTCTTCCATATTGTGAGCCATTTACACTTTAGCTGTTTTCTATTGCTTCTAGTCATTCTTTCTTAGTGGTACTTTGGAGCCATTTTTTTTCCCAAGAAATGAGCAGAAAGAGGAGACCAGAAAAGCCACAAAAAACTTCAACAGTACAGACTGATAGTGACTTGGTCTTATCTGAACTCCCAATACAGCAATGCAAAGTTGGAGGATGAGCATCTAATTTAATAATGTTTAAAAGGAACTTTTCCCCTCCTGCTAAGATATTTCTGTGGATGCAAATTGGTATACATGTATATCTTGTTCTGAGGTTGCATTAATATCTACTCAAAAGCAAATTGATTACATGAACTACTGTCCAAAAAATTTTGTAAATTTTTCAGTGTTAAGATGCTTAATGCATTGGCCTGTAAATATGTCCCTTTCACACCAAATTGATGGAGGAAGGGCCAAGCGGGTAGAAAAAGCAAGACTGGAAAATGCAATTAAATGAACTCTGACCTGTTTTCTTTTAAATGACTGAATGACACATAGACTAGCTCTTTGGTTAGAGGAAGCAATTCAAGGGCTGAACATTGGTTAGGTCGTGAAAGTCCGGAGACCACCTGCATGGATTGCTTTTCAATAGAAGCATTCCCAAAGGTGACTTAAGCTTCCTGGGTGCTTGTGACAGTAGCACAAGTCATAAGTGGGTGTTCTTGAGCACTGTCATCTTCTAGCAGAATGACATCTCCAGGTAGACTTGAACCCTTCTTACCTGGGCCTTCAGTCACAGTCCACCTTCAGAGTGCCCAGAAACTTTGGTCACCATTCCCATCAGCCATAGCTTTTTCATCTATTACTTACTCAGATACTTCTTCTACCTTTACAACAGTTGAGAATGAGGATCCTGGATCAAATATCTCACTCACTACCCTCCCTGTCTTCCAAACTACCTTCATTGAGAATCCTGTGGCAAGCACAGAGTGTGGGTCCTTGTACCATCTTCACCTCCTTCCTGAATAATACCAGTATCATTATTCTGCTAAAATCAGTTACAAATAATCATCATGCATAACATTGATAGGGAAAAGAAGTTGTATAAAAAGAGTCGATGTGCTTGATAATGGGGAATTGGAGGGCATGGCTGGGCTAACACAGCCTGGTAATGTAAGATGCCTCAAGTTCCTGGGGTCACAACTAGAATTAGCCACAATCAAGTTCACCACATGCTGCTTATGCAGATTTGCTTGGTTTTTGTTTTCTGTCCTTGTGAGTAGTGAAACTGTAACATTTATATTCTTGCAGAACAAAAATAACCCTGATTTGGGTTTTACAGCTTGCATAGAGAATCTCATATGCCGCTATGTTTAATGTTAAAATTTACCTCCCTCCCCATACAAAGTTGTTTCATTTTGAGGTTGGGAGTGGGCATCTGTGCCTCATAATTCTTGGGAAAAATGAGAGGTGGCAAGCACAAGCAAGCACCTCCTCCTGTCTCCCCCTATTTACCTGGCCCTACCCTCTCCCTAAGGAGGCACATGCAAGGCCACCTAGTTGGCTATAGTATTGACGGCAGCCTTCAAGTGTGTGCCAAATGCTGACATGTGGATCTTAGTTCCTTTTTTCCTGCAGTCTTAGACCTTTGTAGCTCTGCAAAGGCTGGGGATGTTGTGGGCAATGAAGATAGGATGGTAGCCTAATACCCCATCCGGCTGGGAGGCCGCAACTCTGCATCTGCTTTCTTTGATGGTGTTCCCTGCCAATCTCATGCTTTCTCAGCTCCTTTTCATGGTAATAAGTGCTGCGGTGGTCCTGCACATCAACAGCTTTCAGGCAGGCCTGTCAGCACTGGCTTTATGCCCTGAAGTCATAGCCCTTGTTTCCTGGCAAAGCTATCTCTCCTTCCTCCTAAGTCATTTTGGTTCCCTGATGCCCCCATCAGAGCCATTCTTTTGTTGTGAGAGACCCTATAAAAGAACCCCTAAATGTGTCACACCCACCAATAAGATCTTTTTTGACAAAGAACTGTGACCAGAGCAGGGAAGTGAGTAGATATGTATTCAGTAATGATGATCACTGATGTTGAGTCTGTTTCAGGACATTTAGAAAAAACATAATAAAAACACACGAGAAACAGAAGTAGCTCTTGAGATAATATGTACGAGCAGGAAATTATGGAGCAGAAAAGAGACGTGGCATTCAGATATGGTCTTTCTTTCTCTTACTTGTTCCTGTCTTCTGTGGTTAGAGGAGACCATATGAATGAGTAATGATCTGTAAGAGTGGAAAGGGCATTACAGCAGAGATGGCATTTCAACATTTGTGTCTGCTCTGTGCATTTGTCTGTGACCTTTGGAAAAGAAAGCTCTTTACCCATTCCCATGGGTGAGATTTTGCCAGATTAAGTTCTCCCCTCACCCAGCAAATTCCTGAGTTAGAACGTTAATCTTAGATTCCATTAGTTAACACATACTTTAAAAAACACCTTTTTAACAGCATGTTAGGAGATAGTTTAAAAGACTCCACTGAATAGAAGATTTAGTCGTGATGTTTTGATTTTTATACTGTTCAGTCAAAATGCACAGAGCTCTGTATGCATGCATTGTCTCACTAATTTTTTACAGTGCTACTGAGTATATATAATACTGTTGTCTCCATTTCACAGAGAATAAACCTCAGCTGAGAAACGTTAAATCACTTGTTCCAAATGGTACCAGCATAAAATGGTAGATGGCACTCCAGCTTAGGTCTGACTCCAAAACCTACGCCTTGAGACGGTGCATCTCAGATCAAGGTGAAATCAACGAGCTGTCATTTTCTGTGCTGGTACATACACACCCACCCCTTGGAACTTGTTCTTGACTGGTACCTCAGAACAAGAGGTTGTTGCACTCACTCTTGTTCCTGCTGGTGTTTACTATATGTCAGAGTCAGAGGTGCAGAATCTATGCCTGCCTCTCTAGTCTCTGTCCATCCTGCTATCCGTCTGTGACCATCACTGACTTGGAATAGGAAGAATCAGTTGTCTGGTTAGCTGTAGTTCCTGAGCAACATATGCAGGACACTGGAACTGACCACAAACCTGTAGTACGATGGGCAGCAAATAGTGTTGTGTGCTAGGGACAGGAACTCATGGTCCTGAGCCTTCATGTACTCCTCCCTCACTGTGAGCATGCAGTGTCTCCTTATCTCTAGTGCTGAATTTGTAAAATAAATAGAAGGACTGAATAGTATTTGAGATGCTCTACAGCTCAGACATTTGAGAGATTAGTTCTTGGTAATTCAGCAGGCCAAAATTTACAGCCTGCAACCTTCCACTCATGACCACACAAAGAGCCCTTCACCAGTGATAGAAAACGATCATTTACCATGTGGCATTGAGCCAGCCCCAGAGGATGAACAAACCCTGAAAACAGCCAAGAAAAAATCAGGGTGTGGCTTTGGCCAAAGGACAATGTGACCCTTTACAAATGTGATTGTATATCTACTGTTCCTAGTGCCTTTCTTCCCAGAGTGCTAACAATGTGGTGGAGAGAGTATTAAAGTCAAAATGCTAACATTGCATAGCTAGTCTTTTCTTGGGAGACCAAGGAATCAGAGGTCTCTAAAATAGTCTTTGGAAACATTTCTCTGAGATTCTCTTTCTGTTGTTACCTTGGGGAAGCAGAGGTGAGCAGCCTGTTTTCTTAACCAGACCCTTTCTTCAATAGAGCATGAGGAAGAAAATGGTAGCTCAGGAGACAGAAGTGCTGGATTTGAAGCCAAACTCTGCTACTTTCTATCTCTGTGAGCCTAGGCAAGTGACGTCACCCCTTTAATTCTCAGTTTACTTATCTGTGACAAGGAACCCTAGCAGTGCCTGAGTCTCAAGGTTGTCCTTCAGCCCAGTTTCCCACTCGTGGTGAGTGTTCAAAAGAAGGAGTCTAGGATGATTTCTAATACTTGTGCTCCAATGGAAGGAATGTTCATACAGGGGCCTTTCTGCCTCTAGATAGCTTGTGCCAGATCAGTTCGGCATCAGCACTGTGGGTCAGATTCTAAGTGGTTTTATCCTTGTGACCTTTAGGAAAATATGGCGTTTCACTTATAGTATACTTCTTCTGCGATGGCTACACATGCCATGGGTTCTCATTTCCATGCTTACTTGCTGACTGCCTGCAGTGTGGAAGACAGTAAATAAAACTGTGTGAGCTGTTGCTAGCTTTTTGCTATGTGACAAGGCCATGTGGTTTTCCAGGCCTTGCAATGAGTAGTATTTGAAACTTTGATCCCTCAATCTATATCCTTGTGCTTACTTTCTTTTTTTAGTGTAGCAGTAGGTAAGGCTGCTATCCCTTCACCTTTCCCAACAGTGTGATGCTCACACAGCTCTCACTTCATTCACCTTGTAATTGGCAAAGGCGGCCCTGAACCTCGGGGGCAAGCCTTGCATTGTTTCTGATAGCATACTTTCAAATGAGGTTTGACTTTATGTTTTGTTAAACAAAGTTAAAATGAGAGTAGAATCAAGAAGAGCTGGTCGTTGTTATGAAAAGACACAACTGAACATTTTAAATGAAGTGATTTAGATGTTATTTTTATATTTTAAAGTGTTATAAAGAAAGGCCTTGAATAATAATTAGCAAGGTCTCTTGTCTCAAGACTGAACTTTGCCCACCATTCTTGGAGTGATTGTTAACTGCCCAATTGTCAAAAATCCTTAGATTAGGAGAGTCTTGACTTAATGGCTCCAGTACATAACCTTTCTTGTGGCCTCTCAGCGCTTCCTGATTTCTATCTTGCTGTCAGCCAGTCCTGTACTTGGAAATATGGACTAGCTGATCAGCATTCTCTGAGAAGCATTTCATGTATGATATACAGAATCTCATGTATCTATGTCACTTGGAGATGAAAATCACTAGATATATAAAACTGTGCCCAGACACAACTAGGGCCTTCCTCCTGGACCATCTATTAACTCACGTTTAGCAGGCAGCTGCTGTAACCCAGCCGTCCTGATTCACACTCTACCCACCATCTTCCAGCCCCTCTGAGAAGCTTCCTTCTAGCCAGATTCTGCATGCATCCCTGACCTCCACCCTCCCCTTCTTATTCTTCCTATGCAGTCCTTACCATTTCAGTGGTAATCTTCCATCCTCACTTGGATGCCCAGGTCCTCAGCAGCCTCAGCAACTCCAGAGATCTCATTCTCTTTAGATCTTCAGCCTGTCTCTTCTAGGCAGACACACTGGGATTGTTTATTGGCTTCTCAATAACTGAGAGACTATGCCCCCTCAATATAAGTGAAAAGCCAGGGACCGCACACCAGACCCAAAAATCCACACTCAAGAGGTGTGCATCCTCTGTAGAGGTTATGAGCAGACTGCCCATGCCCTGAGTTTTGTTTTCCCCAGAGGAGCTGAAATGCAAGGATTTCAAACTCTTAGACCTTAGTTTGTGGTAAGTATTAAGGCAACACCTGAACAAAGCTCTACATTAAACAACCCCTTTGAAAGAACTCACAGAAACACAAGCTTGAGAGAGCAGGCATCTGAGATGCAGATCTTGATGTTTCTAAGTAACAAGGAGAGATTACACTGTTTGGGAGGGAGCCTTGCTCCGACTTGGGGGTAGGTAAATCATTCTCCTGAACAACTTGGGTTGTTTCCTCAGGGGGTAAAAAAGTCAAATTTCTATTGGCAAACTAGGAGACTGTTTTAGCTGCAAATTTAAGGAATTAAATATTTTCCAGAGCAAGAATCCTCAAATATGTAGCCAATAAATAACACGTACTAGGTGACACACTAAATTTAACTGTTGTCTCAGTGTCGCATATTGATGCAAAAATCAGTGCCTGGGAAAGGACTGGAAATGATCAGGTAGAAATTTCCTTCAGAATATAAGAGTTGAAACCTATGTTTATTTGATTATCAAAATCACAACTTTCCTGTGAAGTCATAATAGATCCATAAATGAACTGTTCGATGTGAAAATTTCCATGAGCAGCTGCTTTTCTTCATAGGTAAGTTAGAAAGCATAAAATGAAAAGTGTTTTCTATCAGAATTGGATACCTGGAGAGTTTTCTAATTGCTTCTGGATCCTAACAATTATAGGCAAATAATATGTGCAGCAAGTCATGCTGAAATATTGAGTTCTTTTTCCAAGTCAGTTACACTGAGGCCTCAAACAAGAAAAATGCACATAGGAATGGAGGAGACCTAGCTACTCCAGATCGTATACAATCTTTAAGTCAACATATTGAGAAACTTCTTAACTCATCTTCATTTCATGGGCAATAAGATGTTGGTTGCACATCAGATGAATTGTCAGTGACATTGGTAATTTAACTGTTTCCATTGTTCTGTTAAGATTCCTGAGAGTTGTCTCTATGGTTATTGGGGTGATTAAATGAGATAGTGCATTTCAAGTCTTATAGAAGTGCCTGACATATAAGTAATGTGAGAAAGCTGTGCCTTTTCTAATTCTGCCTCTGAAGATTGCTGCCTACTTTTAGCCTATCTTTTCCAATGACCACTGCAGATTACTAAATCAGCATTTCTGTCAACTCCCTGCTTCCTCTCAATATTAAGAGACAGTTTATTTGTACTATTCCTATATTGAAACGACTATCCCTAAGCATAGACTTGCTTTAAGTTCACACAGGTTCATCTGATAACTCTAAGATGACTGTGTCTGTATCTTTACCCTAATAAACCAAATGTTCCCATCCATGAGCCTATATCATTAAAGCCCATCTTATTTCCTACAAATAAATATATCCTTGACTCCTAGTGGTGTTTTCCCCATCTCCATAAATGTCATTTATCTATCCAGTTGCCCATACCAAAAATTTGGGAATCAGCCTTCTTTCCTCCACCCTACAGCTGATCCATCCGGTACTATCATTTCTACCTCAAAAAAAAAAAAAAAAGTCTTAAATCCACCAGCTTCCCATTCCAACACTGCACCCTAATTTAAGGTACCATCACCTCTTGTCTGGACAAATACAATAACTTCCTGAGCAGTTTTCTTGTTTTCATTCACATATATTCCCATCCATCATTCACTCAGTAGTCAAGGTAGAATTTTTGAAGCAGAAATGGGACCACGTCTTACCCCATCTTAAAAACACTTTGATCATTTCCCATTGCATGCAGAATAAAATCCAAATACATTGTTATGATCTATGAGCACTGCATGCTCTGGCCCTAGGGAATGTCTCAGAGAGCCCTCTTCTAACCACTCCGGACTGTTTCTTTGATAACACTCAGCTCAGTTAATAAGCATAGATTTATTTTTGTTATTACTTGATTAATGCTGTTCTCCCTTACTGGTCTATAAGCTCTTATGAGGACAGGGATTATATTATCAGTTTTGTTCATCACTATATCCCTAATGCTTTGCATAATTCTTGGAATTTAGTACATGCTCAATAAATGTTAACTAAACAAGTGAACTCACCCCAAATTCTAATTGTGCCCTTATATTATTTCCTTATCAAAGTAACATTTTTAAATACTAAAATTAGTTACTATTAATGGGGAATACCTGTGTGCAGGTCATTAGATCACTGGTTTGTAGGGAGATTTCTAGGAGCTTTATCCTAAAAGCCCTCTAGAATTACATCCCAAAGTCTTAAAGCATTTTAGATATTTTGGTTTTGGTAGAGATATTCAAAGTGGGATACTTCCTTCCATACTGTATACTCCATTAAGATTTCCAGAATGACTACTCCAAATTATAATATTAGAAGACGAGAGCCCAAATAAAAATAACAATGCATTCATCTCTTAAAATAAAAAGATATAGCCATGCCTGTTAACATACATATTTTGAATTTCCCTATCAACTATTATTGACATTTTTATAATGGTTTGTGCTTACTAGAAAAACATGTCTGGCAAGTTTATGAATGGTATAACTTTGAGCATGCCTGGTTGGTAATAGTGGTTGAATTGACATTAGGCTATGTGTTTTACATAGTGCTATTTACCTATTAGGTATAAAAGGGCACTTTAGTAATTTAAGTTAACAAAATCACAAAGTTAGTGGAGGAAATAAGAATATTGAAAAGACACTTGAAATCTATTTTCATTGCACTTTCACATTTTTCTTCATTCTTATACTCATTTCCCTCTAAAAAGCAAGAACATTGGGAAATAATGTGTCTTGAAAACCTGAGCCAGCAAGCTTATGATCCAAGTGGTAATGACTTCTATAATTGCTAATGAGGCAATGGAAGTTGAATATCTCAGTGCACTCACTGGGGCAGCCTGTTGCCTGTTCTAAAAGAAGCTGTCATAGTAAATTTTTGTCCTGACTCCATGGGCACTTTGATTCTTAAACCTTTCTGAGAAACCTAATCTGAAATCAAAGTCAAATTTCTTAGATGTGGTCAGACAAGGTCACATTTAAAACAGTTCAGTGAACTCGCAGACCAAAGTTGAAAGGTAATGCCTCCCTCACGAAATTTAGAGTTTATCCACTGAAAAATGGTGAAGAGTTTCCTTAAATCATTTAATTAGGAAATTGGACACAGTTGTATTTTGGAAATGCAACTTTATCCAAATCAGTGACTCATGAAGCATTTTGTTGAAGAAATATCTTGGTCAGAAACTACATGAAAAGAAGTCCTTATTCATAGCAGGAGTTCTTTAAATCAGAATTGTGTGGCAATTTCAGGTGCGTGGGCTTCCTTCTTGACCTAAATTATCCAGATCTACCCACTCTCTTGAGTGACCCAAAGCACTACACAGGATTGCTGCTACAATGCTATGGACATTTTTCCCCCAATGCTACTTTCCTTCCAGGTTGTGCCTTGAGATATTATCCAAAATGGCGCTAGAAAGGGGGGGATGGTGACTCTTGTTAGGCGTGATCTTAACATCTCACAACACACGTATTTATCAAACTCCATGATTTAAAAAAAAAAAAAAATACAACAACCTTGCCATTGCTTTATATTTCAGTGTTCTGTCTCTTGTGGTCGAGGGCATAAACAACGAAATGTTTACTGCATGGCAAAAGATGGAAGCCATTTAGAAAGTGATTACTGTAAACACCTTGCTAAGCCAAATGGGCACAGAAAGTGCCGAGGAGGAAGATGCCCCAAATGGAAGGCTGGCGCCTGGAGTCAGGTGAGCAATGCTTCTCCTCTATGACTGCTTCGTTACCTTCGGGCACATGGTGGAGACCAGTGTGTTGGCTTGTGTTCCTGTGCCTGGTTTTGATTTTTCAGAAGGGGACTCGGGGACTGGGAGGGAAGAATCTTTATGGCAGGATACTCACTAGCTGTGGAACCTTGGGCAAGTGCCCTCAGCCCTTGGCACTTTGAACACTATTTACAGTAGGGTGGTTGTGAGGATTAACTCTAGGTGGTAGTACATGTAGATATCCGACAGCTAGCACACAGTAGCCCCTCAATACTTTACTGATGGCAGTTGTATTATCATTCACTACTTAAAAAACCACTGATTCAGATTGCAGTGAAGTTGGTTATAGGCACCTAGAAAGTGAGTCTGAATTTACCTTTGAGGTTCTTAAAGAAAGGGATGTCATTATAAAATATTAGAGATGATTTCTCTGCGCACTTACTTGTATACAAGAGAGGTGGGGGACAGAGGGTAGTTCTCTGTCATTGTCTAGTTACACAGCCTTGGTTGATTTCTTTAACCTTCCTGAGCCTACTTCATACAGTTCTAATGAGGACTTAATGCAATAATGAATGCCATTTACTTGAATCTCATAGGCTCTCAAGGATAATAATTTGTTTAGATGAAAGTGATGTGTGTATCAGGGGAGAGTGTTATACCCAAGAAACTGATTATGGTTAGACTCCGCTAATTCTAAAAATTTGGTAATTTAATCAGAAATTGAGTGTGAGAGTTTCCCTGCTGGATTTAAGAAGAAATTCTCAAAAATTATATTTACTTATAAACAATGGATGCATGAATTTAAGTCACTGGCATCTAGTAAATCTCATGACTCCACACTTGTTCATTTTCTCAAAGTGGTTGGAGGTGCTTACTTGAAAGTAATAAGGCTGAATTTCTTTTCACATGTTCTGTATTTAATGTTGCTCCTTCTCTCCATTGCTTTGATTCAAGGAGGTCTGAGTAAGTTTGTGGTTCTTCCACACAGTGAAGAACCATGCAGATACTCTTTAGAATCAATTTTTTTTTTTTAAATAGGTTCAAGGTTGGCAGCCTCTAGATTGATTCTTCCAGAGCCTATATCTTGATCCCTAAGATCCCAAAGAAGCATTGGGCATCTGGATTAACATAAGAACTGAGGATCCTTCATTTCTACATGACTAATAGAAAATTCCTATAGAAATTTTAATTTTTCTTAAGTGTTCTGAGCTGGCATCATTGTCCCCATACCTCCCAGCTATATTCCACTTCTCTGCACCATTCTCCAGCAGAGGACCCTGACCCTCTCAAGGCTTTTATCATAATGATCACATTTGTTTTTGGGTTTGTTTAATTTAATCCTCAAAGCAGCTGTGCCCTGCCAGAGCTGGATTCTCCTTTGGTTTCCTTGAGGGATTTGATTTCAAGGCAGTGTTTCATACTAGTCATCCTTAATAGTTGTCCAAGTGACTACTGTCATCTGCAACTTCTAGGCCTTTGATTTTGGAAGCTATTCAATTCTTGTAAAAGCCTGCAGCTAACCTTAGTTAAGAAACCACACTAATTAGCTTGTCCTCTTGTAGACTTCCATGCTCTTACTTTTCTTTATGTTTCTTATCTTACCCTGAATACTAAGTTTACAGCATGTAAAATAGTGCTCATTGTAAGTCCAATTTATTCAACAAAAAGGCAATCAAAAGAATCTTTTCTCTCTTTATTGGTAAACAGAGAGTGAGTTTTACTTCAGTATCCTGTGATCTTGATTGGAAATCTAAAATTGCTCACAAAGCTGTGATGATTAGGTTTGAACCCTGAGTTGTTTTTTGTTCTTGCTTTTTCAAACATAAGGTAACAGGATTTTCAGAATGCTTCCCCAGAAAAAGACCATGCCTGTTCAAAGTAACTGCTTAGAAAAGTCTAGTTACTTTTGTAGCAGATGCAACTAAGCACAATTACGTAGTGGTCTGTAGGCAGCTTTTAAAATGGCCTGATTTGATTTGTAGAAATGAATTATATATAAAAGCAAGCAAGACAAAGTGCTGCTTAGGCAAAATCCAATTTGCGCAATTTAGAAGTATACCTGAAAATAATCAGACCCAGTGGTTGATGGAGAAAGACGGTCTCCATGATTAGAGATTATTGGTTTTCTAATGATCATATAGCAAACAAGAATATCCTTAAAGGCAGTGATATTAAAGCAAAAGTAATGATTATCCACTTGCACCAAATTTAGAAGATTTTACATCTGGTTCCTTTGTTTTCTGCTGGTAGCTATTTTCTGGTCATCTCTTCTCCAACGTAGGAAGAATAATTAGTGCAATTTGTCATCATGTCAAATGTCTGATGATAATAAGATATATAGAATATTGGGATAGGAGACTAGGGTAGCTGAACTAATCTTAATAGTCTCTCCCTCAAAACTGGTGTTTTGAGATTTAAAATGAAATGTTTTATTTAACCTACATCTTTTGAAAATCTTAAAATTGTAAGGGAAATTTTTCTAAAGAAAAGAATGCTTTTCTTGAAAAACATCCTCACTATAGTTTTAAATCATTTTTTTTCAAAAGTTCATATTTAATTTGTTTAGATGATTCTGGTCAAGAGTTAAGGTTAGATGCCTATGAAATTTTAAGACAAAAATCAACATCAAAGTCCTGATTCATTTCTCTTTTGTCACAATACAAAAGCATTCCAGAGTGATTTTTTTTTTACCTTACCCTATTATTATCAAAAGGCCTTTTTTAAAAAATGAAGATCAGAAATAAAAAGGATAAATGACTAACTTAGAATTTATGAGTCATGAATTTATTCACTGGATCCATTCATCAACCCTAAATTACCCATTTTTTTACTCTTTACTATCTCAGTGGTCAGGATGGACCTAATAATCAATGGAATGCCATGATTTAACTAATAACCTTTGTTTTTCTATCTTACTGATACAAAACGTAATACTGTGCTTGCAATCAGTGGTTCCTTAGGTTCAGGGAAATTATTCCTTTTTTTTCAAGCTCTTCAACGCTAATGCCAAAACAGAAGCTGGCGATTGCATTATGAATCTACCAGCTATTTTGGGTTAGGACTTTTATCCTTTTTTTTCTTTCTTTTTTTTTGGGGGGGGGTCATTTATTTATTTTTAAAGAGAGGGAGAGAAACGTGTGAGAGAAACATCAATCAGTTGCCTCTCACACACTGCCAACTGGGAACTTGGCCTGCAACCCAGGCATGTGCCCTGACCAGTCGACAGGCCAGCACTCAATCCACTGAGCCACATCAGCCAGGGTTGGGCTTTTGTCTTAGCTGCAGTGAGGACAGAGCCTATGGTGTCAGATTCTGAATTATCCTGCAAGTGTTTAAAGGAGAAACATGGCAAATATGCAGCTTGTGTCTTTTGAGAAATCAAAGAAATCATATGCATATGGTCAGTGAGGAGAAATGGAGTTGCTTTAAAGGTAGATGCGTGCTCTCATGACTGTTTGTGTTTGAACTAGGAGCATCAGTGTTGAATTGTTTGCATACAGGTTTCTCATCTGCAGTCTAGCTAACATTGTGCAGAAGGCTGCATCCTGTTAGCAGCCTATCTTAAAGCTGGAATCCACAATAGCTGCAGTCACTACATTGCCTGGGACAGAATTGACTTTGACTTTTTTTTTTCCTTGTTTTGCTTGAGTTAGAATGATTATCACATTTCTTTGCTTAATTTATTTGTGGAGTATCTGCCTAGAAGTTTACTAAAAAATACAAAAGGTATTTTATGTGAAATGCTTAGCATAGAAATAAGCTATCAGGGTGATTTTGTACCCCTTGGGACATTTGGCGATGTCTAGAGACACTTTTGTTGCCACAATTTGATGGAGGAAGGGAAATGCAACTGATACCTAGTGGGTAGAAGCCAGGGATGCTGCTAGACTTCCTATAATACACAAGATAGTCCCTAACAAAAAGAAATTATTAGGTTGAGAAACCCTCTTTTAGAGACTGGTACATAGTAAATGCTTAGTAAAAGTTTGCTATTACTGTTGTTATTATTATATTACTATAGTTCATGTAATTTTTCAAACTAGTCTCTCCTTTAAATAATGTGACCATAGTAATACCAGAAGGAAGTATCTAAAATTCTTTCCAGGGTTTCAAGTGTATATTATGATCCCCTAAACATCAGAACTTCAACAGAGATTCTTTTTATCTATGGAAGTAAGAGTCAAGTTCCCTCTTTAAGTCAGTGAGTTCTGCATAGTAGCTCCACACAGCAGGGACTACAGAGAGATGAAGCAGCCCCCCAGCTCAATAGTTCAGAACTAAAAACATCTACTTTCAAATCTGCACAAATAGATTGCCATGCAGAATAATGGCTGTGGGCAGACATTAATAGAGACTGCTCAACTTTTTTTCTCTACAAACTAACCAAAAGATGTAGTAAATAAAACCAGAAGAATTAAGCACGTGCAAGTGCACATACCGCCACCATCACCACCTCCAGGGTCATGCAGAGGTCTCTCTGATGCTGTTTTATTCATGGGGCTTCTGCACAAATCTCTCAGAATTCAACAAGCAATCCTGACTGGCTGTGTATGCAAATTGTTGCATCCCCTGAGACAGCACAGGAGGAAAACTGGAGCCCAGACAAGGAGCTGAGACAGTGCACTTCATTTTGAACAAATAGTACAGTGGGTGCAGGATACAGAAAGGCAGAAGTTGTGCCTCGTTTTGCATTTAAGTCATGTCGAAAGTTTTTTGCGTTATTTCAAAACTGGCTTTTACCTTATAAAAATCAGAAGCCACAAAGATATATTATGTAACTGAGCTTTCCTGTGTCTTTATTTGTCTTTTTGAAAAATTATTCAACATTGTAGGAAGTGACTTTTTAAATGTTGCATACTTAGGGCTCTTAATACCTTGCCTTTGTCGAACCATAAGTAATTTATTCAACAACGAAAGAACTAAAAAGAGGTTTCATTGACTTAAGAGCCTGAATAATATGCACTCTAAAAGTCTTTAACGTTGTTTTCTTTTTCTGTAGGTTGTTAAAGCATTGTGCACTTTCGAATATGTATCAGCCCTGTGCCCAACTGAAATTTGTTTATGTAACTGTTCTTTTTCTTCCTTTGGATTGCCATTTGGATACATTGTTATAGACATGCACTGTTTTATATTCTAGACACCAAATTAAAATAGCCACAATGTTTTTAGATTGTTTGTGGATGATGACAGTGTTTGAATGCTTCTGTCATTTGTGTGGTAACTCTCCTGTGGTACTGTTCATTCATTTCCAGGGTAATCAGTGGGAAATATTATACATGTGGCTCCCATAGCATTATATGACCATTCTCTGCAGACAAGGCAGTCACTTGTGTTTGAGCACTCCCTGTTCCACCAGGATATGATGACTTTAAAAGTCTGGATTTTTGTGGGTCACAAACTTCTTCAATCCATTTAATACAATTAAATCCAAACAATAGTAGCTGTGTTGCTCCAAAATATTTCCTCTCTTTAGCTAGTTTAGATATGAACATTTGAGCTCCTGCCTGGCTTAGACTCACCTGAAACGATATGATTTCCCAACTTGCCTATGTTCTTGAAATCTGAAATGGCAATAAAATTAATATTCAGCAGAATTCAGTTGGTGTACTTGTTAATAAATTTCCATTAGCTTAGAGTGAGATGAGTCCTACTGCAGGTTAATCGGACAATAATTTTTTTCTAATTTAAAAGAGCGTGATTCTCTTCTACATTAAGACTTCCTCTTAGGAATATGGCATTAATGTACATTAAAATTGTTCTCTCAATGCTAGACAAATTCATGGAGGCTGAGCTATCACAAAAACTTGGTAAAATTTTTCACTAGCTCAGTGTAATAATACCGTTTTTTCCAGTCAGTTGGCACCTTAGTTTTGACTGTCAAAGCCTTAATAAAGACTATAAGTTTTGTCCTAACCACAAGTGAGATTATAAAATCCAGCAATGAGGAAACCATTTAAAAATTAATTTAGAGGAAAGTTAATTGCAGATTTAATATGGTGTTTTGCAACTTGGTCAACCAAATGCTTTAGCCTAATTAACAGTATTTCTAAAGAGCTGGACAATTATGCCTCAGGAAATGGTTTTTCCTTGTCAGTTTTTATTCTTATATATTCATCTTAGCTTGTAGATAGACAAAAATAGTTTGGCGAATTCCATAGTTAAAAAACAAACAAACAAACATTCCTCTATCTCCAGGAATAGGAACATGTAAAGGAAGAGACTGGAGAAAATAATTCTATTTACAAGGTCCTAAAAACTTTAGTGATTTAGTCTCCTTGGGTTATAGTTTTAACCTGCCAAGAAACTATTCTTGTAGAGTACTGTAGCTCCAATTTTCAAGATCTTCAAATCCTCCAGGATAGAAATTATTTGGGATTTTTATTTCACATGGCAGCTCTATTTCTAAGTTGTAAAAATGTTTCCTAATGATCTCTCCCAACCTCTTCAATCGTCCTGAAAGTTTTGTTAACTTTAGAGATTCCTGAAACTTCAATACCTTCCTAACTCATCAACATTTATAGGCAGTGAGTTTTCAGACTTGAGACCTTACCTTGGGTCTGTTCATTGGAAATTAGAAACCCTTGTGATGGCTGTGAAAGGCATTGGATTAGGGGTGCATTCCTCAGATCTGTGGCTCCCCCCACCACACACACACACACACACACACACACACACAGAGTGACCCAAAGCTCCCACTTACACACTCTTGTCTTCTTAGTGCTCTGTGTCCTGTGGCCAAGGCGTGCAGCGGAGAAATGTGGGCTGTCAGATGAGAGTACACAAGGTAGCCAGCGAGACCGAGTGCAACCCCTACATCAGACCAGAGTCGGAGCGCACCTGCCAAGCCCCACTGTGTCCTCTCTATGCTTGGAGGGCAGAGGAATGGCAAGAAGTAAGTAGAGCCATGAAGTGGGCACCTGCCAGGCATTTTGCTCAACCCCCTTGCTAACGTCACATCCATCCCCTGTGAAGCCTTGAAGCACAGTGACAAAGCTGGCTCACTCCCAAAGGTCAGAGGCAGGCAGCTCGCTCCCACCGAGCTGGGATGACTCCTTCTTTTTGAACAATTCCTCTGTCTGCATCCTTGAATGTTCCTAGTCCAGTTGCCTCCAGAGAAACTTTAACAGGCTTTAGGCCAAATGCATACAGATAACTGTCACAGGAGGAAAGGAAATAGAGGAAATATTTAAAATATGTATATCCAGACTTGGTCGTGCCACAGACAGATTCCACATAGGACTGCATTCTTTCTCCTTCCAGAACTTGGCTGTCAGCTGGAAGACAGACACTTATTGGAAACCCCGATTAATTAGTGAAGTATTTCAACATTAAAAAAATGATGGAATCTGAAGAGTTGCTCTATTGATGCAGAAATAGACAGACTTGTCTTTCTCCCACTTAATGTTTGATTAAAAAAAATGTTAATGTTTGGTTAAAGAATATACTAACTGTCCCTAGGGAAAAGTCTGGCTAAAAAGGTAAGACATTAGTAGGAGCCAACCTGTGTATCCAGAACAGAAAATTCGATTGTAGAAAAGGAAGAAAAGAGTTTTAGGAAGCAAAACCATATCCGCTGACATTGGAATGAAATAGAAAATACATGCTCTTATTCACAATAGCTAAGACATGGAAACAATCCAAGTGTCCTTTGACAGATGATTATAAAAAGAAGATGTAGTAAATATACAAAGGTGGGCAAAAGTAGGTTTGCAGTTGAAATACAAATAAGTAATATAAGAAGAAACTATGTTTTACATGAACTACAAATAAATAGTACAATAATTAATAAATAGTAACGCAAGAATAAACTCTGTGTTTTACATACAACTGTAAACCTACTTTTGTCCCACCCTGTATCTACAATGGAATACCACTACTCAGCCATTAAAAAGATGAAATGTTGCCATTTGTGACAACATGGTTGGATCTTGAGAGTATCATGCTAAGTGAAGTAATCAGGTGGAAAAGTGCAAGAACTGTATGATTTCACTCATATGTGGAATATAGAACTGAAAGCAACAAACTAATCAAACAAACAAGAAGTAAACTCATAGACACAGACAACAGTATGGTGGTTACCAGAGGGAAAGAGGGTGGGGAGGATGAAGAGGGTCAAGGGGGTCAAATATGACGATGGAAGGAGACTAGATTTCAGTTGATGAGCACATAATACAGCATACAGATTCCAGATTATAAAGTTGTACACCTGAAATTTATGTAATGTCATTGATGAATGTTATCCTAATAAATTTTATTTAAAAAAATAAAGTACATTCTATAAAAAGTTCAGAGATATAAATAATAAGACAGAAATTTACCACCAGGAAGTGTTTATAGAACAGCAGTAAATTGTGCCCTGCACGGTGCTAAGTGCTTTATGTTCACCACCTCACTTAATCTTTATAACCACTAGACAAAGTGAGTATTATTAGTATGACCCCATTTTGCAGTCAAGGAAACTGAGGTTTGGAGAACCAGTGACATTTGTCTAAGTGCCACATACCTAACAAGTGGAAGAAGCAAGACTCAATCCTACACTTACTCTCTTAGACCATTAGGAGATACTATACTGCATTCTTTTATATTACTATTTTACACAAGTACTGTGACAATTCCACTTTTTTTCCAGTTTTATTGAATATAATTGACATATAGCATTGTATTCATTTTGGAGAGAACATGGTGACTTGATATATGTGTATATTGCAAAATAATTACCACAGTAAGTTATAGTTAATATCCATCACCTCACATACTTACAAGTTATTTTTCTTGTAATGAGAAGTTTTAAGATCTAGTCTCTTAGAAAATTTTAAATATATGATATGGTTTTATTAACTATAGTCACCATGCTATACTTTTCGCCAGGACTTGCTTATCTTACAACTGGAAGTTTGTACCTTTTAACCAGCTTCTTCTCTGTATTTATAAGTTTGGTGTTTTAAATATTCTACATATAAGTAATAGTATACAGTATTTATCTTTCTCTGTCTGATTGATATCACCATAATGCCCTCACATTTCATTTATGTTGTTGCAGATGGTAGGATTTCCTTTTTAATGGCTGAATTATATTCTATATGTATATAATTATATCTATATTATATATAATATATATAATGTGTGTGTGTGTGTATGGGGGGAGAGAGACCATATTTTCATTATCTATTAATCTGTCAGTGGACACTTAGATTGCTTCATATCTTGGCTGTTGTAAATAATGCTGCAATGAACATGGGGGTGCATTTATCTTTCTGAGTTGGTGATTTTGCTCTCTTCGGATAGATACCCAGAAGTGTAATTGCTGGATCATTTGGTAGCTCTGATTTCAATTTTTTGAGGAACTTCTATATTGTTTTCCATAATGGCTGCACTATTTCACACTCCTAGCAACAGTGCACAAGGGTTCCCTTTTCTCCACATCCTCACCAACACTTGTTATTTCTTGTCTTCTTGATGATAACTATTCTAACAGCTATGAAATGATATCTCATTGTGGTTTTAATTTACATTTCCCTCATGATTAATGATATTGTGCACCTTTTCATATATCTGTTGGCCATTTGTGTGTGTTCTTTTGAGAAACATCTATTCAGATCCTTTGCTCATTTTTAGTTTGATGTGGTCCTACTTATTTTTGCTTTTGTTGCCTTTGATCTCAATCCAAAAAATCATTGCCAAGATTGATGTCAAAAAACTTACCCCTGTGTTTTCTCCTCAGAGTTTTATGGTTTCAGGTGTTATGTTCTAGTTTTCACCCATTTTGTGTTGATTTTTGTGTGTGGTGTAAGATAGGGGTCCCATTTCATTCCTTTGCAGGCAGTTATCCAGTTATCCTAACACCATCATTGAAGAAACTGTTCTCTCCCCTTTGTATATTCTTGGCTCCTTGTCATAAATTAACTGTTCACATATATGAATGGGTTTATTTCTGGGTTCTCTGTTCTATTCCATTGATCTGTGGATCTTTTTTTTGTGCCAGTACCGTACTGTTTTGATTGCTATAGCTTAGTAATGTAGGTTGAAGTCAGGAAGTGTGGTGCCTCCAGCTTTGTTCTTCTTTCTTAAGATCACTTTGGTAATTTGGTAATCTTTTGTGGCTCAATTTCTATATAAATTTTAGGATTTTTTAAAATTTCTGTGAAAAGTGCCTTTTGTAATTTTGATAGAATTGCATAGAATCTGTAGTTTGCTTTGGATAGTGTGGACATTTTAACAATATTAATTCTTCGAGTTTGTGAGCACAAAATATCTTCTCAATCGTGTTCTCTTCAGTTTCTTTTATCAGTATCTTACAGTTTTCAGTGTACTGATCTTTCACCTCCTTGAATAAACTTATTCCTGGTTTTATTTTTTGATGAAAATGGGATTTTTTTTTTTTTTTTAATAACTACAGTCTTCACATGTAGGGATGTAGCCTTCCATCCCTGTCCTTCCCCCTTACCCTCCTGATGGTTCCATTGTTTGCAGTCATCTCTTTCCTTTGGGCTTTCACCTTCTTTCTTTCTCCCACCTCCTCTCTCACTCACTCACTCCACTACATTTTACCTGATACCTACTTGGGGCAGGC
Source organism: Furipterus horrens (assembly GCF_987537825.1). Lineage (NCBI taxonomy): Eukaryota > Metazoa > Chordata > Mammalia > Chiroptera > Furipteridae > Furipterus > Furipterus horrens. Next base: position 86,032,210 of record NW_028327177.1, read on the forward strand.
ATGTAAGTCTTGACTTTTCTCTCTTCATCTAGTGACACCTTGACTTGATGTCAGAGAGCGTGCCAAGGCACAGCGCCAGAGTCCACTGAATGGGAGGTGCCGGTTCCCCCAGCCCACCCCTTTACAGGAAGTCCTATTCCTCTTAGTTGTCCTTGGCAACCAGCAGAGCTCTTGTTCGCTTTTTGAATGTGCACTTTCCTCTTTTGCTTCCCCCTATGGACTATTAAAACTCACCTGTTTGCTGACAAGTTGTAGTTCATGCAAAGCACATAGCAAATGGCACCCTCCTCTTTTTGAGAAATAATCAGGCATCCAACTTGAGAGGTACAAGTTGTGCATAGGTACAATAGCAGCAGCATCATATTTTAAACAGCCACTCATATTGTGAACTGTACAACTCCAGAGGTGCTGTTCCCATAGGCTGCAATGTCAGAGGCATCCACTAGAGTTGTATAACACAGTGACCCTACTACTAATGATGATTTTTTTAAATCATACTCTTATTGTTTATTAAGCTATGGACCAAGCACTATGTGGAGAACTTCATTTAACCTTTTCCATAACTCTCTAATGTAGTAATTAAATTTCTATCCCCTCATAAAAAGGAGGAGACCTGAGGCTCAGATAGGTTAATTCATCTAAGTTCATGCATTTACCATGTAATAAGGTTGGGATTCAAAGCCCAGCAACCTAACCTCTGGAACACATGATCTGACTCTATATTCCCCTGCCTTTCATATACCTAAGTTGAATAATTTAATTTCCCTCTTAATAGCTTTTCCAGCCTCCTACTGCATAGTTTGCATCAAAGTAGAATTCCCTTTACTAGGTGACCACCCCCACTGGCTTCTAAAAATAAAATTCTTGATCCAGTTTGTTAATGATCAGACCTTAAGTCATAGGGTTGGGCTGGCAAGGGGGTGTGGGTTGATGATGTTAGAGCACCTCAGTGGACCACTTTTGTTTATTGCAAGGCCTGTTGGCTATGTGGGTGGATGGGACCTCAGTGTGCCTTCATGATAGCACAGGGCAGTGCCTGTACTTTCAGATGTAGGGCAAACTAATTGGAGAAGAGAAAAAGGCTCTATACAGACATTTGTGTCTTGTTTTGTTTATGCCCTAGAAGTATCACATCTTAAACAAAAAATGATTCCTTGTGTGGCTCTGGGAAATTGACTTCTTATTTCTGGGCTCCAGTGAGCTCATCTGCTAAATGGGGATTATATGGCAGACTTTATTGAAGGGATTGAAGGGATTGAAGGGTCACACTGAGGATTAAGTGAGACTAAGTGAGGGGGTTCTGCACATTTTAGAACTTCTCTTCAGTATAGTGGCCTCCTGGTGGAGAGTCCAGATGATGACCAGCACTTCAGCTTAGCTTCCATTATACAATGTTGGGCTTTTAATATCACCTGCCAACCTTAGGCGAGATATTTGACCTCTCAGCGATCAGTTTAACTCACTTTAGGCTTATAATGCTCATGAGGCTGTTTGAATTTCTTAAAAAAGAAAAGAAATACTTTTTAAATCCCTTTATGATTATAAAATGATAAAGGATTTACTTATTAATAGTATTATAATTTGACTTGAAGCTTTTCTTATAGCTGCAGAGAGCTTTCGATCAAATTTGAACTGTATGTGGCTTATGCATCTCTTAGCATTAAGTAATAAATCTCCCAGGACTTACAAGTTTTCCTTTTTCTATCTTTTTTTATCTTTACCTGGAATACTCTCTCTCTTTCCTCCCCAGTAACTCTATATCCCAAGGCTTCCCTGCTCTTTCGCTTATTTCAGTCACCCTTGTTCATCCTTCAAGCCTCGGTCAAGATGTCTCTTCCTCTCAGGAGCCCGTGCTGATCACCCCTCCACACTAATGACTGTCTCAGACCACCGTCCACCAGCTCTTATTGCCCCCTGGAAAGACTCTGCTTTAGCAGTTCCACTCTGAATTGTTGTTGCCTGCTTTTCTTATTTATGTTACCTGCTGTTTAGGGTCAGAGAGTCTATTCACCAGTTTTCCCCAGCATTTAGCACAGCACCTAGAGCATTGAAGGCACTTGTTTAATGAATAAAATAAATGGAGGAACAAAAAGATAGTTGGAAGGAAGGAAGGAAGGAAAGAAGGAAGGAAGGAAGACATCATAGAACAATGCCTGCTAATTAATAATCTTTCTTCTTTAAATCTTTAGAATGTCTTTCAGAACAGTCAAGCAAGCTGTTTTCTTGTAAGAAGAGCTGTTTTATTTCCTTGTCACATTGCCACAGACAAGCTGTGCTTGGATATGTCTGGCCTTTGCAGAGCTGCCCACCCCACAGCTGTTTGGCCCAGGGCAGGGGCTTGGGTCACTCATACATATTTGGATTCTAAGAACTTTTATTGAGATCAGCTGTGGAGTGATTCCCAAGTTTATCTTCTTAGCACAAAAAAAGTTAGAAATGAACAGCAGGTCCTTTGTCAGATGGTACAAAGATTTTATCAAGTTTCCAATAGGGAGTTATCAGGTTTTAATGTGTGTACAAGGGCCAAATATTAACTCTTTATTCATTCAACAAGTCTTTATCAAGCATCCACAAAATTCCAGGGAGTAGGTATGCATCCGGGATGCATAGAGATCGTGGAATTGCCATGGTGGGGTTGACAGAGAAAACAAGCAAATGAACATGTTACATAAAATTGCCAGTTGTGAAAAGCACTGTGACAGGAAAGTAACAAGGCGCTGAGAGAGACAGAGAATGACAGGCCAGGCCTACCTCTCTAGGGTGGTCAGGGGACAAAGGGAAAGAGAAGGTGATTCCAGGTCGAAGGAAGAGGAGAGGACAGAGCACAGCCCACTTGCATAGAAAAGCAGAGCATGGCCAGAGTAGAGGGAGTGGTGACCAGATGCTGATATGAGGTTAGACCGCATGAGTGGCTGGGTTAGGACATGCCCTCTAGCCCAGGGCAAGGGTTTGGATTTTCTCCGTAACAGTATAGGACGTTTATAACCCCCTTCATGACCTGACCTCTGACCACCTCTGGAACTCCTATCCCATACTGAAGGCTCTAACAACCCCAAACTGCTAGTCATCCTGGCCCCACTTCCCTTTGGCCTTCATCTCCAGCTTCCATGCATGCAAAGACCCCCCCCCCCCCGAGCCATGGCCATCTTCTCCTTGCCTAGTTCACCCCTGCACTCCTCCCTTTATGCACCACTATGTGGCACCCCTTTCAGCACTGTGGGGACTCCTACCCCTGTCCTCTTATGCTATAACAGTTACAGAAGATACTGATGGCCGCTTCCTCCATCACAATCACCATTATAAACCCCTGTCTGCTCACACAGCCACATAAGGCACCATAAACATTACAGCCCTGGTCTAGACTTCTGGCCAAGATGGAGGTGTAGGCAAACACGCTGCATCTCCCTCCACCACTAAGGAATACAACTACCTCAAAACTAGAAACAACCAGAAGTTCTAGAAAATAAAACTGCATGGAAGTCCAGCAAACAAAGATATAAAGAAGAAATACTCATCCAGATAGGTAGGAGGACTGGAGCCGGGGTGGAGAGGAAGCGCTGTGGTGGCGGCAGCGGTGGTGGTGGCGGCGGCGGCAACAGCGGGCCGGCAGAAAGCGCAGTCACACATTTTAAAAAGTCAGGAGGGACACCTGGGGAGCGTTCCCAGCTCCTCACCGGACCTTGCAGCTCACGGTACCAGCCCGGGGGAAAATAAAGCTTCATTGCTTTTGACTGTGAAAACCAGTGGGGATTGGGGTGGAGGCAGAAACTGCCGGTCTCAGCAGAGTCTGCTTGCTTAAAGGGCCCACATAGTCCTAGAATATCCGCAGACCCACCCACTCTGGGAACAACGGCCAGGGCAGCAGCTAGAGGGGCACCAGTCCGATGCGGAAGTGAGAGAGGGGAGAGTGCTGGGCAGACAGCATTGTTCCCTCTCGGACCCCTCCCCAACATACAGCGCCACAACGTGGTGAAACAGGTCACCCTGTACTGACGAATCCCTAAGGCTCTGCCCCTTACAACATAACAGGAGCGACAGCTCTACCTGGGACCTGGAGGTAAACAAACGCAGGAGCCTGTCAGAATGAGGAGACAGAGAAGTATGGCCCAAAAGGGGGAACGGATCAAGGTTCCAGTGGGAGAACTAAGCGACAAGGAGATAACCAACCTAACAGATGAGGAGACAGACAACCTAGCAGACACAGAATTCAAAACATTGGTGATAAAGATGCTCACAGGCTTGAAATATAGGCTTGAGTATGGCAAGCGCATAAGAGAATAAGTGAAGGTTATGCTAAGTGAAACGAAGGAAAATCCACACAAAACCAATGGTGAAAGGAGGGAAACCGGGGTTCAAATCAATGATTTGGAACATAAGGAAGAAAAAAAGTCAACCAGTGCAGAATGAGGAAGCAAGAATTGAAAAAAATGAGGAAAACTTCCCACATTTTGCAAAGGAGATGGACATACAGGTCCAGGTAGCACGGAGGGTCCCAGGCAAGCTGGACCCAGAGGGGACCACACCAGGACGCATCATGACTGAGATGCCAAAGGTGAAAGATAGAGAGAGAATCCTGGGGGCAGCAAGAGAGAGGCGGAGAGTTGTCTACAGGGGCTTCCCTCTATAACTATCAGCTGATTTCTCAGGGGACACTTAGCAGGCAGGAAGGGATTGGCAAACAGTATTCAGTGTGATGATAGGCAACCTGCAACAAGGATTACTCTATCCAGAAAAGCTATCATTTGGAATGGAAGGGCAGATGAGGTGCTTCCCAGACAAAGTGATGTCAAAGAAGCTAATCATCACCAAGCCATTATTATATGAAATGTCAAAGAGACTTACTTAAGAAAAAGAAGATCAAAACTATGAACACCAAAATGACAACAAACTCACAAGTATCAACAACTGAATCTAAAAAATAAAAACAAAATCCAACTAAGCAAACCAGAACAGGAACAGAGTCATAGGTATGGGGATCATTTGGAGGGTTATCAGCTGGGGCGGGGGGTGGGATGAGAAATTGGGAAATGGTGCAGGGACTAAAAAGCATAATTGGTTGGTACAAAATAGACAGGGAGATGTTAAGAATAATATATGAAAGGGTGAAGCCAAAGAACTTATATGCACACCCCATGGACATGAACTAAGGGGGGGTGAGATTGCAGGAGGGAAGGGGGGTACTGGGCAGAGAAGAGCAAAGGTGGAAAAATTGGAACTACTTTAACAGCATAATCAATAAAATATACTTAAAAAAAAAATAATAAAGCCCAGGGCTACCAGTTCACCTGTCATCCTGACACATGGACCCCAAAGGAAGAAGTAGCCACCCTTGGAGTCATAACAGAGAGAGAAGGGGAATAAGAAGATGTCAGGTCTGTCCCCAAGCACCCAGCACAGAACTTGCCCTGTTGAAAATACTGCCTAAAAGTGTAAATGATTTTAAAGTTATGAAATGTCTCCATGGTATTGTATCTGCCTTTTTCCTTTGCAAAATATACTATTTTGGGTTAAAAGTGATCAAAATCCATATTTCTGACTTTAATATGAGCTTTGCGAATAGAACCTATTGGTAATTTAAAGACCAATTTTCCTTTTCTCATTTAAAGCAATGAAGATAAATTGAGTGTCAACACTGTTCCTTAGCACAAAAACCTTTGTGCAGCACACGGAACACAGTGCTGTTAAGTTCTCCATTTGTCCTGTGGTTTGTTTGTGCTCACACTGTCTGACAATGGTAGCTGGCCCTGGAAACAATGCAACAGATTCTTTCATCCGTGGAGAAAATCAGCAACCTTAAAAGGTAGAGAGCATGAATATGAAGTGATTTTCTCCCCTCCCCCCACCCTAACGGTCAGGGAATCACACCAAAAAAAGTGTAAAGCAGCTTGATTATAATCTTTAAGGAAAGACAGTTTCTCAAATAACCCATTTTAGATCTTTACTCTGTGGCCAACCTACCTGACTAAATAGTACATTAAACGTTCATTTTAGGTCTTACCCTCAAATTTGGAAAGTTATCCCCTGACCCTGCTCCTGTTAATTTCAGCACATTTAAAGGCTCATGTAGCCTGTGAGGCAATGAGCAAGCTATCCAGTTCCGCCCAATGCTGTGGTTATTTGCTTTCTGAATCACAGTGTGGCTGGAGTTCCAGGAGCCTGGTGGTATGACTTAAAGACACTTGGTGTATTTTTTCCTGAAAGCTGTAATGAAATTTGAGAAAACCTTTTAGAATTAAAAATGAGGCTAGTTGATCTTTCCAGCTATTTTTCAGGACTTTTCTAGATCATTTTCCAGGAGAAAGGGAAGAGTTCATAAATCACAGCAGGTAAGGGGTATGACCAAAGGCTGATAAAATCCAAAAGCATGGGGCTGGGTTTGCTTTCTCATCACCCAGCCTCATGCTTTAGTTTGGATCTAGGACTCCAGGAAAAAAGACTTGCCATGTGATTTTTAGAGCTTCTGTTGACTAATTCCAAAGCACTGAGCATTGTCACTTATTTTTATCTTTCTAAAAGTTATACTCAATTGTGGACTAAAAAGGGTCACATATTAAACCTGACAAGCTAAAGGGAGGCCAGCTGGGTGGGCCCTACAAACTCAGAGACCTAAAGTAACCACACAGGATGGTCTGAACATAAAAATTTCTAAGGAAAAGTGGGTCATGAAGGTAGTCACGTCCTAGGCCTGTAGCTTCCTTGACAAAGGTTGGTGTTTACCTAAAGTGAGCCTGTCTCTTGTTCTTGTGCATCTAAGATAACATACCTTTGAAATGTCAGCTTAATCTCCTTTTCCAGACCCCTGAGGGCACAACCTCTGGACCAGAGTAGAGACCACAGAACCCCTCATTGTTCCCTTGTTCCCTCAATACCATCTCTATGTGCTGTAAATGTTAACTATTATCTGTCCTGTACCCACCACTGTAAAAGAAGTATGTGTCTCTTGGTTTTACTTTTTATCCAATCCCAAAGGTTCCCTGCTTTGCTTTCTCCCACCTCCCTAATCTATCACTGATGGATTTCATGTAACCCCCTTGTGTCTCCTCTTTTGATTCTAGTCTATAGAATAAGCTGCATAACTGCCATTCTCCAGAGCATTTTCTCAATCCATTGAGATTTTGCTTCCTGGCGATTGACATCAGTTTGGCTCAAATAAACTCATAAAATTTTCTACAGGTTTGGATGTTTCTTACACAAGGTAAGGTTTCCCAACTCCCTTTTCTGCCATGGGCAAAAGAGTATTTATGGCAGTTAAACATTCTTCAAAACCAAGAAAGAAACACTTAACAAGCAGAAAGTATTTAGTAATCCTGCATTTCTACTCTAACCTGTTACTCATTGACATGGATTAAAGCCCTATGAATCAGTGAAAATGACAGGACACTGGAAGGCTTAGTCCAGGTTGTCTGCTCAGTCATGATCTTCTGAGTCACCTAAGTTCTAAGGAATTCCTTTTTCTAAGGGGAGTTAAGTATTTCTTCTGCATATATCTGCACATCACGGGTTAACCATGTTTTGTTTTATATTCTAACATTCAGTGGCTCCCTAACTTATTTGTCATTTTTTAAATGAAGAAATAAAAATGCTACTACTTCACAGTCGTTCCCAGCATCCTCCAAGAGCACAGAGAACTTCAAAACCACTGGGCCAGGACTGAGCTTGGAACTGGACCCAGCCATCCTCCCACACTGGTTGGAAGGGATTTACTTCTTCATGCTCATTTTATAGTGCTTTTGATTCATATTTGTGCCCCAGAAAATTTCAAATAACTTCACATTCTAGATATTGAGGCTTTCTCCTGAAGCAGGAGAAATAAATTTGAGTTAGGTTTGCAAATGATTAGGGGCTACCAGGACATACCATATTCCCATTCTACTTCCTGAAGAACAAAGTAGCTCACAAAAGACACAGTAATACAATGTGACTCTGCATATCCACTTCCAGGGATATATACCCAAAAGAATTGAAATCAGGTCTTAAACCTTGCATATGCGTATCCACAGCAGCCCTACTCAGAGTAGTCAAAAGAAGGAAACAACCCAAACATCCATTGACATGTGAACAAAATGTGGTATATCCATACAACAGACTATTATTTACCCATAGACAGAATACATGCTTAACACATAAGAACCTTGAAAACATGACGCTAAATGAAATAAGCCAGTCAAGAAAGGACACGTACTGGATAATTCCACTTATATGAAATACCCAGAATAGGCAAATTCATAGAGACAGCAGATTGGTGGTTGCCAGGGGCTGGGAGGATGAGGGATGGAGAGTGACTGCATAATGGGTCAAGAAAGGTGAGAAGCATATCAAGAAAAAGTTTTTTAATTTTATTTTTCAGTTACAGTGTACACTTGATACTATTTTGTATTAGTTTCAGGTGTATGCATAGTGGTTAGACAGTCATATACTTTACAAAGTATTTCTTCTGATATTTCCAGTACCCACCTGGCACCATACATAGTTATTACAATAATATTGACTATATTCTTTATGCTATATTTTACATTCCTCATGACTATATTGTACCAATTAGTACTTATTACTCTCTTCATCTTTTTCATGTAGTCCCCCAACCGTCCTCTCATCTGGTAACCATCTGTCTATTCTCTGTATCTATGAATTTGTTTCCGTTTTATTTGTTCATTTATTTTGTTTTGAAGATTCCACATATAAGTGAAATCATATAGTATTTATCTTTCTCTGACTGACTTGTTTCATTTAGCATAATACCCCATAGGTCTGTCCATGCTGTTGCAAATGGTAAGATTTTATTCTTTCTATGGCTAAGTAATATTTTATTGTATATATATATGTATACCACCAGTTTTCTTATCCACTTGTCTGTTGATGGACACTTGGGTTTCCTCCATATCTTGTCTATTGTAAATAACACCGCAATGAACATAGGGGTGCATATATCCTTTCAAATTAATGTTTTGGGTTTCTTTGGATATATACCCAGAAATGGAATCAGTTTTAATACAGTTCCATTTTTCACTTTTGAGGACCCTCCATACTGTTTTTCATAGTGGCTGCACTAGTCTGCATTCCCACCAACAGTGCAGAAGGGTCCCCCTTTCTTCATGTCCTCACCAGCACCTGTTGTTTGTGGATTTACTGATAATAGCCATTCTTACAGCAGTGAGGTGATATCTCATTGGGGTTTTAATTTGCATCTCTCTGATGATTAGTGCTGTTGAGCATCTTCTCTTATGTGTACTGGACATCAATGAAGAAGTGTCTATTCAGGTTCTCTCCCCATTTTTTAATTGGATTGCTTGGTATTTTGTTGTTGAATTGTATGAGTTCTTTATATATTTGGATATTAACCCCTTATCAGATGTATCATAGGCAAATATCTTCTCCCATTCAGTAGCTTGTCTTTTTATTTTGTTGGTGGTTTCCTTTACTGTGCAAAAACTTTTTAGTTTGATGTATTCCTATTTGCTTATTTTTTTTCTTTTGATCCCCTTCCCCAAGGAGATATATCATGAAAAAAATGTTGCTAAGAGAAATGTCAGATTTTACTGCCTATATTTTCTTCTAGGAGTTTCATGGTTTGGAGTCTTACATTTAAGTCTTTAATCCATTTTGAGTTTGTTCTCATTTATGGTGTAAGAAGGTGGTCTAGTTTCTTTTTTTTCATGCATGCATTAGTTCAATTTTCTCAAAAAAAATTTTGAATTAAATTGGCTCTGAAACTCAAGTGGACAGCATGGAGATAGGACATCCGAGGACAAAACATATGAGCTTCTCTGTTTTCCTCAGTTGGTTCATGGGAATAAAAATATCGGTTCCTTCTACCTCAGAAAGAGATGTATGACCTAGGACAAGTTACTCAGGCTCTCTACACTGCACTTTCTTCATCTGAAAGATGGAGACCAAAGCAACTGCTAACTCTCACTCCCTAGCTCTCTCAGTCTTTAATGTTTGTCTTTGCTACGGAAATCCATGCTCCTCTCTGAGAGGAGGGGCTGTGACATCAGGTGTACTCTTGTTCACCCAGGACCCATCCCAGGGCCTGACACTTATTAGGAACTTGGTGAACATTTGCTGAATGACTGAGTATGAGAGCAGTTTACATGGAGAAGAAAGGGCTATATGGGCTACAGGAAAACGCTCCTGAAGTCCCTGAAGGGGGATCACTGGTTAGAAATGAAACTTGTCCTTCATGCTGCCCTAGAATCGACCACTAAGACAAAACACTGGAACCTGCAGAGATATATTTAGTTCTGTGTTTTAAGATGAAATGGGCCACTTGGACAAGTAATGACTTCCCTGACTCAAGAAGTATTTCAAACTAAATAATAGTTCAAAAAAAATTTGGCCATGTTTGAATGGGTATTTGAAGTAAACATACTTCCAGGTCCTTTCCAGACCTGAAATTCACTCATTCCCGATTTCCTTCCCGCATTCAGGCAGCCACTCACCGAATGCTTCTTGCAGCTCCAGGAGCAGTGTTGCAGGAAAGTGGGTAGAAGAATGAATTCTCTGATAATCCCTGGCCTCAGAGATCTCACAGTCTTAAAGGGGCTATAGACAGGAAAACAAATACTTGCAACAATAGGATATTATTCCTTTATATATAATAGATGGCATATAATACATATGCTATATATAATGTATATAATAACAGAATATTATTCTATTATTCTTCCATATCAACACTCATTTTGTTTGTCTTTAATAGTGTACCAAGACTTGTGGCGAAGGCTCCAGGTACCGCAGGGTGATGTGTGTGGATGAGGAAAAAGGCAACGAGGTTCACAGTGTGCACTGTGACAGCAGCAAGCAACCTGCCGACCGTGAAAGCTGTAGTTTGCAGCCCTGCGAGTATATCTGGATCACAGGAGAATGGTCAGAGGTACATCCTAGGAATTTGTTACTGTAGTTTTTGGGTCAACAATGACCTGGGGGAAACAGAGTGATGAGGGCAGGGATGTGGGGGACTTGACCCACCTGCTAGTTCTGCCTGTGAGCACTGAGTTCTCCAACAAGTCCCTCCACCTTCCTGGGCCAGAGTCCCACATGGAGGAAATGTACGAGGTGGTCTGAGCTCCCCTCAACTCTTCGTTCTGTGATTCACCTTGATGTCCTCTCGGTATGATTAGGAAGGAATTATTATAGGGGCTGCAAATTCATAAGATGCCTCTCAGTGCCTGAAGAGAGTATAAGAAAATGTCTCAGTGTCAGGAAGAAAAACTAGCACGTGGTATGTAATGGGACAGGCTCTGCCCCACTCCAGCTGAGGCCACGAAGAAATGTGAGTCCAGTCTTACCAAACCTGACTTCTCAAGGGGACAAAAATCTGGAATTTTATGTGAGATCTCCTAATTTTAAAGTGTGGACTCAACATATTCATTTGAAACATTGTGTGGGGAAAACCAAATACATTCATAAGCCAGACGTGGGTTACCCATTTAACAGCCTCTGGTTCCGAAGAACAAAATAATTTTCCATATTATCCGAGGAATCTTAAGTGTTTATCCTGCATATAGTGCCTACCTGGACACTTTTTATTATTAACCCACCAATAGTAATAATAGCATGATTATATTATTTTCAAACTTCATGGTATTTTCAAATACTAAAAAATCTATAACATCAAAACCAGTTGTCATTTGCCCAAAAGAATTTAGAGATGTGAAAGGGAAGTATCTGGGCTCATAGCCTAGGTGCTTGCTGTCACTGGGTCTCTTAAGTTCAAGTGTGTTGAGCATTGAATTGTTTCTGTACGGAAGGTGATCCTAAAGTCTTCTCTAACTCTGCCTCTCCATTCATTTCTCTACTCCAGTGATTTTGTCTCCTCTCCCTTCTAGGGGACATGTGGCAATGTCTGGAGACATTCTGGGTTGTCAAAACTTGGGGAAGTGGTATGCCCCCCGGCATCTAGTAGGCCAGGGATGCTGGTAAACCCCCTCTTATGCACAGGGCACTCCCATCACCTTAGCCAGTCTTTGGTGTGTTGTTATTATTCTGCTAAAAGAGTTTTGGTTTCTTTCTAAGACTTGAATCATGTTACTACTATAGCTTTAATAAAACCTTAATCTTAACCCCTAAAAGATGAAATAGGGAGATGATTTTTTTTAAACAGAGAGAAAGTAAAGGGGGAAAAAGGCCTAGTACACATCTGCAAATTTTCATAGATTAAAGAAAAAAATCTATAGATATACAAGCATAGTTTAGAGCAGCAGTTCTCAACCTATGGGTCGTGACCCCTTTGGGGGTCAAATGACCCTTTCACAGAGGTCGCCTAAGACCATCGGAAAACACATATATAATTACATATTGTTTTTGTGATTAATCACTATGCTTTAGTTATGGTTGGGGGTCACCACAACATGAGGAACTGTATTAAAGGGTCTCGGCATTAGGAAGGTTGAGAACAACTGGTTTAGAGGGTTGGAGACAGGGCTTCCCACAGATACAAAGAACGTAGGGAAGGGGCCCTGTGAGGGAAATGACACCAAAGGGATGGGACCAGAATTCCCTCTAGAAGAGCCCTGTCTCCTGGGGTTCTTGATACTTTTGCCTTCACCCAGCCCCACCTGAATCTGAGATGGCTGGGGCCAGATTGGATGAAGCCAGATTGGAAAGTAGGGGTTCCCTCAGCCCTGGCTGGTGCATTTTCCTGTTGGACCTGGATGTATCACTGAGGCGAAGAGCCCACAGCCTTACTATTTCATTTTACATTACTGTTATTTTCGAATTAGAAAGTAATCCACGTTCATGATGAAACAAGCTCGTGACCCCAAAGCAGGGAGAATCAACAGTAAGACCTTCCCCACCTCTCTCCACCCTCCGCTCTGCTCCCCAGAGACAGCCTCCTACACGCAGTTCTGAAATGGATTAAGGAACCAAAGGCAGCATGTATTCTTTCCAGATTCTTTTCAGAGATATGGAGGCTTCTGAATAAAACCTGACCATATTTGGGTTCCGTTCCATCAGCAAATGCCTATCTGCCACTGCATCATGGCGTAAATGACCACGGGACTGCTTCTGTTTCTGCTTTGAAGGGATCCAGTTCCCAGTACTTGCGTTCTCGGATGTACAGCCCTTTTTCTATTCGTACATACTGAGATCACTGCACGCAGCACTGGGATAGACACTCTGAAATACCCGCAGTCTGGACAGAGCATTTATTAGCCACCTGTCCATACGTGAAACACCACGGACTAGCCTCACACTGCCCGGGCCTGGCGTCATCCGGGTCTTCGGGCATTTGAACAACACAGCCAAAGAAGGAAGAAACTACGCACAGCACAGCGTGTGCAGGTCTTGAGCCAGCTGGAAGGAATGTTCTGCATGCCTCTGGCTGGGCCTGTTCTTTCCCTCCTGCCTCGGGGGACGGCTTCAGGAAAAGCCTTCTCCTTGGAAAAATTTCAGGAAAGGAAAGCCATGTGGCTTAAAGTAACAGCTCAGGAAAGAGCACACTCTGTCTGTTAATAGCGAGTAAGAACTGATGGAAGATTTGGTCCCTCCCCCGAGAAAAGCAGCACATACCACAAGCTGCAAACCGTCTCAGTCTCCAGGGTTTCCTCTCCCTCCTCAGAGAGACTTTGGTCTCAAAATCCTCATATTCTACCTTGATTTATGTGACACTTTCACCGGGGATGACCAGTGATTTGATGACTTTGACTAAAAATAACATCAAAACTAAATTTGTTGTAATTCAGATTTATTTTAAACAATGTATTATAAAATACTTAGCTGCGGAGGTTGAACAGATTATAAATAACCAATTAGATGCCCCATCACAGAAGGGAGCTGGGACACTAGAAAGACATTTGTTCCTTCTCCTTCTCTGTATCTCTGGGTATTTTTAAATGCATTCTAATTATGGCAAAAAAGGCTAAATGACTGCATGATAGAGAGGGAGAGAGACAGAGAGAGAGAAGCAGAAAGGAAACATTTTTGTCAATATATGTAGCCAGGGAGAGGGAAGAGAGAAGGACACTAGCTGGAGACCAGATGGAAAAGCAGACAGCATTGAGTAGGAAAGGAAACTCTCCTAGGGTCCCCTTTTGGCTAAGTGCTTGGATTTCACACTCATATCACATGGGCTCTGGCTCTCTCTCCATCCCACTTGGTCATTTCTCTGATGTGGTCATTGTAGGTTTGGAAAAGCATGATTGTCAGCCAGTGCGTGGGCTGTGAAGGCTGTAAATTGAACCAATGGCAGCTGGAACTTGCCCCGCTACACCCTCCTCCCTCTGCCCTTGAACTCCAGAGAAGAGGTTTAAGGTGCCCCCACCCACCGCAGCAGGGCAGTGGGAGCACTGGACTCATACTGCGGTGGCAGCAGCATGTCTGTAGGGTGCCTGTGTCCTGTGTGCTAGGGGCTGTTGTTCCAAGTACAAGCTGAGAAGCTGAGAGCCCCAGCAGCACTGTCACAGGTTCGGCTTGCCTGGTGGGGGGCAGGGCTGTGCTGTGGCTGCCCCCGGACCTGCTCCAGCCTCTCCCCTCACACCTCCCTCCTTAGTGCTCAGTGACCTGTGGAAAGGGCTACAAGCAAAGGCTCGTCTCCTGTAGCGAGATTTACACCGGGAAGGAGAATTATGAGTACGGCCACCAAACTGCCACCAGCTGCCCGGGCACTCAACCCCCCAGCGTCCACCCCTGCTACCTGAGGGAGTGCCCCGTCTCGGCCATCTGGAGAGTGGGCAACTGGGGAAGCGTAAGTAGATGGCTGAGTTTTCAAATCGGAAAGCTTTTGGATCAAAAACCCTGTCTTAAACATGGCCTGCCTGACCTACCCAAAGTCATTCACCTTCTAGAAGAGACCCGGTGAGAAACAGCAGTTAGCACTTGAAATGGGCTTGTTTGGCGGTGTAGCTGGCCAGGTGCTTAGTTCGTGGACTCTGAAGCCAGGCAGCCTTTGTCTGATTCCTGGTTCCTGGTTCCTGGTTCGGCCAATACACAGTCGAATTACCTTGGTCAAGTACAGAACTTCTGAGTCTCAGTTCACTCATCTGCAAAATGGGTGGTTATTATTCAGGTGACAGGGGTTAATACAGAAAAAGCACTTATGTTAACAAGGACACATTTTAAGTTGCATATATTCTCCACAATTTTTTTAAAAAGCATCTAGCACCTTGTCACATAATAAGTTTTAGTTGTTGCTTCTGTTGCTAAGAAGTCTATATGTTCTAGTCCTTCTGCATCACATCAGGAATTCTTGATTGTGTTAGGGGCAAGTAAGAGTACAGTATTTTAAACTGGAGCTGCCCTGGGAAGTCGCCACAGACCCCAACTTCTGATTGCTCAGTGTCACAAAGTGATCAGGCAAAAGTATAGGACCAGCTGGAAGTGGTTAGCTTTTGAATCCTGGCTCTACCATGACCTTGAACAAGTTTCTTAACATTTTGAGCCCTGATCTCCCTTCTGTAAAAATAAATTATTGGGAGTACTATCATAGGGTTATTGTAAGGCTTAAGTCGTCGGTCGTCGTCGGCAGCCGTCCGTCTCGAGAGACGATGGCGTAGCTTCTTGAGAGTCTATCTGCACCGCCGAGAATGGCTGTGCAGTCCGACTCGGGAGTGACAATCCCTGCCGCACTTGTTACAGGTGAAGGCAGATGGCCGTTGTTGCTGCTGTTGACGCTGCTTCCGCCTCGATCTTTTCTGGACCGCCTCCTCGTTGCGCGCAGCCTCTGCGCGTGACGTACCTTGCCTGACCGCGAGCCTCCAGGCTAGGCGGTCGTCTGCTTGAACTTCCCATGTGTTGAGATTGATGGAGCATTGTGTCATGTCCTTTTTGCAGATGTCTTTGAACCGCAGTTTTGGGCACCCTGTCATCCTCTTGCCTTCTGTTAGCTCGCCGTAGAGGAGGTCTTTGGGGATACGGCCTACATCCATTCTTTTGACATGGCCGAGCCACCTGAGGCGTCTCTCGCTAAGAACTGCATGCAAACTGCTCATGTTGGCTCGCTTCAGCACCTCGGTGTTGGGGACCTTATCCTGCCAGGCGACATGCAGGATGCGTCGCAGGCACCTCATGTGGAAGCTGTTGAGTTTCCTTTCGTGCCTTGCGTAGGTGGTCCACGTCTCGCTGCCATAGAGGAGAGTGCTGAGTACGCAGGCTTGGTAGATGCGCAGTCTGGTTTTCTCAGCGAGGCTGGAATTGTTCCACGCTCGCCGGTTCAGTCTGGCCATAACTGTGGCTGCCCTGGCGATTCTCCGGTTGACCTCCAAGTCGACTGACAGAGAGCTTGAGATGGTGGACCCGAGGTAAGTGAAGTCGTTGACAACCTCCAGGGTGTACCCGTCGATGGTGATGCATGGGGGAGTCCCCGTGCCTTGAGCCATAACATTCGTCTTCGTCAGGCTGATGGCTAGTCCGAACTCCTTGCATGCGTGGGAAAGGCAAGTGACTAGCTGCTGGAGTCCCTCTTCGGAGTGTGATGTCAAAGCTGCGTCGTCGGCGAAGAGCATCTCACGGATGAGCACCTCTTTGACTTTGGTCTTGGCTCGTAGACGGGCCAGGTTGTAGAGCTTGCCATCGGATCTGGTGTGAATGAAGACACCCTCGCTGCAGTCCTTAAAGGCGTATTGGAGGAGCATGGAGAAGAAGATTCCGAACAGCGTAGGCGCGAGGACGCAGCCCTGCTTTACTCCGCTGCTGACTGGGAAGGCCTCAGAGGTTGCGCCGTTGTAGGACACCGTGCTGTGCATGTTGTCGTGAAAGGACATGACCACAGCAAGCAGATGTGGTGGACAGCCAATCTTCCGTAGCAAGCTGAAGAGACCGCTTCGACTGACCAGATCAAACGCCTTCGTAAGGTCGATAAAGGCGAGGTAGAGTGGTTTATGCTGCTCGTGACACTTCTCCTGCAGCTGGCGTAGGGAGAAGATCATGTCCACTGTTGAACGGCCAGCTCTGAAGCCACACTGGGACTCTGGGTAGACGCGGGAAGCAAGGGTCTGCAGGCGGGCAAGAGCGACCCGGGCGAATACTTTGCCGACGACGCTGAGGAGAGAGATGCCCCGGTAGTTGTTGCAGTCGCTGCGGTCTCCTTTGTTCTTGTACATGGTGATAATGTTGGCGTCTCTCATATCCTGGGGGATGTAACCCTCCTTCCAGCAGCGACAGAGTAGATGGTGGAGCGGCTGTAGCAGGACTGGTTTCCCGCTCTTTAGGATTTCTGGAGGGATTCCGTCGCTTCCTGGTGCTTTCCCGCAAGCGAGGCGGTCGATGGCTTTGCCGAGCTCTGCCGCAGTAGGTGGGGTGTCTAGCTCCTCCATGACTGGTAGGTCTGGGATGGCGTTAAGAGCAGTGTCTGTTACGGTGTTCCTCGTCGCGTACAGCTCGAGGTAGTGCTCGATCCACCGCCGCATTTGCTGTTCCTGGTCAGTGATGACCTCACCTGTCTTGGACTTAAGGGGGGCGATCTTGGAGGGGATTGGGCCTGTTGCCTTCTTGATACCCTCATACATTCCTCGTGCGTTGCCTATATCGGCGGCTTCCTGAATGCTTCTGCACAGGTTTAGCCAATAGGTGTTGGCACAGTGGCGGGCGGTCTTCTGGACTTTGTTCCTGGCAGCCCGTAGAGCTTGAAGTGTACTGGGAGTGGGCGTGACCTTGTAAGCCAGTAGGGCCTTCCTCTTAGCCTCGATCACGGGTTCCATTTCTTCCCAGTGAGCCTCGTACCAGTCAGCGTTCTTCCGCTCTTTCTTCCCGTAAGCAATAATGGCGGAGTTGTATATGGCGTCGCGGAGACGTGGCCAATTGGATTCGATAATGTCATCTGCCGCCACTCCCTCGCCGAGTGCATCTTCCATCTTGTTGATGAATTGCTGGGTCTTAACTGGGTTGCTGGCACAACTGGTGTTGATGCGTGGGCGACCCTTCATCTTGGAGTGGTGCAACCTCTTCGGCATTATGCGCACCTTGCTTACCACGAGGGCATGGTCCGTGTCGCAGTCTGCACTGTGGTAGCTGCGGGTGAGGAGGGTGCTGCCAATATCCGTTCTTCTGGTGATGACGAGGTCAAGCTGGTGCCAATGGCGGGAGCGGGGGTGCCTCCATGACACCTGGTGGATCTCTTTGCACTTGAAGAATGTGTTTGTCACGCACAGGCCGTGGTGACACGAAAGCTCAAGCAGTCGCTGACCATTCTCATTGATCTTTCCTCTCCCAAAGTTTCCAAGGCAGGTGGGCCAGGCCATGTGGTCGGCTCCTACTCTTGCGTTGAAGTCTCCAAGGAGATAGAGAGCGTTACTTCTGGGGATCTTGGATAACGCTTCGTCCAGTGCATGGTAGAACTGTTCTTTTTCTTCAGTGGTGGCGCAGAGGGTTGGGGCGTACGCGCTAAGAATGCTGACTGGGCCGAAAGTTGTTGACAATCGGAGGGTAAGTAATCTCTCTGTGCCTCCTGTGGGTGGCTCTATGGAGTTAACAAGCGTGTTCTTCACAGCAAACCCAACACTGTGCTGTCTTGGTTGGTCCGGAGACTTCCCTTGCCAGTAGAAGGTGTAGTTGGTTTCTCTGATAGTTCCGTTGTCGGCCAACTGGGTCTCCTGTAGAGCCGCAATGTCGATGTTTAGTCGTGCCAGTTCCCTATCGATGACAGCGGTTTTCCTGGCACCCTTGATCCACAGAAGGTCTGCAGTAAGTCCGGGGCACATGGTCCTGATGTTCCAGCTAGCGAGGCGAAGAGCCGGAGGCTTCTTTCTTGTTGTTTGCTTGGAATTAACTGGTGCGGGTGTTTTGTGGCCCACTTTTCGAGAGGCACCTCTCTGATCCCCACGCACCCAGTGGGGCAGGCGAGCCATGGCGAGACGGCACCTAATTGGCTGGGGCTGCCCAGCTTGAGGCGGGCGGTAGCTGTCCAGTGAGGTGCGATGACCTCTCCCACCGTCAGAGGAGACCCCTGGCGCTCGTTTCCTTCGCCAATCGGATGAGCTTATAACCAGTATCTGTCTCCTCCCATGTTGAGTCGACATCTTGCAATGACGCTGGAGTGTCCTCTCCAGTAAAATGAAGCTACAGAGCCTGGGCAGGGTGATATGGAGGGTCTGCTGTTGCCCATGCAGCAGACCCCCCCTCTCTTCGCAGCTGAAGGGTCCAAGGGAAAGACAAAGTCAATACAGCTTGGCTTCAGGTGCGCCGCAGGAGTTGTCGGTGTTGACTACAATGTCAAACCGCCTTAGGGACTCCGGCTCCGGATTTTCTGTCGGGGTTTACTCCCTTAGCCTTTCCCCTGAAGAGGTATGCCGCAAGGCAGCGGAGGTTTTTTGGAGTCAGAGTTTTCCTTCTCTGATTTTAGAGATGTCCTTCCTCTTTCCTCCTTTACAGGAGTAGAGATCCACAAGCGTGGATTAGAAAGGCTTAAGTAAGAATATAAAATTATGTATATCATATGTATAAATACAAATGTAATTATGTAGGTAGGTATGCATAAATGTGTATATATAAAGCTCAACACAGAGATAGGTCCATAGTAAGTGCTCAATATGTCAGCTATTCGTTTCGGCAACAGAGGGTCTGAAATAACGCCCTGTGCATGCCGTTAGGCCCTGGGCACTGCACCACAGAAGCCCAGGCCTCCCAGGTTCAGTGACCATATCGCTGACTCTGCTCTGCCTTGTAGTGCTCAGTATCCTGTGGCGTTGGAGTGAAGCACAGATCTGTGCAATGTTTAACCAGCGAGGACCAGCCCAGCCACTTATGTCCTGCTGCATTGAAGCCAGAAGAGAGAAAAACCTGCCATAATACCTATGACTGTAAGTTGGCCAAGTGAAGCTGTCTTTCAGGAACATGAAAAACAGGGTCTTTCTGTTCATTTGTTTGCCTGCTCATTTTGGAAATATAAAATTTATTTGAAAGAAATTGCCTCCTTGCCCTGACTGGTGTGGCTCAGTGGGATGGACATTGTACTAAAAACTGAAAGGTTGCCGGTTCAATTCACAGTCAGGACAGATGCCTGGGTTGCAGGCCAGGTTCCCAGTTGAGGGCGTGCAAAAGGCAACAGATCAGTGTTTCTCTAGCGCATCGATGTTTCATCACTCTCTCTCTCTCTCATTCACTCTCCCTCTCTGTCTCCCCCTTCATTCCCTTCTCACTAAAATAAATAAATAAAATCTTTACCAAAAAAAAAAGGAAAGAAATTGTCCGCTTTGCTGAAGAGCTTTAGTGTGAACACTTAATTCAGTTCATAAAGAGACATGGCCCACTGTGGGGCATCACAGGTCATTTTTGCATCTTATATTTTCTAGGTGAGTTACCCCAGAACTGCAAGGAGGTAAAAAGACTGAATGGTGCCACTGAAGATGGTGAATATTTTCTGACCGTCAAAGGAAGGCCCCTGAAGGTGAACATCAGACATCAGGCCTTACTCCTCAAATGTCTTCAGAGTGAGTGGACTTGGCTCTCATCTCCCCCTTTCTGAGCCACCCCATGGGTTCTCTCTGGTCTGTCTTTCAGATATTCTGTGCAGGGATGCAGTCTGACCACCCCAAGGAATACCTGACACTGGTCCGTGGTGACTCTGAGAACTTCTCCGAGGTTTATGGGTACAGGTAGGAGAGCTCAGGCTCAGAGGATTCAGATGCCTGAAGACCCCTGGAAATACCTTCCTGTCCTCATCAGAACATTCTCTCTTAATGCAGGTTGCACAACCCAACCGAATGTCCCTACAATGGGAGCCGACGCGATGACTGCCAATGTCGGAAGGACTACACAGCAGCTGGGTTTTCCAGCTTCCAGAAAATCAGAATAGACCTGATCGCTATGCAGATAATAAGTAAGTTTAATGGGATGTCACATATTAATATGTTCATTTGTCTCTCCATTCAGTCAGCATGGGGGCTGGGACAAGGGGCCCAGGATGCTTTCATAGCCACCTGAGGGCAGGGTTGCTCCTTTCTGTTCCCTGCTGTAGCCCAGCCTGAAAAGTGCTGGCAGAGGTGCTCACTCAAATGTGTGATAAGTAAATGAATGGAGGCGATGGAAGCATATTAAAAGGGCCCCATTGCAGTGGTGGAGTCAGAGCAGCATCCCCAAAATATGACATCAATTGAGGCTGCGACTTCCGGCCAAGATGGAGGGATAGATAGACACGCTGCGTCTCCCTCCACAACTAAGAAGGAATACAACAACCTCAAAACTAGAGACAACCAGAAGTTCCAGAAAGTCAAACTACATGGAAGTTCAGCAAACAAAGATATAAAGAAGAAATACTCATCCAGACAGGTAGGAGGGGCGAAGCCAGGGTGAAGAGGATGTGATGTGTTGGCGGCAGCTGTGGCAGGCTGGCGGAAAGTGCATTCACACGTTTTAAAAAGTCAGGAGGGACACCTGGGGAGCATTCTCAGCTCCTCACCGGACCTAGCAGCTCACGGTCCCAGCACCGGGGAAATCAAGCCTCATTGCTTTTGACTGTGCAGACCACTCGGGGTTGGGGTGGAGGCAGAAACTGCCGGTCTCAGCAGAGTCTGCTTGTTTAAAGGGCCCACACAGTCCTGGAACATCCACAGACCCACCCACTCGGGGAACGACGGCCAGGGCAGAAGCTAGAGGGGCATCAGTCTGATGCAGAAGTGGGAGAGGTGCCTGGAAAAGGGGCGAGTGCTGGGCAAACAGCATTGTTCCCTCTCGGACCCCTCCCCAACATACAGCGCCACAACGTGGTGAAACAGGTCACCCTGTACTGACGAATCCCTAAGGCTCTGCCCCTTACAACATAACAGGAGCGACAGCTCTACCTGGGACCTGGAGGTAAACAAACGCAGGAGCCTGTCAGAATGAGGAGACAGAGAAGTATGGCCCAAAAGGGGGAACGGATCAAGGTTCCAGTGGGAGAACTAAGCGACAAGGAGATAGACAACCTAACAGATGAAGAGATAGACAACCTAACAGACACAGAATTCAAAACATTGGTGATAAAAATGCTCACAGGCTTGAAATATATGCTTGAGTACAGCAAACGCATAAGAGAAGAAGTAAAGGCTATGCTAAGTGAAAGAAGGAAAATCCACACAAAACCAATGGTGAAGGGAAGGAAACCGGGGTTCAAATCAATGATTTGGAATATAAGGAAGAGAAAAACAGTCAACCAGTGCAGAATGAGGAAGCAAGAATTGAAAAAAATGAGGAAAACTTCCCACATTTTGCAAAGGAGATGGACATACAGGTCCGGGTAGTACGGAGGGTCCCGGGTGAGCTGGACCCAGAGAGGACCACACCAGGATGCATCATGACTGAGATGCCAAAGGTGAACAATAAAGGGAGAGTCCTGGGGGCAACAAGAGAGAGGTGGAGAGATGCCTACAGGGGCTTCCCTCTATAACCATCAGCTGATTTCTAAGGGAACACTTTGCAGGCAGGGCAAACAGTATTCAATATGATGAAAGGCAACCTGCAACCAGGATTACTCTACCCAGCGAAGTTATCATTTGGAATGGAAGGGCAGATGAGGTGCTTCCCAGACAAGGTTATGCTAAAGGAGCTCATCATCACCAAGCCATTATTATATGAAATGTCAAAGGGACTTACTGAAGAAAAAGATCAAAACTATGAACACCAAAATGACAACAAACTCACAAGTATCAACAACCGAATCTAAAAAATAAAAACAAAATCCAACTAAGCAAACCAGAATAGGAACAGAATCATCGGTATGGGGATCATTTGGAGTGTTATCAGCCGAGAGTGGGGAGAGGGAGTAATGGGGAAATGGTGCAGGGACTAAGAAGCATAATCAGTTGGTACAAAATAGACAGGGGGAAGGTAAGGATAATATATGCAAGGGTGAAGCCAAAGAACCCATATGCATGACCCATGGACATGAAGTAAGGGGGGTGGGATTGCTGGAGGGGAGGGGGGTACTGGGTACAGGGGAACGAAGGGGAAAAAATTGGGACTACTGTAACAACATAATCAATAAAATATACTTAAAAAAAAATTTGAGTCTGCGAGGTCAAGCAGGAGTTAGTCAGGCGGACAGTACCCGTGTGGGCATAGCAAGGATGGTAGCAGATGTTTCTGAGGAAGAAGAAATAGCAGATACAAAGCCCAAAACTGGGAGGTTCATGTGGCACACTCACCCTTCACCCGCTCCCACAAGCACGTGTGCACACATACAAGGGCATGAAACTAATTTTATCTGATTGTTGATTTACACACACAAAAAATGGAGCACAGATATACCTTTTTTTTTAACTGGCCTGCACATGGGCTGATTTCATACTCTGGCCAACACTGCATTTTTGTTGGGGTGTGAATCATAGGGGTAGTTAAAGACAATGCAAATAGCCAAACATATTCCCTTGAACAGAGGAAAAACAGAAATAATGAATAATTAATGTTTCCTCATTAACACTGTGCCCATAATACTGCATTGCTCTCCCCTTGAGGCACATTAAACTTGATTTGTTCCAATATATTTCACTTGCTTTTAGCTATAGACCGATTGGGGCTAATGGCAGAGGGGCTGCAGTTTCTCACTTAGAAACGCCCTCCCACCCACCTTCCCCACCACCCACCAGCTTCTGCCAGGGTCGCTTTCATGCAGGATGGGGGACTCAGATCTTCCTCCCACAAAAAGTGGTTAACTGCAGAAGATTCCAGAAAGACAAGGCAGCAAGGTAAAATCTACCTCTGGCTCCAGTTTCACCAGTGACAGCTTTTGGAGGATTCTCAGTTTGTCTTCTGATCCCCCTTCCCCATTTGCAGAGCTGGTCCACACAGTTAAAAACACAAGCATTGTTTCTATTGGCTTAAAAAAAAATCCTAAGTGTTAGCCCCAAACTTGAGAAACTGCCATTAATACTTTCAAGATGTGGGTTCTAATTGCTTCACATTTTGGCAATAATAGTGCTTGGGCCACGGGAGGACAGAGGAGCTTCAGGGAATAATCTGAAGTAGCTGAAATGCTTTCGTGACTGATTTCCCCAGTTCTGAAGCCGTGTACAGGAGGCTAACAATCATCCCATTACATTATGTTTAAGCGAGGCAGTTCACATATTTATTTATATAGGAATCAATTCTAAAGCATCTTGAACCTCCTTTTTGGCTTCCATGTTGTGAGGAGACAGTCAAGGCTGATAAAACTCAGGGAGAGGCTCTCAGAACCACCGTATAATGAGGAAAAGGCCAGAGCACATCTGGATCCATTTGCTCACTAATCATACTTTTTTTTTTTTCCCTCTCCTACTCCTCTTATTATTTCTCTTACTATTCTTCTTCCCTGCTCTCTCATAAATATCCTGCCCCTTCCCTACCTCTCCCATTGTCACCTCTCTTTTCCCTTTAATCCTTCTCCAAACCCCATAGCCACTGACTTACAGTTTGCAAGGACAAGTGAAGGGCATCCCGTGCCTTTTGCCACAGCTGGGGACTGCTACAGTGCCAGCAAGTGCCCACAGGTAAGCTAAACAGCTTCTGTTCCTGGGAATGCAATTAGAACGTCTGCTGTGGAAGGCAGCTTGGCCCCTCAAATGCTCACAGCTTCTAATGTAGTCTAATTCCATACCTAGGAGTGTTTCCTAGGGAAATGATCATAGCTACATGCCCAACCTCTACATTCAGCAAAATGCACCTATTACAATGGTAAAAATTTAGAAACAAATTAGGTGTTGAATAGCAGATGGCTTGGTAATAAAATGAGTGTTATGAAGTCAGTGACATGCTGGTAAATGTTTAATGATTGGCTCTCCAAGAAAAAGGAAAAATCAGCCCTGCTTTGTAGCATTTGCCAGTTTCCATGGTATAAATACCTTCCCCTCACCTGCTTTACTGATTTTAAGCTATCATCATTATGTCACTAAATGGAGAGTGGGGAGAGATACAATCAGCTCTCAAAAGCCAGTACAAATGGACTCCCACACACCACTATCAGCGTTAAAAAGCCTGACTATTACATAATATAGAAAAGCTGTCACCCTTCAGATGTATATAAAAAGTGCAGTGTTCAGACCAAGAAGTGCAAATTTATCACCTTCTACTGTATTCGCTCCTCAGCAGCACAGCTGACACCAGTCTTCCTGCATCTTGCAGTTCCACAGCTTCTTACCTCCTTAGAGGTGTGACAGGTTTTAACTTGCATTCGGAAGCATGTTGTAACCCTCAGCCAGGGCTAACTCAGTAAGACAGCCATCAGTCTTTGCAAGAAGCTTCTGCAGTGAGAAGTTAGGACAAACAATGAGTTAGGTGATTCTGGACTAGAGAATTTGGCCCCCATTTTTTCTTTTGTTTGCATAAGTTCTTCACGAGGCTGTTGTTAAATTCAGGTCCAGAATTTTCCACTCTGCCTGTGCACCTTAGAAAGTCTGGGGATTGGGCCTGGGTGACGCCTTCCGAATCCCAGGACACATTTACACCCAACCACGGGGACCATCCAAAGACAAACACATCTGAATTTTCTTTTAAGAAAGTATTTTCTCAGCCCTGAGCTTTAGAAAGCATTGCTAAAGGTTTTAGAGACATGAAAAGGAAGCTCTCTGGGGGAAGAAAGAAAATAAACAAAGGACATAGTGGTAAAAAGGGTCTTTTCTCCATTACCCAGGAATTGAAAACTTTTGAAGTGTAGTTTCTTTAGAGCAGTGGATGACTTCAAAAACCCCATTGGTAAGGGTTGCATTTTAACAGCTAATAGATTTGTCCTGTCCTGTCTTTTTCAAATCTCAGGGTTCTCTCCTTTTTATATGTGCATCTTTTGGGAAGCTTAAGGAAATGGAGTTAATTTGCATTTATTTGTTTTAATAATTCAAAGACAAATGAATGGATTGATTTGCTAAATCTGAACACTGAAGCAATTGCTAAGTGAAAAAAACCCAAAGCCAGTGAGAAGCTAATTTGTATTTTTTTTCCAACCCTTTCTTCAAACCACATTGGATATTTAAAGAATTCTTTTCCTTAGACATTTATTGAACACCAACTATATAGATGAAAGACGTGAGTTTTTCAAATCAGTTTTGCAGGAAAGGTCTGGAAAGCACGATTTTGTGAGCTGCTTGGGAGCAGATGGTTTATCCTGACCTAGTGATTACAGAGGGATGCTCTCTATTTGACAATATGCTTCTTCCTCCTCATCATTGTTGTGGCTTTGGGAATTTATTAATCAATAAGGGTGGGTTCCCCAAGAGCTGTCACTTGAAGATATAGCCAGGATATCTTTTTAAAAAATCCTCACCAGCCCTGACCAGCATGGCTCAGTTGGTTGGGCATCATTCTGCAAAGTGAAAGGTTGCTGGTTTGATTCCCTGTTAGGACACATGCCTGAGTTGCGGGTTTGGTCCCCAGTTGGGGTGCGTGACAGAGGCAACCAACCAATGTTTCTCATATTGATGTCTCTCTCCCTCTCTTTCTCCCTCCCTTCTTCTCTCTCTAAAAATTTTTTTTAGATAAAATCTTTTTAAAAATAAATAAAGGAGAAAATACCCTGATCACAGTGGATACGACCTTATTATTTATTTATTTTTATGTTGGTATTAGTAGCATTTATTTGTGTTCACTAGGCTTTAGGCCCTGTGCTCAGCATTTCTAAGTCAGTGTAGCATTTAATTCCTACAGCATCCCATGAGAATGCTCACTGTTTACAAATGGGGATACTGAGGTGTAGAGAGTTTGGGTAACTTGTTCAAACCCATACCACTGGTGCTCAGTAGAGGCTAGATCTGATCCCAGGTATCTGAATACAAATGTCAGGCATACTTGTCTGACTGATTCGGTTTCCAGGCAAGATTTCTGAAGTGTTCACTCTTGTCTAAGCAGAGAACAAAATCTCCGTCTAAGGCACATCTTTCACAAGCGTTTCTGGGTCATCTAGCATAGGTATGACTCAATTACTTTTTCTCCTTTAAATCAGCAACAGAAAGTTGTAGCTAAAACTACTGACTTTTTGTCCCAGAAGATAAAGCCTTGGAGACAAAGATGTCCCAGAGTAGAGCTAGAAAGGACATGAGGTCTTTACTGCTCCAGGGGTACTCAACTTTTAGAGTGCTAATTATCAACTAGGACACTAGCTGACAATGCAAATCCCTGAACCAGAAAAGGAGGAAAGAGAACAAGGAGGAAGATGTGTTCCATTCAGGTGCATCACCTGCTCGGAGAGAGCAGATTTCTGTATGGAGTGTGCTCAGACACTGGACACCCAGATGAGGCGGTAGAGGGGCATTCTCGGGCTCGAGGCTGGGTCAGTGGACTGGACGTTTTAAGAACTTTGACATTAAGTATATCAAGTCTACCTAAAGTGCAGGTAGGACAGGCAGTGTGCCTGGGAAGCAGGCTGGGGAGAGAGAAATGAGAGAGGTTCTTGGCAACAGTGTTGTCTGGGCTTTAGAGGGGATGTGGACGCTCTCCCCAGGGCAGGGGTGACAGAGAGGTAAGAACACGGCCTGGCGGGGTAATCCAGCACACGGAAGCCAGTGTCTGAGGAGGCGGGGCAAGGAGGGATTTGCACCTCCGTGCAGTTACAACCGGGGACGCCTGGGTGTTGAGACCACTCAAATTTACTGCCATCAACACTGTAGAGTGCTGTCTTAAAATAATTTCCAAAACATATTTTAAAATATCAGCTACTCTCTGCCAGAGAATGACTTAGGTATATTACACCTTCTGTGTAACCCCCTCTTATTCACAGGTTAGACCTGAGAAAGTTAATTTGTACGTCAAGGCCTACAGAATGGAGTCTGTGCCTGTGGCTTGGCAGATGTCACAAATCTAAACCTAATTCAGCCTGAGCTTATGGGAAACACCTCTCAGGGAAAGCTAACACACCGATCACAACCCTCCAGCTCCGCTTTAGCTCGCTTACGGGACCCAAGAAAATAGGGCTGTTATTACCTTTCATTTTACAGATGGACAAGCTGAGGTTCTCAGAGGCCAAAGTATGTATCCAGCATCTCATTGGTGATAAAGAGCTGAATTTACACAGGACTGTTTGACTGTGAGTCACCAGCTCACGGCGCCTCCTTGGTTAATTAAAGACTTTTGACAAAGTGCTGGGTTGTAAGGCTCAGAGAAGAAACAATCACCCTGAGCGTATTCATGTGGAACATTTTTAACTTCGAAACTGCTCATGTAGAGTAAGAAAAATCTCAAGAAGAAACTATTTCAGGTGCCTTTGCAGAGTCATTTTGGGGGTGGGGGGGCGGAGAACAGAGACACATGGGAAAAGCAAGAAAGAACCTCTGCCGCACCACCTCCTTAGAAATAAATGCGGAAACAGCTGAGGCCACGTTTCTAAAGGAACCCTGGAGACAGACTCCCGGGAGCTGTGGATTACCTGGGCTGGGAGCGCGCAGCCTGGTCCCAGGGGCCTGGAGCGGGCCACGAGCGCCCTCTGCTGGCCGCCCCGGAGACCGTGCCTCTCCTTTGAAGTCCCGCCCTGCTGTGTTTAGTACACGGAGTGCTCAGAGCCTAGGGAGCAGGAGGCCGGGAAGCTTTGGCAGCGAGATCTTGTTAGAAAAATTACACTGTGGCATTTTGTTACTGAAGGAATCTGATAATTATGAGCAACATCAGCATTGCTGTGTTAGGCTGCGAATGAAGACTTTGAAGTCAGGAAAACCTGGTTGGATTCGCACCGAATCCTGAAGAAGTTAATCACCTCTGCTGGGCCTCAGTTTCCCCACCTGTAAAGAAAACTTCTTTCCTAGAGCTCTTGCAAAGATGAATGAGATGATACTTGATAAGTGCCTGGCCCAGACCTACACCCTCCCCCGCATCCCAAACCCTCAATAATTAGTAGCTCTTGTTATTCATTACTATTTCCTTTCCAAGTTACCTTTTATTGTGTGGTCTTTGCTTAGAGCATCAAGTGGACTAAAAATCTTTTTCCTTGGTCATTTTTCCAGGGTCGTTTTAGCATCAACCTTTATGGAACAGGCCTTTCTTTAACTGAGTCTGCTAGATGGATATCACAAGGGAACTATGCCGTCTCTGACATTAAGAAGTCACCGGTAAGGTTACAGATTCGTTGGGGAATGGGTTTTCTTTCTTCAGTCTTCCTTCTCTTCTTCCCCTGCCTTCTGTGGTGGTACAAATATGCTGCCCCACTTACTCAAACCATTTTTCAAAGTGTTAGAAAACATAGGAAGTAAATCAAAGGCAAAGGGTGTATAGGTGAGAGAAAGGGAGAGAGCCTTGCTTGGCTCCTGGTGAGTTCTCTCTGGAAGTGTGAGCCTGCAAACCATCCCGGTCATTAGAAGGATACCAGGGAGGAAGCTGGAAGCAGCAAGAAGCCACTGAGAGTGTGTGCAGCAGACTCCTTGCAGTTAGCGAATGCAAAACTTACTTTTATGAACCTGAGGAAAAGGATGGTTGAGAAAAATTGAAATGTAAATGGGGCTGAAAGAAAAAGATAATTTAGGTGAACTTTTTGGAGATTGAGAGAAACACGGGTTCTACAATGCTTTTCATGCTCTAAAATCTTGCTACTCAAGGTACGGTCCATGTAGAGCAGTGATTTTAAACCTTTTCATTTCATGGCACATATAAACTAATTATTAAAATTCGGCAGCACACCAAAAATAGGTGTAATTTTGATTCATTCACACCAGACAGCTATTGTGTTGGCTGTTGTCATTTTGTTATTTGACAATCTAAGGGAAAAGAGGTCAGTGCCTCTGACTAAATAGTCATGTATTGCATGTTTTAAACATTCTTGCAACACACCTGTTGAAAAATCACTGAGGTGGAGCACCAGGATCACTCAGAAGCTTGTTGAAAATGCAGCTTCTGGGGCTCCGGAGCCTCTGAGTCAGCTTCTGCAACTGGAGAAAGTTGCTAGGTTCATTAGCACGGCACATTAGCAGGGTATTAAGCCCTGATCTCAGCCTGGATGAACATTAGAACCACCTGGGAGAGTTTAAAATGCAAGTGCCCTGACCCCACCAGAATCACTGAATGGGAATCTCTGGAACAGGGGTAGAATTTAGAGTTCCCCAGATGATTCTAATGTTCTGCAAGGGCAGAAACCACTGACCTTCACAGTGTCCCTCAGAAGTTCTGAGAATGTGTGGCAGGAACCTGACCTATGGACAAGTGGGAAACTTACCAGGGAGTGGCCCATGGTCCCAGTCCCACCTATATATGACCCCTGTCTCAGGGTCCCCTCAGAAATGTGAGGAGGGTAGGGGGAAAAAGAGAGCCAGAAAATGGGGTGTTGTTCCAAAGTAGGGTTGCCAGACAATACAGGGTGCCCAATTAAATTTGGATTTTAAACAAACAAGGAACAGTTTTTACTATGTCTTAAACATCACGTGGGGCATGCTTATTCTAAAAAGTACTTGTTGTTTATCTGAAATACAGCTCTGTTGGGCATCCTGTATTTTTATTTGCTAAACTCTATCAAAATCAGACTACAAAGAAGCAGCTTGATTTGCTTTCCCTGGGAAAGGAAGAAACATCCAACTGTGACTTCCCAGAAAAAAACCGACTTTCCTGACACCTCGTTTTAAGCTGCCAGGGTTATATTTGTACCTATGAAGAAAAAAAATCACTCCCTTTTGTCTCCTAGCCAATCAACTACCTCTAATATGATTGATTGTTCATAAATTAATCATTACATGTTTTCCCTTGCAGTGAAAGGAATAAAGGCAGCTGAGAGCACACACGTGCTTTAGAATGTGCCCTGAAATTGGAATGCTCTTTCCTATCCCTGCCCTCCAGGGTCTATATATTATTGTGTTTTAGTGACCCAGAGGGACAGAAAAATAATTAACTGCCCAAAACATGGTCGGATATGAAGCGTGATTATGTAGGAAGCCATCTATGTAAACTATAATAAAAGTTTCAACTCCATTTGGCAGCCAGAGTCAATATTGCAGTTTTACCCAGGAAACTAAAAATAGTTATACCTGGGAGCGCCACCTTATGGAAACAACGATTACTACCAGGCCAAGATCATCCGGCTGTTTCCCAAGCCTTGAGCCAAAAATAAATTCTGCGGGAGCGCCACCTTGTGGAGACAATGATTACTACCCGGCCAACATTAACGGGCTGTTGTCCCCCAAGCCTTGGGGCCAGCTTCCCCCTGGGCTGGAGGGATTTGGTTCCACAACTGCCTGTCAGCATTTTCTTTTTAAACCTTGGTGTTCCATGACAGCTCAGACAGCCTGAGCTCAAAATTAATCTCCAGGGTGTGTGGAGCATTCCTTATGCCTCCCCTGGAGCCAGGACTCAACAGTCTCTAGCTGCAGGCAAGCCCTAGAAATGTGACTCTGCAGACCTGACATGCTGTGCAGTCCACAGAGCTGCATCCCCTGGGGATGTTCCGTGAAAATAGGCCCCTGCAGCCAGAGACACTTGGAAGGAAACTGCTGTTTTATTTCTTTCTTGAAGAATCCTGTTAAGCGTTAGGATATTAGAAGTTGGAATAAAGTATACAGGATGGAAATCTATGTAACTTTATTCAAACTAGCGTTCCCCTAAATCAGTAGTTCTCAAACCTGAACCAGCATCAGAACGCCCTCCAGGACTGACTTATACACAGCCTGCTGGGGGACAGCTCGGAATGGAGATTTCCAACAATTTCCTAAGTGATGTGATGCCTTGGCCTGGGGCCACGTGTTGAGAACCACTGATGTAGTTAAACCAACCACAGAACTTTCTTTTTAAAACTACACCTTTTAATTGACCCCAACAACCAGTGTCCCATGAAACACTTTTAGGAAAAGTACTCCATACCCTCTTCCCACTATTACCCCTCCCCCCCAACCCTGCCCCTAAGGGGCCCTCCCATCAGGAGTCACAACCCTCTCTCTGAACAGCCCTGCTTTGACTCAGCTCTCAAATAATCATTACTCCCTTTCCTTCACTTTGCTGCTGGGAGCTACAGAGGGAAAGACACAATGAAAACCTCAATTTCCCAAACCCGGTCGGCAATAAAATGTTTTTCCCAAGCAACACTAAAGGAAACGTCTAGTCATTCAGGGTAAAACTGAATCTCCAGAACCACTTGGAGGGCAGAGATGCTGCTCACCATCAAGAACAAGTGGTAAAAATAAGTCTCCATGTCAGGTTCACTGTTGCCTCCATATGTGTAACACAAAGAATCCTCCTATTCTTAACCAATAAAAATAATTTTGTAACCAAAATAGCTACTATTTATTGGGCAATTTACATGCATCAACAGAGAAGGAAAACTCTGACTCCAAAAAACCTCTGCTGCCTTGCGGCATACCTCTTCAGGGGAAAGGCTAAGGGAGTAAACCCCGACAGAAAATCCGGAGCCGGAGTCCCTAAGGCGGTTTGACGTTGTAGTCAACACCGGCAACTCCTGCGGCGCACCTGAAGCCAAGCTGTATTGACTCCGTCTTTCCCTTGGACCCTTCAGCTGCGAAGAGAGGGGGGGTCTGCTGCATGGGCAACAGCAGACCCTCCATATCACCCTGCCCAGGCTCTGTAGCTTCAGCTCCACTGGAGAGGACACTCCAGCGTCATCGCAAGATGTCGATTCAACACGGGAGGAGACAGATACCGTGTCACTCCCGAGTCGGACTGCACTGCCATTCTAGGCGGTGCAGATAGACTCTTAAGAAGCTACACCATCGTCTCTCGAGACGGACGGCTGCCGACGACGACGACATGCATCAAATTCCATTCCTCCAGCCTCCTCATCAAATTCTGGTGCAAGGAACTTGAGAAGGTGGATAGAGCATAAATAAGTGTGTGATGCTTTTAGTGGTGAAATTCGTCACCACCCCCCACCCCCAGCAGCAGCCCAGCTCTTGTGGCTGCAGAGCTGGGCCACTGAGCAGACTGTTAAACTGGATCACCTAAGCATGTGCATTTTAGCTCTGCCATGTTGGTAAAGTCATTTAACTTCTCGGGGGCCTTGATTTCTTTATCTATAAAATAGGAATCTTGATGGCCCTTATTCCATGGTGTTCATAATAATGAGTTAGGAATGCAAAGCTGTTTGCATGTCACAGGGCAATCAGCAGGCATGCTATAAGTATTAGCTATTAATGTTACAACATTTTCACAGCCCTGAGGCTTGCCATAGGTTTTAGAAGTTGGTCGAGGTGATAAAGGAAGCAGCCTTACTTGAAATGAAGAGTGGAAGGTCAGGTCTGAGTCAAGGCTGAGCCTGGACCTGGCTGATACCCATAGCACCACATGGATTTTGTCTACATGAGCTCCCACTCCAGCCAGGAGTGAGACATGTGGGATACCCCCTTGGCCTAGGGATGAACTTCCAGGTGGAGGCTTTAGCTGCACCTGCATAGCTCAGGGGCTGATGCATTTCTATTCTGCTTGTGTGAGGAGGGCAGAGAGACAGACAGAAAGGGGAGCATGGCTCAGATGTGAGACTGTAGAGAAAATGTTGAAATTCTGAGCTCCTCTGCAGTAACATTTTGTGCATACTCAACACATACGCGGATGTGCTCAGAATCTGAACTGGCCCTCAGCCCATCCAGAAGTGCCCTGCAGTTCCACACCTATTGCCAGAACTGCTATGTGGCCTTCTGTCCGGGAATCACTTCTGGAACTGCTTTCAGAGCCAGGAAGGAGGAAGCAGGGTTCGTTTCAGGTTGGATGGGAGAGGTCCCCACGCGACTTCATGCTTTTTTGTGCACCTGGGAAATTGTGGAGGCAGAGGCCTGTGTTTCTAAGAGCTGGCTGCTTGGCCCCAGGGCCTCGCTGGCATTCCTTGTGCTAGGGTAGAGCTGTACATTGAAGACTTGCTCTGAAATTAAAACGAGTGACACTGTATGGCCATAAAGGAGATGAACTGGTGCCTATCTTTCAATTCATTTATAGCCAGCAGAGTGACAGTAACAGGAGGTGTGTGTGTGTGTGTGTGTGTGTGTGTGTGTGTGTGTGTGTGGTGCAGAATCAGGTCTCTTCTATCCACCACAGACTGCCTCCTATCCTGCAATTTACTATGACAATCCAGCTACCCACCAAGTGTAAAGGTCGTACTACAGACCAGTAAAGTCATACCTTATATATGTACTTTTTATTCTGTGCATTCCTATAGAAATTAGACAATGTTTAGACATATATTCACATGTATGTAACTGCCTGATGTGCTATTGGAAAATGTATATATACACATACCATGTTATATGGGCAATGTGACCACCACCACACTCCAAAGAAATATAAATAAGCACACTTCAATCCAAGATATACTAGCTTTCCTAAGCCACATGAAAACCTTCCCTTTTATACTGTTTGAGAAAACAGAGAAATTATGAAAAAGTATGCAAAATAAACTATCCTTAATGGAGCAGAGAGTCATTCATCTTAATTATATGTAAAACTCAAACCAGGCTGGCTAACAAAATATTCATTGAAAGATTCATAGGCTTTATTTTTAGAAAGCTTCATTTGTTTTAGTGAAGAAATAAAAATTATTTACAACTACTGTTCTATTGAGGGTGAGTGGGTGCTTCTAAAATGCTGGAAAACAGACTTTTTCTCTGAAATAGGCACTGTTTCCATGACAATCATGTTTATGCTATGCATTTTTTCAGGTATGTTGTTGTTGTTGTTGTTCTATTGTAAAAATAAGTTTTGGGTTAGCTTTTATTTAAATCAAATTAACAGAGTCCCAATTAATGAAATAACACAAAAATTGCAAAGTCATTATCAGAAATTTCATAATTACTCAGACTTTTCCTCATCTTCATGAAATCAGGAAATGATGGAAATCCACAGATAAAATGTACCTTTATCATAAAAACAACTAATGTTTGTTGAGCATGAATATTAGGCTAAGTACCAGGCTAAGCACTTTACATGCATTCATTGATTTACAGCAAACCTGTCAGGGGAGACTAATGTTATCCCCACTTACAGATGGCAAGGGGAACTGAGGCTTAAAGGCTATTTAAAGATGCAGTACAAACTGTCTGATAGTTATCCCACTGTTAGGGCGGGAGAGAGTTTGGGTAAAACATAAGCTTTGATGAGACAGAAGTCATTCATGACGTACTGGCATCCTTAAGACCACCAGCCCAATACTTCAACCTCGGGAGAAGGTTCCTGGCTAGAAGGTTGGTCTGGCATCAGATCTAGTTAGAGGTGTCAGACTAGCTGTAAGGCTAACATGGGCCCTTAAAACCAGCAGCATGAGGGGGATAGAAATCTCCAACTCAGCCGCACTCATAATCCAAGGCATGCAAATTAGAGAAACTACTTCATTCTCTTTATTTGTTAAGTTGACAATTTTTTTAGATAAAAGATCACCCATTATTTGCAAGAGACTTTCTTAGTTTGGCCAAAAGAGCCAAATCTTCATGCCTTTTCACCCAGTTCTGTGCATGTGGCCCAAAGATATCCTAAAGTGCAGGCATAAGTATGGTCCATCACAGTGTTATTCCCAAGAGTGGCATATGAGAAACATCTGAGATGCCAAACATTGTGCAGTAGTGAAGATGTGTGGTGGTGGTGGGGGGGGTTCCCTAGCATGACATGGTAAATATACACAATGGGATATGATGCCACAATTAGAAAAGGAGTTCTTTGTTGCATGGTGAAGTGTTAGGAGAACTAATTAGGAGAGTGATCTAAATTGCAGGTCAAAGAGAAGAGTGTACTTCAGCTTCTGCCTCTTTCACTCACTCATTTAACAAACATGTATTTAGTATCACTCTGAGCCATACAGGGTAAGGCAAAAGTAGGTTTGCAGTTAAACACGGAATTTATTCTTGCATTATTATTTATTATGTATTGTTGTATTTCGTATGAACAACTGTACACCTACTTTTGCCTGACCCTGTATATTGTGCTAGGTTCTGGAGACCCTTGGCTTTTAACAAGACATTGCCTTGCCATCATGGGGCGTTCACTCTAGCAGGAAGACAGGTGTAAAGAAAGAATTATCTAATTTTACAGGATGCTCTGTAGCAGGTAACTGGTTCAGGAAGGTATCTCAGAGGACATGGCCTCTGGGTTGGGTTCAGAAGAATTTACCAGTCAAAATTTGGGATGGTCCAGTGCACACAGAAAGGGAGAGGAAGAGAAGGAGAATTCCACATGGAGGGATGACGTGTGCAGACCCTGCGTGGTGAGGGGCATGTCAGAAAAACAACCCAAAGACATTCAGAGATGAGGGGAGCAGGATAGAGAGATACGATGGTATCTGGAGAGACCACACAAAACTTGAGATCAAGGGCTGGAAAACTTTTTCTGTGAAGGACAAGACAGTAAATATTTTAGACTTTGCTGGCCAACAGGCAAAAGAATGCTATTATATATGTATTTATATGACAAGAGTTAAATTTGCACAAAACTTTTATTGGTTGAATTAAAAATAGTGATAATTGAGTATATTTTTTATATAGTTCTACCAATGAGAAGAAAGAAATATTGAGAATATAACATTTTGCTTAATTAGTGTTTTCTATTATCAAAATTGATTATAAATGTTTACTGTAAATGCTGATTGGAAGTGTGATTTTTATCTTTATATAAATGTTTTTTTACACAAATATGCATTGCCAACCCTGATCGTCGTCGTCGTCGGCAGCCGTCCGTCTCGAGAGACGATGGTGTAGCTTCTTAAGTGTCTATCTGCACCGCCGAGAATGGCTGTGCAGTCCGACTCGGGAGTGACACGGTATCTGTCTCCTCCCGTGTTGAATCGACATCTTGCGATGACGCTGAAGCTACAGAGCCTGGGCAGGGTGATATGGAGGGTCTGCTGTTGCCCAAGCAGCAGACCCCCCCTCTCTTCACAGCTGAAGGGTCCAAGGGAAAGACGGAGTCAATACAGCTTGGCTTCAGGTGCGCCGCAGGAGTTGCCGGTGTTGACTACAACGTCAAACCGCCTTAGGGACTCCGGCTCCGGATTTTCTGTCAGGGTTTACTCCCTTAGCCTTTCCCCTGAAGAGGTATGCCGCAAGGCAGCGGAGGTTTTTTGGAGTCAGAGTTTTCCTTCTCTGATGTACCCTGACTGGAAGATCGAACCAGCGACACTTAGCTCGCAGGCCGACGCTCAATCCACTGAGCTAAACCAGCCAGGGCAGCAACCCTGATACAGTCCACAATTATATGATTTTAATTGAGTATACTTATGCTTCACAAGCACTTACAAAATTCTATAATATTTTCTCTTGATATTTGTAAACATGTCCTTACATTGCAGGTTAATTAATTGTAACTGAAGATTAGATAAAACTCCTCAGTTGCCTTGTTAAATTGATTTTGAAGTTTGAAAATTTCCATTGCACTAACAAAAAATTACTGCTGAAACTGCAATTCAAGCTTGGAAAATACCTCCACCATGAATTTATGTGGGTTGAAGGTGTAGCTTCTCATTTTATCTTTCAACAGAATGGAAAGTTCATAAAACAGCTCACTATTACTTATGATTCAAAAATGTTAGCTATTATTGAAATGACTTTATCACATTATGAATTTGGCCTGTAAGTGGCAGTTTTGCCTTTTAATTTTAGGGTCAATTCATTAAGAGATACTATCAAACTGGTAGCAAAAGCTAATGTCCAAAGCCATTGAGTATTCAGTCACAGTGATTTAGAGCAGTTCTCATTCAGAAAAATTTAAATCCCAGCACTGAGCTCAAAATCTCACAATAAAACGTAATCACTGCTAAGTCTTCAAACTGCTTATAGTAGGACAAGTCAGAGTGTTCAGCTTCTAGATCTGATGAAAAATTTACAAAACCAATGATGGTTAATTAAGTTCATGAGAGCAAAGGAGTTCATCATGGACGCTGCTGGCTCTGAATCCCCTGAGAGACTTGAATATTTTTCACAAAGCACCAACTGATGGATGATACAACAAATAGGATTTGAACATCTGACATGTCACAAGCTTTGTAAATCTGACTAACTAAAGATCTTCCCATCCCAGAGATTTTTTTCCCACCATCAGCTGTCAGCCCATCTTACAGATTCTACTCAGTTGTTCTGCACTTGTGTTTCTCAACCTCTTTGAAATTTTCTCACTTGAATTCCACATGGGCTCTTCATAGAGACATATTCTTTAGTCACATCCTACTTGGCACTGTCTGCTCCAATAATTATCAACTGAAATGTATCAGTAATATGTATCAGTTCATGAAGAGCCAAAGATAATCACTCAAAATTGTTTGCCTCCTTTTTAAAAATTGATTGATTAATGTTGCTGCCAATGTCATAAACTTTTTGAGTAACTGTTCTTGCGAAAAGGTTAAGAGTCTTAAATGGGTTTATTTTCTCTGGACACATTTCTTCAACTGCTGCAATGAAACAAGATTTCATGAACTCACCATGATGAAATGTTTCCATTGCTTGGTTAACAAATGAGCTATTTGGAAACTTATTAACTCATTTTATTTATTTTTTTATTTTTACTCATTTTTATTTTTGTGAAGAAATTATCCTATGGTGAGATATTCCTTTTTAAGTTTTCTGAACTTCTCACCATAACTTTCCTGTGAGTCAGGAATATTGTGGCGAAGGCTGTTTGGTAATGTTGGTGTACAGTCTATGCTTCTAGCACAGCTGTGATGTTATTGCATGATAAACGCAATGCTTTACCCTCTCAAATTATAACAGAAAAGTCCACACATTGCTGTACCTTAAAAGTATAACATTCAGAGTCCACTTTTCTTTTCTTGTTTGACATGATATGGTATACACTGCTAATAAAAAAATAAAACTATTATGATATAGCAATACGTATAGCACGCAAAACAAGGACACCTTGAAATGGTGTCACTGAAGTACAGTGTGCTGAGTAGCAATGTGAAGCAAGAGAGCTGTGTCAAGTACTTGGCCTTGATATCATGGCATGCTAGCAGCTGTAGGCAAATGGATGAACATGGCTATGTTCCAATGTAACTTAATGGACAGTAAAATATGAATTTCATAGAATTTTCACATGTCAAGAAGTATTATTTTGGGTTTGAATCTTCTTAACCATTTAAAAATGTAAAATTATTCTAGACATGTGGGCCATACAGAAGTGGGTAGCTGGCTGGATTGAGCCCAGCTACCATCAACCCTGCTCTACACCATGGTGAGCATACTGGGCTCGCTCTCATTTTGAAGGCTTGCCTCCTGTGTGCACAAGAATGATTTCCTGAAAAGCCAGTCCAAGTCCTGGAAACACTAGCCAAGCAAGTAGTCTAAGATAGTGCATCTCCTTACAGGATGGTACCCGAGTTATGGGGACATGTGGTGGTTACTGTGGAAAATGTACTCCATCCTCAGGCACTGGCCTGGAGGTTCGAGTTTTATAATTAAGGTAAGTCCATTTTCTTTCTTCCTTCCTTCCTTCCTCTTTAAGATTTTTAAAATTTATTTGTTTTTAGAGAGAAGGGAAGGGGGGGAGAGAGAAACATTGACGTGAGAGAGAAACATTGATGGGTTGCCTCTCACACATGCCCCGACCAGGACCAAACCCGAAACCCAGGCATGTGCCCTGACCAGGAATCAAACTGAA
The DNA here is from genome assembly GCF_987537825.1 of Furipterus horrens. NCBI lineage: Eukaryota > Metazoa > Chordata > Mammalia > Chiroptera > Furipteridae > Furipterus > Furipterus horrens. The sequence continues at coordinate 86,071,564 of NW_028327177.1, forward strand.
GACTTTTCGCTTTGCAAGATGATGTGCAACCCACTGAGCCACAATGGTCAGGGCCCCTTATTTCTCTCTCTCTTTCTTCCTTTCTCTCTCTCTCTCTCTCTCTCTCTCTCTCTTCCTTCCGCCCTCCCTCCCTCCCTTTCCTTCTTTCTCTCTACCTTTCTATCTCATTCTTTCTGTGGCCTAATGATTAACAAGTGTGGGAGGTCTGTTGCCCCCAGACAGGTGACTGTTAAGCATCTCAGTGCTATTTCACCTTTTTCTTTCCTGCTCATCTGTCCTCCACCCTGAAGTCCACACGCTTCCTGCATTAGATTTCTCTGCAGTGCTTATTAAAAATACTTCTTACTGGGCTTCATCTCTAGAAGTCCAGCTTCATTTGGTCTCTGGTAGATCCAGGAATCTGTATTTTTTAGTGCAAGGAATTCTGATGCAGTTGACTCAGATTAACATTTGTGAAATACTGCCTAGGAATATAATAAAAATAATATTAAGGGTGTTCACTGTGCCCTGACCACGTGTCAGGCACCATGCTAAGCACTTTGCAGGCATTATTTCGTTGAATCCTCACAAGAAAGCCATAAGAGAGGGCTGTGATCTTCATGTTACAGAGGGAAGCTGGGCCCCACACCAGTTACACAGCTTGCCTATGGGCACAATGAGTTCCTTTGGCAGAACCCAGGCATGTCCTACACCAAAGCCACTGTTCTCATTTCTGCATTGTTGCACACACTTCCCATGCACAGTGGAAACTTGTTAAAAATGCAGAATGTCAGAACTCGCCCCAGACCCATGAAACCAGAATCTGCATTTTTCAAATCCCCAGGAGAATCATGCATGTTAAAGTATGACAATCCCTGGTCTAACTAAATTATGCCAGTAAGTGCTTCCACTGCTGGGTAGAAGGCTGAATTGGTCACTCTTTTTCTCATCACAGTGCCTTCAGCTATGGGAACGAGCTCAGCCTACTCATGTGACCACCCAAGACAACTGTCCTCAGATTTCTAGCAGCCCATTATCCTGTAAAACTCAAGATCCTGACACAGGATTAATTAGCTGACATTTATAAATCAGTATTTCGATGCTTAATTAAACATATTATTCAAAATTATGATCTTAGGATTATTTCCATTATGAGAGGCAAAAGAAAAAGGAAACTTATTGTCTTAAATAACTGAGCAGTGGTCTAGCTTTAGGCATGGCTGGATCCAGAGGCTCAAAGTCATCAAACTCTTTTATCCATCAATTAGCAATGCTGTCTCTTCAGTGGCTTCATTCTCAGGCAGATCATCTCTCCCACCCCATGGCCCCTGGCAGCTCTAGGATTACATCATCCTTACAGCTCTTGGTCCCAAGTAAATGCTCCCCTCCAGTATTCATTCTATATAAGAATTCTGGCTCTGATTGAGTCACACAGCCACTTTTGAACCAATCACAATGTCCAGGAAATGGAGATCATGTACCCATCTAGGGTCGAGTGATTGACAGCTTCTTTTGGAAGAGGCAGTTCCCAAAGCACAAGAAGGGGTTTGTTATCAGAAATGGGGCGATGGGATGAAGGCAGGCAGTCAGCAAGCATCCGCTAGAGATCCCCATTATATGTCTATTTTATATATTTTATACCTAGTAAATAAAGTTTTGTATGTGTTTTACATACTATATACATGTATGTATAGAAAAAAGGCTAGAAGGAAATATATCAATATTTGAGGAGGGTTATCTTAAGTGGGACTATCAAGCTAGTATTTTTTCATTCTTTATGCTCTCCTGAAATGTACATGTTTCTGATAGCAGACGTATATTACTTTTAAAATCTAAAGAAAATAATGTATTTTAAAATTCTTTATGTAAAACTGTATGACTTACGGCATTTGAGACAGTAGATTTACCTTTCCTGGTTGGTTCACTTGTTTTTAGGTGCTCTGAAGAGGAAGCCACAATGGGATGGATGAAGGATAATAATGCAATACCTCCACCTTGAATTTGGGTGTGTGTGTGCATGTGTGTGTGTGTGTGTGGCCTTGTATGCTTGTGTGTGTGTGTATATACATATGCATATATACACATATATACACACACATACCTTTTGCTTTGCAAGATGATGCCCAACCCACTGAGCCACACTGATCAGGGCCCCCTTCTTTCTCTCTTTCTCTCTCTCTCTTTCTTCCTTTCTCTCTCTCTCTCTCTCCCCCCACCGCCTGCTGTCCCCCTTTCCTTCTTTCTCTCTACCTTTCTATCTCATTCTTTCTGTGGCCTAATGATTAACAAATGTGGCGTGGTCTGTTGCCCCCAGACAGGTGACTATTAAGCATCTGTATATGTGTGTGTATATCTGTGGAATATCCTAATGATGTAAAGTTTAATATTTATGTTTGAATTATTTATTGTGATGTATGTAATATTTTTGTACGTAAAATGATTCTATTATGACTGCCTTTTGCATTATTTTGTTTCTTGCAGTCAGACCACTGCATTTTACGTACTCTACATTATATGTAGTATTATGACAAAAGTGATCCTGCATTATCACGGTACACTATTGTTTACCTTCTATCTGTAAATGTTTTATTTTTAATTTTTTAAATTTTAATTTGTTTTTTAAAACAATCTAGTCATACTCAAGGTGCTACAGGGGTATTTTTGGCATTTCTATGAAAGCATCATTAGCCAACGAATTTAGTGATGTCACAGATTATACCGGCTATTAATTACACTAAGTATCTATTTAGTTTCATGTGATCTCTGGGAACAAAACTGCTGCCTTGGTGCTAATATTTAAGTGATCGTCAGACTCAGAAATGTAAACATATTTAATAAAAGGGAGGAACCAAAGGACATTTTCCAATGGACATAGCCACCTGGATAAAATAAGATCAGCTGTTTACCCTTACTTTTCGACATGCCTTTTTTGGGACAGAGTTGTACTCTGTTCTTTTTATTGTTATTGTTATTAATATGCTTCAGTTCATGGTGCCTCGGTCCTCCTGTGGGTAAAGGGAGGGATCCACAAGCAACCTCATTACAGAGTGACCTTGAGAAAGTGAGGTCCTCTCAGCATTTTGCCAAGATATTCTGAAATGACATCCAAGTTTACCAGTTGCAAGACAGAGGATGCATAGGATGGGGGTGACCTTCAGCACCCCCAGAATACCTGGAGAAATTCAGAACCAAGTTCTTTGTTATTGCCTTTTACATGAAAACATTGGCTGGTGACATGACTTGTCTTCAGGCCGTGAGCCCAAGACCCTGCCAGTGTTCGTGGCTGCTGCAAGAATTGGCATTTGTGACAAGAAACGAACTATGGAGTACAAGATACCTGAGTCTTTCTGATTGTCCATTACTCCACTCTGTTAATTCTTTCCAAAATGAAAGTGCCAAAGCCACAGTCTTCCTGCCCTTCCAACTTGATCAGAGGGAAATCTATGCCCATGACCCCTGACAGACACTGGCTTGGAGAAATCCTGCCCACTTCTAAACACCAAAGAGATTAGGAAAAGCCAGGCAGTATTCTCCAACCCCCCAAAACTCCAGAGTGCTTCAGGAGAAGTTATACTCAGTGTATGAATATGTGCTATTCTCCACTATTAACACATTGTGAAAATATGCTATAAATAAATACCATGACCACATTCAAACATGTCTGTTTCACATGGTTTCTGGACTCTTCATTCAAGTTGTAGTAAAAATATCTCCAATTTTTAAGATTTCCAGATTGAGAAGAAATACAGATTTCCTTAACCCCATCAATTACAGTTGCTATTTTAGAGACAGATAAGGAATGGGAACTGTCCCCAAGTCTGTCTTTTTATCACTCAAGTCAATCGAAGTGGTTTTTCTGAAAACAGATATAAACCTCTTGTCTGTGTGATGGGGAACAAATGAGCTAACAAACCAGACTTAAGTGGGATTTGGGAACTTAATTGTCAATTTTTGTGTAACAGTAGTTAGTACGCTATAGACTGATGGTGTCCAGAGAAATTAGATATTTCCAAAAAAATCTAATAGTAAGTCGACATTCACCATAAATGAGGCTCTTTATTTAATTGTTTTAAATCATTCTCACAAGTATAAAGAACAAGTATAGATTTACCTCATTGTTGTTCTGTGGATAAGGAGACAGTCTTTGAGGTGCAAATAGGCCCAAATTTACATACAGTGAATATGGAGCAGTCCCCAAAAAACTCTGATTGCATTGCAAGTCCAGGGCTAGAGGGTGATCAAGTGCTAAGTGGGATCATGTGTCCAGTGATTGACAGCTTCAGTTGGAAAAAAGACAGTTTCCAAAAAGGAAGGGTTTTGTTATCAGAAAAGGGTAGATGGTATGAAGACAGGCAAAAGTAGCAGATATCCACCTTAGATTCTAATTGTGTGTTTGTATGCATGCACATAACATGCATGTGTGAGCATTTGTATGCATGCACGTGTGTATGCGTGCATATGTGATAGTCCTCCCATCTACATCTACCCTGCAGGATTAAGTGTTTTCTGAAGACCCTTTGAGTCCTATACCACTGGTGGCAAAATAGCTGCCCTCAAAATGTGCATTATTAGAAGAGTAAGCTGACAGCTGTGAAGACCTGGGTTCTGTGTCAATTAGGAACTGGGTTCATCTGCTGATTACAGAGACTGACTGCAATGGCTTACGCATTGAAAAGCGTATTTCACTGTTACGTAAAATAAACCTGGAGAGAGGCAATCCAGGGCTGGTGTGGCAGCTCCACAAAATCATCAGAGACAGATGATTTTTCCTCTATCTACTTCTCAATCTTCAATATTTCATTGTGGCTGCTAGAGCTCTGGCAATCACTCCCAAATTCCAGGCAACAAGAAAAATGGAATGGGTGGAAGTGTAAAAAGTGGACTGGTCTAAGATCTCTATCCTTTTTAAGACTTTTTCCAGAAACTTCACCCAACAGATTCTGATTATAGCTTCTCAGCCAGAATTTGGTCATGTGGCTGCACCTAGGCTGCCGGGCATTGGGGGCATGGGGCTGTTTCAGAGTGCATTGTCAAACTGCATATAGTGAGGGATCTGTTCCTAGGAAAGTGTATTTGAAAGAGGCAAATAGAAGTCTCTACAGCAGATTCAGGTACAGAGACTGGGGAGGGAATGCTTTGGAAGCAGTTATCAAAACAAGCAAGAGACCAGAGAATCTGGGCTAGAACTGTGGCCATTGTAATGATAGGAAATTAACAGTGCTAATCGGTGGTAAAATGAACAGGCACTGACAACAGATAGGCTCAGGGTGGACTATGGGAGAGAAGGAACTGACTGGTACAAGTGCAAGATGAGGGTTCACTTTGCTTCCAACCACAAATAGGGTGATGGAAAGGTGAGTGTGTGGAGGGGGTGAATGGACAGTTATAATTTGCTAGAATCCGTTAATTCTTTACATTTTTATAGCACTGTACAAATTAAGTATTATCTTTGTATTCTACTCATTCACTTATTTATCCAAATAACAAGTATTGCATCTCTACTAATTCCCAAGCTCTGTTCTGGGCACTGGAGGTGCAGCAGTGTACTAGGGCACAGACTAGGGCTGCCCTCTAGGGCTGCCATATCAAAATGCCACAGAGTGGGTATCTTAGGCTACAGAAATTTATTTTCTCACAGGCTAGAAGTTCAGGATCATAGTGCTGCTAAGGTGGGTTTCTGGTGAGGCCTCTCTTGCTTGCTTGTATACAGCCCTCTTTTTGCTGTGTCCCCACATGGCCTTTCATCAATATAAGGTGAAAGAGAGGGAGGGAGAGAGAAAGAGGGAGAGTGAGATCTCCTGTCTCCTCCCCTTCTTAGAAGGACTCTGCCCTATTTGATTAGGACCCCACCCTTATGACCTCATTTCATCTTGATGACTTAATTATAAGCCCTAGCTCCAGATACAGTCACATTAGGAGTTAGGGCTCCAATACATAAAATTTGGGAAGACAATGCAGTTCATAATAGAGGCTATGGCAAAGAGACCCTAAAATAAGATGAGCATTCATTTCTCTCTCATTTGCTGTGCAGAGGTCAGCAGGCAGTCGGGACTGGTGGGTGAGTAACTCCATTCGGCATGGCATCAGACGACTCAGGCTGCTTCTGTTTTGTGGCTTGGCCATTCTCAAAGGCATTGTCTTTATACAGCTCATCCTCACCGCGTCTGTTTCTAGCCTGCAGGAAGGGGACAATTATTTTAAGGCAAGACCTGGAAGTTAAAGAATAACTTTTATTCACAACTTATTGGCAATTGCTTAGATGCACAGGCTCATGTTGCTGCAAGAGAGGCTGGAAACCACGCACCCAGCTACTGCCAAGTGGAGGTGGGGCTTCTGTTCTAAAAGGAAGGAGGCAAAATTGGCTCTGGGCGGCTGCTTCTGTCACAAGCAGTGAGCAAAGCCTACAAAAACCTCTGCCCTTTGCAGCTTACATTTTAGTGGTGGTGACATACGAGAGGAAAATTAGCAAATAAACAAGTATTGGGTTGGCAAAAAAGTTCATTTAGTTTTTTCCATACAATAGCTCTAGTAGTGCTGAGTTGTCTTTAACTTCATTCAGAGAGGGGAAGATGATGGAGGAGTGAGGGGAGGCTGCGCTTTCTGGCTCCCGAGACCCGTCTGCAGTTTGGACTAATTGCAGACAGAACATCTCAGTGAGCAGCTGGACACTGGCAGGAGTCGAGCCTTGGCACTGCTGGATTAGAGAAAAACCATCTGGGAACAACCTGTTTGGTGAGGATAGCAGAGGAAAAAGGGACAAGACAGGATTTCTGACTGGGGTGGCTGCCCGAACTGTGGCTGGAAGTACACAAAGGATTTTTGGCGACCACAGGCTTCCCCAGAGAGGAACTGGGAGGAGACTGGATCTCTGCCCACTGGCAGAGACGGGACTCGACCAGGTGGCATTGGTGCTGAAGAACAGGAGACAGCGTACCGCTGTGCATGTGAGAACGTAATTTTCCTTTATATTTTTCTCTTGTGAACTGCGGAGAGCGGAGGAAAGTTTGGGGGTGATAGGACATTCTTGAGGAGCACAGGCGCAGAAGTGCACTCTCCCACTCCTCAACCCTCCCCTTGGGTCGTGCGGGTGCACATAGGGAAGTGCCCTCATTCACTAGTCCAGGTGGGCGGGGCCGCGCATCCAGCTGCCCCTCGGACACACCCCAACAGACATAAGATCAGTGCCCCAACAGCTGCAGGGAGGGCCCGCTGGACACCCAGAAGACCCTGCACAGACACCCCTGGCCAGCTCCAGTGGGTGCCAGGCCAGAGTGCAGACCACTTGCTCAGGCTCTGCTTGTGCCCACCCAGGCGGGTGCAGGAACGGTGGGCGGCTACGACTCGGGAACAGCGGGCGGCAGTGACTCACAGACGTTCACTTCCACTGTGCACAAGTGTCCAGGGGCCCCACCCTAAGAGGCGAGAGACCAACTCCCAGAGCGCAGCTCAGCAGGCCTGAGGCTAGTGCTCAGGCTGCCTTGCGCATGCACGGGAGCGCCCACAAAAGCACCTCGCCAACTCCAACAGGCACCAAAGGAACGCGCCGCACCAGTGACCGTGGGCACACACCGCTGCTGCAAGGAACAGAAACCTCTGGCCCGCCTCATTATACCAGCTGTGGACGCAGAAAAAGAAGACAACACACAAAGGCTGAACTGAGTAAGAACTTTTCTTTTTCCTTAAAAAAACTATATCTCTAATTTGTTTCATACAATCTCTCCTTCTCATCCTTCCTCTTTAATTTTTTTTTATTTGTTTGTGTGTCTAGTTTAGCCTCCCTTTCACACTAAATAAATAGAATATAACTACTATATAAATCTGGTACTATACAACCCCACTTTCTTACTATATTCTGCATTTTTCCCTCCTTTTCTTCTATCGTTACTAACATACAATGTAAATATTACCTATTGTCTTGCATAGTCTCAACTATTATTAATCTATCATCTCCTCTCTCAAAAATCATATTTCTCCTCCCTATAAAAAACTCATCTATTCTTCCTATAGTATAAAAGCTCTAATCTCTCTATATTTATATTAATACTGGCTTGTTAGCTGACGATAGCAGGATAGAGGGTGGGGGATATTTTTGAGGGTATGGGTTTCCTGCCTGGTCTGTGTGTTTATGTTTTTAACGGCCTCTCCACAAAATAACTCAAGACAAAGTGGATAGAGTGACTCTCAATCAACTAGCCAGAAGGAAGATCCTACCAAAGAACATCTGAAATATAACCAGACAGCATAAACAAATGACATAAAGTGTACCCCAAGGACTTCAGGCTCAGGAGATCAAAGAGACTGCACCACTGAAACCCCCAGATCTCCTATAAAGAATCTCATACCACAAAGATGGGAAGTCAAAGCAGACCAATCCAAAAAACAAAAACGAACAAGAAGACTCCAACATGGTAAGACACAGAAACAATCTCCCAATGAAATGAAAAGAGGAACCCCCAGAAAGAGAGGTAGATGGAATAGGCATAGCCCAAATGTCAGACACAGAATTTAAAACAATGGTGGGGAAGAAGCTCAATATACTCGACAACCTCAAAAACAACTATGACAACCTCCAAGGAAGTTACCAACAGCTCCAAGAAAAGTACAGGGAACTTGCAAAGAACTACACCAGCATAAAAAAAAGACATAGAAACTATTAAAAAGAACCAGGAAGAAATGAAGAATTCAATCTCTGAACTGAAAAACACAGAAGAATCAATCAAAAACCGACTAACCGAAGCAGAGGATTGGATTAGTGAGCTAGAAGATAATGTAGACAAAAATTCCCAGACAATACAACAAAATGAAAAAAGATTGAAAAAGTACGAAGAAGAAGTAAGGGAATTACAGGATAGCATAAGGAAAAACAACATCAGAGTCACTGGAATTAAAGAGGGAGAAGAGGAACAAGGAATAGAAAAGCTGATAGGAGGAATAGTGACAGAAAATTTTCCTAACCTGATGAGAGAAGAAGTTATGCAAGTTCAGGAAGCACAGAGAGTTCCAATGAAGAGGAACCCCCAAAACCCCACGCCAAGGCACATCATAATTAAAATGGCAACATTCAAAGACAGAGAGAAAATCCTGAAAGCAGCAAGAGAAAAACAGCAAATAACATACAAGGGAGCTCTGATAAGGCTATCGACCGATTTCTCAACAGAAACACTACAAGCCAGAAGGGAATGGTCAAAAATATTTCAAGCAATGAAAACAAAGGCCTTCAACCAAGAATACTCTACCAAGCAAGGCTCTCATTCAAAATGGAAGATGAAATAAGGAGTTTCCCAGACAAAGGAAGACTAAAAGAATACATCCCACCAAACCAGCATTACAATAGATGCTACAGGGGATATTTTAAGAAAAAAGAAGAAGAAAAGAGGAGAGGAACACAGGTACAAAGGGAAATGAATAAACACATGTCAATAATAACCTTAAATGTGAATGGATTAAATGCTCCAATTAAAAGACATAGGGTAACAGAATGGATAAGAAAACAGGACCCACATATTTGCTGTCTACAAGAAACACACCTCAAAACAAAAGATTTACACAGACTGAAAGTAAAGGAATATAAAAAAATATTCCAAGCAAACGGACCTGAAAAAAAAGCTGAGGTAGCAGTCCTCATATCAGACAAAATGGATTTTAAAGCAAGGGCAATAAAAAGAGACAAAGAAGGACATTTCATAATACTTAAAGGAACAATCCATCAAAAAGATATAACACTGATAAATATATATGCACCCAACATAGAAGCACCCAAATATATAAAGAAAATAGTAGAAGACCACAAGAAGGATACTAACAGCAACACACTCATAGTAGGAGACTTTAACACTCCATTATCAACAATAGACAGATCTTCGAAGCAAAGAAACACCAAGGATATTCAGGCATTGAACAACACACTAAACCACGTGGATTTAACTGATATATATAGAACTTCTCACCCCAAAGAAGCAAAATATACATTCTTTTCAAAGGTACATGGGACATTTTCGAAGATAGACCACATGATAGGACACAAAACAAGCCTCAACAAATTCAAGAAAATTGAAATCATATTAAGCATCTTTTCAAACCACAATGCCTTGAAACTAAAAATCAACCTCAGAGAAAAAAATCAAAGACACCCAAACCCATGGAGAATGAATAACATGCTATTAAAAAATGAATGGTTTAACAAGGACATCAAAGAAGAAATCAAGAAATTTCTAGAAACTAATGATAATGAACACACAACAGCCCCAAACCTATGGGACACAGCAAAAGCAGTCATAAGAGGGAACTTCATAGAAATACAGGCATATCTGAAAAGGACAGAAGAATCTCAAATAAAATATCTAACCCTAAAGCTACGAGAACTAGAACAACAACAACAAAGCCTAGGGCAAGAAGAAGGAAAGAAATCATCAAGATCAGAGCAGAATTAAATGACATGGAGACCAAACAAACAATTCAAAAGATCAACGAAACTAGGAGCTGGTTTTTCAAAAAAATAAAATCTACAAGCCTCTAGCCAGGCTCATCAAGAAAAAAAGAGAGAAGACCCAAATAAACAAAATCAGAAATGAAAGAGGAGAAATCACGACTGATACCACAGAAATACAAACGATAGTAAGAAATTACTACAAACAACTGTATGGCAAGAAATTTGACAACCTAGAAGAAATGGAAAAATTTCTAGAAACATATAACCTTCCAAAACTGAATCAAGAAGAAGAAGAAAGTCTCAACAGACCAATAACAAAGAAGGAAATTGAAACAGTAATGAAAAATCTCCCTGCACACAAAAGCCCTGGACCGGATGGCTTCACAGGTGAATTTTACAAAACATTTAGGGAAGAACTAACTCCTACCCTCCTCCATTTATTCCAAAAAATCAAAGAAGAGGGAAAAATCCCAAACTCTTTCTCTGAAGCCAGTATTACCCTAATCCCAAAACCAAGTCAAGACACAACAAAGAAAGAAAATTACAGACCAATATCACTGATGAACATGGATGCTAAAATCCTCAATAAAATATTGGCTAACAGGATCCAGCAATACATGAAAAAGATCATACACCACGATCAAGTGGGATTCATCCCAGGGATGCAAGGATGGTTTAATATTCACAAATCAATAAATATAATACATCACCTAAACAGAATAAAAGACAAAATCACATGATCATATCAATAGATGCAGAAAAAGCATTTGATAAAGTACAACACCGATTTATAATGAAAACACTCAGCAAAATGGGAATAGAGGGAGTATACCTTAACATCATTAAGGCTATATATGAGAAGCCTGAAGCCAACATCATACTCAATGGACAAAAACTGAAAGCATTCCCCCTGAAATCAGGAACTAGACAAGGCTGTCCACTCTTTCCACTCCTATTCAACAGAGTGTTGGAAGTCCTAGCCACAGCAATCAGACAAGAAAAAGAAATAAAAGGCATCCAAATAGGGAGAGAAGAAGTAAAACTATCATTACATGCAGATGACATGATAGTATACCTAGAAAATTCTATAAACTCCACTAAAAGACTACTTGATATAATAAGTGAATTTGGCAAAATAGCAGGGTACAAAATAAATATACAGAAATCTAAGGCATTTCTGTACACCAACAATAAAATATCAGAGACAGAGACAAAAAAGAAAATACCATTTAGTACAGCAACAAGAAAAATAAAGTACCTAGGAATAAACTTACCCAAAGAGATAAACGACCTGTACTCTGAAAATTATGTAACATTACAGAAAGAAATTAAGGAAGATACAAATAAATGGAAACAAATACCATGTTCTTGACCGGGAAGAATCAACATCATCAAAATGGCCATACTACCCAAAGCAATTTACAGATTCAATGCAATCCCTATTAAAATACCAATGACATATTTCACAGACCTAGAACAGATACTCCAAAAATTTATATGGAACCAAAAAAGACCCCAAATAGCAAAAGCAATCTTGAGACAGAAGAGCACAGCAGGAGGAATCACAATACCAGACATCAAACAATACTACAAAGCCACTGTGATCAAAACAGTCTGGTACTGGCATAAGAACAGACATATAGATCAGTGGAACAGAATAGAGTCCAGAAATAAACCCAGGCCTCTATGGTCAACTAATATTTGATAAAGGAGGAAGGAACATAAAATGGAGTGAGAAGAGCCTTTTTAACAAATGGTGCTGGGAGAACTGGACAGGGAAGTGCAAAAAAATGAAATTAGACCACCAACTTAAACCACACACGAGAATAAACTCAAAATGGATCAAAGACTTAAATGTAAACCATGACACCATAAAAGTCCTAGAGGAAAACATAAGCAGGAAAATTTCAGATATCCCATGTAACAATATTTTCACGGATACATCTCCTAAGACAAGAGAAATAAAGGAAAAAATTAACAAATGGGACTACATCAAACTAAAGAGTTTCTGCTCAGCAAAAGAAAACATCAACAAGATGAAAAGGAAACCAACCATATGGGAAAACATATTTGCCAATGATATCACAGACTGGGGACTGATCTCCAAAATATATAAAGAGCTTATACGACTCAACATCAAGAAAACAAACAACCCAATTAAAAAATGGGCAAAGGACCTGAACAAACACTTCTCCGAAGAGGACATACAGAAGGTCCATAGACACATGAAAAAATGCTCAACATCATTAGCCATCAGAGAGATGCAAATAAAAACCACAATGAGATACCACCTCACACCAGTCAGAATGGCCATCATCAACAAATCAACAAACAACAAGTGCTGATGAGGATGTGGAGAAACGGGAACCCTACTGCACTGTTGGTGGGAATGCAGACTGGTGCAGCCACTGTGGAAAACAATATGGAATATCCTCAAAAAACTAAAAATGGAACTGCCTTTTGAACCAGCGATTCCACTACTAGGATTATACCCGAAAAATCCTAAAACCCTAATTCAAAAGAACTTGTGCACCCCTATGTTCATAGCAGCACTGTTTACAATAGCTAAGTGCTGGAAACAGCCTAAATGCCCAACTAGATGAGTGGATCAAAAAACTGTGCTACATTTACACAATGGAATACTATGTAGCAGAAAGAAGGAACTCCTGCCTTTTGCAACAACATGGATGGAAGTAGAGAGAATTATGTTTAGTGAAATAAGCCAGGCAAAGAAAGAAAAATACCATATGATATCACCTAATACAGGAAACTAAAGAACAACATAAACAAATGAACTAAATAGGACAAGGAGCAGAATAGCAGTCAATGGGGGAAAGGGGGAAAGGAGAGAAGAGGGATAAGTAAGGGAAGGGTTTAGTCAAGGAATGTGTATAAATGACTCATGGACATGAACAACAGGGGGTGATATGATTGTGGGATAAGGGGGGGGCTGGGTGGGGGAGAGCAATGGGGGAAAAATGGGACAACTGTAATTGAAAAATGAAAAAATAAAAGAGGAAAAAAATAAAATGTAATTGTATAAGAAAGAGAAACTTCATTCAAAGTAATTTTATTAGGTTGTATTGTGACAGTCATATCAGTATGCATTTTTTAAAAAAAAAACCTTATATTGGTGAATTTTTGTGCAGCCATTTTAACATTGAACATAGAAGAAATGTGCAACATTTTCAGTGTATTATGCTTCATCATTTCAAAAAAAAGTTTTGTGCGGTGTATGGAGAAAATGCTGTGACTGATCGAACACGTTGAAAGTGGTTTGCAAAGTGTCTTGGAACTCTTGACATTTTGGCCAAATAAGTCTTTGTAGTGGGGCTGTCTTATGCATTGGAAGATGTTTAGCAGTATCCCTGGCCTGTACCCACTAGAAGTCAATAATGGGAGACAGCTGACACACTAAAAATAAATCAATAAAGTTATTGGTGAAAATGAAAAACGTGTCTTATTTTATGGATAAAACTAAACAAATTTCTTGCCAACCAAATAAAAACACTTGGCAATCTTTTTTTTTTTTTTGTAATAAATCTGACCATGTTTTCCACAGTGGCCATCCCTATACCATGGTGGCATGTCATGTCATTCTCTGAGCACCAACACCTTGCGTTCCTCAAAGCGTTCACACATGCTGTTGCTCCCTTGCCTTAGCGTGTTGATCTTTCTTTCTCTTCTCATGGATACAGAAGTAATAAATAGTAAGCAAAACCTAGTGTGTCAGATGGTAAGTACTAGGGGAAGAAATTAAGCAGGAACAAGAATCAGGCATGCCCAGCACCTTGGGTGAGTGTGTTTTAAGTAGGGCAGTAAGAAGTTCCTTCTTTATAAACTTCCATAGGCAAGAACAAAGCTATGGATCCCCATAAAAGCCTGCCACCAACTGCAGCGAGCTTGGAAAATTCTATCTGTCACCAACAGATGGCATGAGAGGACTTCCTCTGTTGTTTTAGTCTCAAGTCTGGGCCAGTGCACTGTTAAACCTGCAGGGTTTTGCTGCTTATTTTATTTTATTAATATTTTTACTGTGGTAAAATATGCATAAAATTTAACGTCTTAACCATTTTTTAAGTACACAGTTCAGTGGCATTAAGTACATTTACATTGTTGTGCAACCTTCACCACCACCCACCCCCAGAATTCTCTTCCTCTTGCAAAACAGAAACTCTGTATCCTAAACACTAACTCCCTATTTTCCCCAAACCCCCAGCTCCTGACAACTGTCATTCTACTTTATTTCTCTGTGAGTTTGACTACTCTAAGTACCTCACCTCATGTAAGTGGAATCATACACTGTTTGACTTATTTACCTGAGCATAACTCGTGTTGTAGCATGGCTCAGAATTCCCTTTTTTAAAAAGCAAACAAACTTATTTTTCAAGTAGTTGACATACAATGTTATATTAGTTTCAGGTGTACTACCCAGTGATTAGACAGTTATATAATGTACAAAGTGATCACCCTGATAAATCTAGTACCGATACACAGTTATTACAATATTATTGACTATATTCCCTGTGCTGTACTTTACACCCCTGTGACTATTTTTATAACTGGCAATTCATACTTGTTAATTCCTTTCACCTTTTTCAAGCAGCCCCAACCCCCTCCCACCTGGCAACTATCAATTTGTTCTTTGTAGCTGTTTTTTTTTTTTTTTCTGCTTCTTTTAGAGATGATTTTGCAAGGAACTTTGGAGGTCCCAGGCCCTGAAAAGATTATGCTACTCCCCTCAAATATAGACCTCAAAATTAAAAATAATTCCAGATCATGAATTTAGGGTTTTTTCCCCATGAAGACTATTTTTAATATCAAATATTAATTCCCCCCCCAAAAAAACCCTGTAGATCATCTTTGCTGCAGCCCTAGGCACATGTTTTATCTGCTCAGTAGGTAACCCAGCCAGCTAGTTTTACGTTATTAATCCCAGTGATATCCAAAGAGGACAAAAGGAGCAAATATTCAAAGTGCTAATCAGAGGGGCATCTGGTTACAACAGGAAAGAGAGAAAATCTAACTTTGTATAGAAATGAACACTTTCCAAGAAGCTAGTTTCCCCTGTCACTTTGTCCCGACTTAGGATCAAATAACTCACCTGCTGTTGATACGAGTGTCAGTGAGGTTGAGGGTGGTGTTTGTGTGTAGAAAAGGCAACTTTATTCAATTTTTTACATTTCCAAGTACAAAACCCTAGTTCTTAAGCTTTGTATTTCAGCTTATAAATCTTATTATTTTTCTTATCAGCCTAGTTTTTGGCAATTACTTGTTAAAAACTTCTAAATGATGTTTGCTCCATTCATGACTTAGTCAATTAAAAGTCTTTTAATATTTTATACAGTATTTATACACTTCATGAATTTTATTTCTGTAATAAGTCCAATTATCTAATTTAAGGAAGCCTTTCTAAGTATTTAGTCTTTATAAATACAAAACTATAAATATTACATAAATCAGTAGATTTCAGGTTCTTCTAAAATATTTCGAAGTGGAAAATTAATTTAATATGGTTTTAACTTAAAATTGCAAAACTGAAGGAAGTATTCAATGACATTTTAAATTGGCATTATAGCTACA
Organism: Furipterus horrens; assembly: GCF_987537825.1. NCBI lineage: Eukaryota > Metazoa > Chordata > Mammalia > Chiroptera > Furipteridae > Furipterus > Furipterus horrens. The sequence goes on from NW_028327177.1 coordinate 86,087,555, forward strand.
CTCTAATAATATAATTCAAATGTTTAAAATCATGACTATTATATAAGCTATCATATTTTCATATATTCTTTAACACACAAATTTTAATACTATGGTTCTGATTTCCATAAACATTTTTATCGCTTAAATCTTACTTTTAGCACAATAAAGTTTGTATGCTCACCCAGCTGCTAAAGACTCAGGGGTTCCTGTCAGGTATAAGCTTAGGAGAGCAGACCCCCAGGATGCTTCTTCTAGCTCCACAACTCTGTATTCATTCATTTTTTATTGCTGCTGCAACAAAGGACCTCAAACCAAATATGATATGTTTCAGTTCTGGGTGCTTGCCATCTAAAATGGACCAGCAGGGCTGTGTTCCTTCTGAAGGCTCTAGAGGAGAATCTGTCTCTATGCCTTTTCCAGCTTCCAGAGGTGCCTGCTTTCTCTGGCTGATGGCCCCTTCCTCTGTCTTTGAAGCCAGCAGGCTAGCATCTTCAAACCTCACTCTCCCTCTTTGACCTCTGCTTCCATCATCATGTCACCTTTTTCTGACTTTGACTCACTTGCTCCTTCTTATAAGAACCTGTGTGATTGCACTGGGCCCACCAGATAACCCAGGATAATCTATCTACATTAAGAGCCTTAATTTAATGTAAAGTAACATATCCATAGGTTTTGGAGATTGGGATGTGGGCATCTTTCAGAGGTCACTACTCTGTCTACTACATCTTTTCCACACTTTTAAGAACCAGAGATATTGGCCAGGTGCTGATATGATTGTCCAAATCCCTAATAGGCCACACTGGCCCTTATGTCAATGACCCTCAACTTCAAAAGAAGGATGTTCCAATAGCCCATGTTCCTAGATTAAAATTCCAGATATTGCCTTTTCTTTTTTTCTTTTTTTACTGCTTCCAAAGTCTGCAACAGTTAGACTGCTTGATTGGATTTTGCATATTGTTCTTACGTATAAGTACCTTTCTTTCTTGGTCTGAAGACTTTGAACTTGACAAAAATTCTGATTTTTACATATACTTCCTGGGACATGAAATTCCTATGGTACTAAAGTGATGGTCTCTCTTGCTTGATGTCTCTGACCTGCCATCAAGGCTTATACGGCCTCTCTTAGCTTATGACAGTCTTTTAGGACATTAGCCATTATTAAGTGCAGAAACTTGCTTAGATATACTTGGTAACAGTGCTTCCTTCATCTTTCTTGATAAGCCTGGATACTTCTTCACTCCTTCATGTTCAGCTTCATAATATGACTGAATGCATGTGCATCTGGGAGCCTTCTGAGGCCAGCCCAGCTGAGGCTTAGATATACTTGGTAACAGTGCTTCCTTCATCTTTCTTGATAAGCCTGGATACTTCTTCACTCCTTCATGTTCAGCTTCATAATATGACTGAATGCATGTGCATCTGGGAGCCTTCTGAGGCCAGCCCAGCTGAGGCAAAGGAAGGAGACTGGGGGGGTACCCTGGGTGGTTGTTGGGCATACCCTAAGCTCCCTCAGTCAGTAAATCTAGGGGTGGTGCCTGAGAATCTGCTTTTTGAACGGGCTCCCCAAGTGATTCTTATGCATGCCAGTGAGACCCACCTTTCTAAGGCTGCTTCTCCCCCCACAGCAGTAAGTCTCTGGGCAGTGACAGGTCCCCTTACCCCACCACTCTACCACTTAGCCTTTGCTCACGGTGGGCATGCAGTCAGTACCCGCAGGGTCTGGAACAAAATGGAATGCTTTGTCTTTATTCCCCCACTTCCTAGATGTGTAACCTTGGCCATGATTCTCAACTTCCAGATTAGCCTTTCTCTTCAGTGAAATAAGGAGTGATGATGGCACCCATGTCACATGGCTGCTGTGAGGATCCAGTGTGCTAACACATCTAAAGCACTTAGAGCACTGCCTGGCATGTAGTAAGTATGCAATATCTCTCAGCTATTAGAAAATATATGTAATACTTGAGTAAGTGCGTGTATAATCTATGCTTTAATTTGAGAAAGCCTACTGTGGGGAAGATAGGAAGGTTTTGGCCCAGGTTTTACCTCAACTATATGTCCTAAAGGTGAGAAAACTGGGTTCATGTATGAGCCCTCCTCAGATTCCATTTGCTCACAAAACACTGTGGTCCTTTCTCTTTTCCAAAATATGAATGAAAATGTGAATCAAGGATGATGTCAGGACTTAGAAGGGACCTGCAAGGGTATGTAAGCCAACATTTTAATAACTTCATCACCATAATAATAAAAACTGTATTTACTTACCATTTACTATGTGTGATGGTTAATTTTGTGTGTCAGCCTGGCCAGTCCATAGTACCCAGGTCTTAGTCAAACACTAATCTAGATGTTGTAAAGATGTTTTTTTAAGTATGATTAATATTTAAATCAGCAGACTTTGAGTAAAGCAGATTACCCTCCACACTGTGGGTGAGCCTCATTCAATCAGTTAAAGGCCTTAAGGAAAAAGACTTGAGTCCTCTGAAAAAGAATGAATTCTGCCTCTGGACCCTCAGACTGTAATATCAACTCTTTCCTGGTCCTCCAGTCTGCCAGCCTGCCCTGCAGACATGGGACTTGCCAGCCCCCACAATTATGTGATTTGTAAACTAAGTCTCTTCCTTAAATAAATCTTTCTAGATGGTTAGATAGATAGTATAATATTATATATTCTATATCTATATGTAATATGGAAATATGGATATATTCTATATACATATACTTATGCCTATGTCTATATCTACACCTGTGTCAATGTCTACATCTGTATCTCTAGCTATATTTATATCTATAGATAGATATCCCCTATTGGTTCTGATTCTCTGGAGAACCCTGACTGATACACTGTGTGACAGGCCAGAACCACTCCAGAGGGTACCATTCACTCTGAGCCCTAAATGCTTTGAATGCATCCTCTTTTGGAACCCTCATGACAGCTGTCAAGGGGAGCCACTTTTTTATTTCCATTTTAAAGATGAGGAAACTGAGGGTCAAGAGAGTCTGACAGCCAGACTCCCAAACTCAGAGTCTTCACCACTCAGCATAGGTGAGATGCCAAGCATCTGTGTCCAGAACATTAGATTAGGTGAAGAGCAACACTGAGACTAAAGCCAACATCTCCTCCCTCCTGACACACTGGCTTTCCACACCAATGAGCTTCCACACACAAAGAGGAGGAAATTAGAAACGTGCTGCACATGTGCAAGCAGACAAAGAAAGAAATTCTCAACTGTATTCAGAACTGGGCAGTCAAGAGCCACAGGCCCCTGAGAAGTCACAAAGAAGTCACTTTCCAGTTACTTAGACTTTCCCCCTATTCCATTTCTCTTTATGGCTCAATTTTTAATATGACTGAGAAGTGTTAAAAATGCCTTCCTCAGTGTCCCTGAACAACCAACATGTTCCAACCTGGAAACGTGGGACAAGAGGCACTGGACTCATTTGCACCTCCTTGATTTTGGGCCTGAAATAAAAACTCTTTGTCCAAGGAAAGAGCCAAGCTCTTTACTCAGTAGCTGTCTGGTGCAGCTTTTAAGAAGCCCTATGCTGTCTGAAGGGAGGTTTGTTTTCCACCTCCCCCCAGATATTAGTCCACTTATGAAGTAAAGTGTTAAAAGCAATTTCTTGACCAGTTTGGGCTAACCCCTGCTTCTTGCACAATTTACAAAATATTTTCTTTGTAGTTGTCCTTGAAGCCCAAGTGGGACTAATGGCTTTAACTACCAGCCTACATGTTTCAAAATGATCTCCACATCAGGAAGCCATTGTTGGCTTTCCCAAAGACTTAATTGGTAGAGGATGTGAGCAATTCTGAGAGGCCAGGCTTCTGTTCCAGGCCCATTTCTTCACTCAGATAGGAGCTGGTTTTCAGTAACAACTTCCATTTACATCTCCTTGTACATGCTAAATCATTTATAGCTCCATTTTTCTATGCAATAAAAGGTTTCCTTGGTAATGAAAAAGCACTTTAATCATTCCTAGCACCCAAGAAACAAGAGTTTGCTTTGCGGTCACCAAGACCCAAGAGCTCTGTGTTGGTATAAACTCATGATCAGACAGCATCGGAAACAGTCTTTGCAAGTCTGTGGTGGTTACTGGAGTAGTTTCTAAAATCTGCTTACGTAGCCTACTTCTCTAGAACCCAGTTTCTTCGTTTGTAAATCAGAATACAAATGGCATCTATCTCATATGGTAATTGCAGGGTTAAATGACATGCTGTGCATAGGGCTTTCAGAACAGAGACCAGCACACAGTAAATGAAGTTAATGTTCATCATCCTCACCCACTTCCTCCATCCACATCATCATCATCATCATCATCATAGTTCTCATTGTCAACATCTTTAAGTAAGATTATCTTTTTAAAACTGACATGAACCCAGAAGATATAAAGAAGAAAAATTGCCATTTAACCACATAAACTTAAAAAATTTATATATGAAAAATAAATAAGCTAAACCATAAACAAGGTCTACAAATGTTAGAAACAAGGACATAGTGACTCCCAAACCAGTAAAAAGTCATTAGTAACAAAGGGCAAATGTAATTAAAGGGTCTTAAGGGCAAATGTAATTAGAGGGTCTCTGAGAAGGGAGTTGACAGCACTGGCATATCTACAAACCACAGAAGGGACATTTAGATAACCGTGTTAGATTGTAACTCCAGAGTAACCAGTAATGGAGAAACGGGGAAGAAGGAGGGGGGGGGGGAGCTAATTGCGTTAGGGCGGGGAAGCTAATCGCTCTCACTTTAGGGCAAGAAAGATAATCACTTTAGGGTGGCAATTTCAGGGTAGGGAAGCTAAGACTATAAAACCAGTTTCCTTTGTCTACTTGGCGCGCACATTCTCCTGGCTGTGAGGGTGCGCCCGGCTCTGCAGACTCGTGAATAAAGGCCTCGTTTTACTGCTCAAGTCCTGTGTCCCAGTTTTTATTGTGAGCGTTTCTCACACAAATGCACTAGGAGAAAAATATTTGCCAGATTGGGGCACTATTTCCATTAACAAAAGTGAACAACCTATTAAAAAAATTTTACTGAAAAAAATTTAAAACAAACAAAAGAAAGAACAAAGAAAGAAAGAATGAGAATGAACGGTAATTGAAAAAAATGGTGAAAAGGCACAAATAAGTAGTTTTTATAAAATTCAAAATAAATAACAACCAATGAAAAATGCTCAATTTATTTCACAATCAATAAAATATAAATTAAAACATCAGTAAGAATTTTTTTATTTGTCAAATTTTTAAAAAGTGATAATTCTCAATATTTGCAGAAGTGTTCTCCCCTTCTATAATGTTTTTAAGCCATGTTGATGGTAGTATAAATTGGTGATCTATTGGGAGGACAATTCAGTAATTCTCAAAAGTAAGAGTGTACCTTAAGAATACTTTCCTAAAGGTATGACAGGACTACTATATGTGTATTGCAGTATTATTGATAATAGCAAAAGTCTTGGAAAGTACTGGATTAGTTAAATGAATTATGGTAAATCTATATAATGGCATATTGTAGTAGATAGTCGTTGATTACTATATCAATATTGATCTGTCTATAGTTATCTATTGCTGCATAACAAACCACCTCAAAACTTAGCAGCTTAAAACAACACACATTTATTTTATCTCACAGCATTGTCTGTGGAACAGGGGTCCAGGTATGGCTTAGCTGGATCTGAGATAACTTCGGGGTGTCTTACAGGAACATTCACGATATGGACCAGAGCTATAGTCATCTGTTGGCTGACAGGAGGGATCAGCTTTCAAGTTTATTCCCATGACTGTTGTCAGGATTCAGGTCCTTGCATGCTGTTGGTGGGGTTTCCTTCACTTTCTCGCCCAGTGGCTCTCTCCCTTTGGCAGCTAATGACATGGCATCTTGCTTCATCCAAGTGAGCGGGTAGAAAGAACCAGACAGAGAGTGCTAGCAAAATGGAAGGCTTGGGGCTTTTATAACCTAATCTCAGAAGTGACATTCCATCTCTTTGCTATATTCTATTCATCAGAAGCAAGTAATTAGCAAATTTCAAACATCATAAATTTTTTACTCCTAAATTCTTCAGTATTCAGCTCTAAAAAATAGGGACTTCATTCTCCTTAACTATATGCTTTAAGACAGTTAAAATAATTATTTTTATTACCTAAGATTCTGTCTCCACCTTAAAATGTTTCCAGTTGTCCCCAGAATGTCTCTTACAGGTGGTTTATTGGAACCACAATCAATTAAGATCCATATCGCATAAATTTGATTGTGATATCTTTAAACTCTCTTTTAGTCTAAAGCACCCCCTCCCTTATTTTATGCCACTGATTTATTGAAAAGAAAGGTGGCCAGTGGTCTCACCCGCATTTTTCTGAGTGCTTCCTTGTGATGACCTTGAACTTGATTCTTTAGCTCCTGCAGTTCCTATAAACTAGATGTTAGATTTAAAGACTTGATTATATTCAGCAGGACTATTTTTTCAGCAATGGTATGTCCTCCACGTTTTATTTTATTAGGAGGCACATAATGTCCGGTCATGCCACTATTAGTGATTTTAATGTTGATCACACTGGTCTTTTAAAAATGTTCACACCATGGCCCTCGCTGGCTAGCTCAGGTAGTTGGAGCATCATGTCAATACACCAACGTTGTGGGTTCAATCCCTGATCAGGACACATACAAAAATAAATCAATGAATGCATAAATAAATGGAACAACAAATCAATGTTTCTCTCTCTCTCCTTTTCTCTCCTCTCTCTCTCTCTCAAATCAATACATTAAAAAATGAATAAAAATATTCATATCACTCCTCTGTTTAAAACTTTTTATGGGCTACCGATCACCCTTAGAATAAAATCCCAGCTCCTTACCATAATCCAGCTCCGGGCTAATTCTTTCCCTGTTGCTTATTATACCTCAACCACACCAAGATAGTATTCTTCAAACTTACCAAGCTCTTTCTCAACTTAGGACCTTTGTGCTTGTTGCTTGAGAGGCTTTCCCATTAGAACTGTGCAGGCTGATTACTGCTCATCCCTTCCCAATGGCCCTGTTTCCCAAACCACTCTCTAACCCATAGCTCTGTTTTGTTTTCTTTTGCCATTTATCACAAACTGAAAAAAATTTTTTTTTGCTTGTGTATTTCTTTATGTGTTTATGAGTTTGTTGTCTGATTTCCTAAACTGGAACATAAACTCTTCAAGGTTAGGGACCTTATTATCATAGTTGCTATCACTGTATCCAAAAAACTTAGAACAATGTCTGACACTTAGTAGATGCTATGCTAATGTTTGTTGAGCAAATAAATGAACCTTACCAGAATTTTTTCAAGGTGGTTTATGTTATGATACAGCCTCCAAGATACCTACCTAATGAGAATAAAAACAGCACTGGCCCTAGTTTGTACTTCTGGGTTTGGAGGTAGGGGTGTTTTGTTGTACTGTTTTTGGAAGGTGCGTAATATTTTCATACCACAGACCATTGTTCTTCAACGTGCGTCCCACAGACCAGTAGCACTCGCATCACCTGGGAGCTTGTTAGAAATGCAGAATCAGCCCCTCGCCCAGTCCCACTGGATCAGAAGCTGCATTTAGCAAGATGCCTAGGGGACTCACAAACAACTTAAAATTTGAGAGGCCCTGGCCTGAAATCCTGATCTATTCAATTCTCCTTCCCACCCTACTCTCCAACTATGCCCAACCACCCCCATTGTTAGCTTTACCAACCCCTCCCAGGAAGCAGCTTCTGGTGCTTCCCGAACTATTTACCTAAAGGCTTATCTTCTTTGGGCTCCTTCCCTCTGGATTTCCTTCTGTTTATAAATATATAAACCATTTTGAAACTGTTCCCCCTAAAGGCCTGCGTGTCCTGTTAAGTCTTTACATCTCCACGTATCTACTGACATATCTTAAGCATATAAGTTTAAATGTTTCCACTGGCATCCTGAATCTAGCTTTTCCTTTCATCTTGCCTGGTAAGTAAATTGAAACTAGCATTTATTTTTAAAGTCTGAACATTCTCAATATTTCTCAAACATGGGTTGAAGCCAGGGGGATTGGATCCTTTGCAGTCCGATTGCAAAACCTGGGCTATTAACCTCTGCAGCAGCAATGGGCACAACAGAGTGTTTTACAAACGTGCTATTTGTTTGTTCATCCATCCATCCGTTTGAATGGCATAGGAAGATGTTGGCATGGTATAGAAATGTAAAGCTTTTCAGCCCACCAGAAAAAGCACAAAAGTAACCTCACAAGGTTGAGTCATGTAAATGGTGCACTGTACTTAAGAGTACAATGGGAGGCTTCATGGAGGAGGTGATATAGATGCCTCTGAAGAGCAGAAAGCCCAGCAAGTCAGGATCCTAGGACTGTCCCTGAATCCCTCCATTTGACTTTTTCAGAATCTTGGCCATCTTCCATAGTATCACTGGGCTTTAGTCTCTTTAAGATATACTGAGAGCCTGAGATTCTTTAGTATCAAGTGGCAAAGAGTAGTCATCTTCATTCACTCACCATTTTCCTGAGCATTTACTATGTACTAGAAACAGCATTAAGGATTGAGAATGCAGCAATGAATTAACAAAATATTATTAATATGGGGCTTAGATTCTAATGAGGAGTAAATGTGATAAATAATGTTTGAAGTCCTTGGTGGTTTAAGGGTGGAGAAAAGACTATTCTGAACTGTGTCTTGGTTTTAGAAATTATTAAATTATTAAAGTCACATTTGAAAAAATGTTTGATTATATTTGCAAACTTAACTAACCCATATTTATAAATTCTGAGTATTCAGTTTCATTTTTTAGTAGCTCATTTGTATTATTGGCAAAACTTCCTAGATGCTTAAATAATTTTTATAAAGCTATTAAGATAATAAACATGGTAATCCTTAAAGTGTCTTAAATATTCTAAAATTATATATAAACTTAGTAATATTTTTAATTAAAGTCCAAAACCAAGATTAATTATTACTCAATTATTTATTTTGAATGGATCTTACTTGGCTGATCTGTTCATTTTAACAGACCAAATTCTTATAAGCAAAATAAACAATTTAATATTAAAATATTAAATATGTGTAATACATATGAATACAATGGATTTGATTATCCTATACATTTTTTATAATTAATTGTAAATTTCCTAAGTGTCAAAATATGTTTAACATTTAAAGAAACAATGATATCAGCACTTTCAGGTTTGGCCTTTCAAGTTCACCAAGTTTAATAACTAGACAGCTAGATCTCTGAGGCATCAACTATCACCTACACACTTTTTCAGAGTTGCCTAAAGAAAGTGGTGGCTTCCTCCATGTCCCTTGGATCCACATATAACTCATGACCCCTCACTCCCATGACCACACTGTTGGTTTTTACATTTCTTTCACTCTATAAGTAAGTACATCTATTTGCAGGTCTAAAAGAAACTTGAGCTTGCCCAGAATTTTACTCATTTATTTATTTTACTTATTTTAATTGAATTTATTGGGACAACATTGGTTCTTAAAATTACATAGGTTTCACGTGCACAATTCTATAATACATCATCTGTATATTGTGTGTTCACCACCCCAGTCAAGTCTCCTTCCATCACCATTTATTCCACCTTTACCCTCTTCTACCTCCTCCAGCCCCCTTTTTCTCTTGCAATCACCATATAGTTGTCTGTGTCTGAGGGTTTTTTTTTCTTAATCCCTTCATCTTTTTCACCCAGCCACCAATCCTTTTCCCCTCTAACAGCTATTAGCCCGTTCTCTGTATTCATGAATCAGTTTCTATTTTGTTTGTTAGTTTATTTTGTTCATTAGATTCCACATATGAGTGAAATCATATGGTGTTTGTCTTTCTCTGACTGGCTTGTTTTACTTAGCATAATAATCTCTAAATTCACCCATACTGTTTAAAAGATTAAGATTTTCTTCTTTTTATGGCTCAGTAGTATTACTCTGGTTTCTCTTCAGATTGCATAAATCTTTTGCCTTATAGATTTCTGATTAAGTTGTGGGTATCTCTGAGCTGGGTGTGAAAATTTTAAGCTCAATGTCCAAGGTCATTCTATTCATGAGATGTGATATGGAAAGAAGAAAAATAAAGCACAGGGGAGGGCTTAGGATGTGATGGGGGGACCAGCATTGCTGTTCCATAGAGTAGTCAGGGATGGCCTCTGACAAGCTGCATAATGGAAGGGACAGGGACAGGCAGACATCTGAGAGGAAGAGGGAACGGTAGTTGCAAAGGCCTCTAGGTGGGAGGATGCATTTTGAAAAAACAGGAGGCTGGGGGCTGGGCTGTGGTGGAGGGGGATGAGGAGGTGGAATGGGAAGAAATGAAATTGAGAGGGAGGATTCAGGATTGGAAGATGGGGACAGTTTATGCATTACTTTATGGACAAGGACAAAGATTGTGAATTACATTCTGAATGAGCTAGGAAGGCAATCTTTTTCTGGCTGCCAGTTGAAGAACAGAATGTAGTGGAATGGGGGTAAAAGCATAAAAATCAGTTAGGAAAAAGCTGTTAAAATAATCTAGTCTAGAAAGCATAGTGGTCTATGGGCAAAAGGACTGAATTCAAGGCATATTTTCAATATTCAAGGCAGTGACAATGTGAATGGTTAAGGGGATGTGAGACCAAGAGAGAAACTGAGAACAGGGTAACAAATGAAGTGGCCAGTTTCAAAGATGGAGAAGACTGGTGAAGTAACAGATAGGCGTGAGAAATCAGGAGTTCAGTTTGGGACATGTCAAGAAGCAGTTGCACACTTGTACCTGGAGCTCAGGGTGGAGGCTGATGCCATTCTAGGTGCTGACTCTGATCCCCACTAAGCTCTACATTGAATGTCCAGATGCTCTTTGGTGCCTCCACTGATGTCTAAGGGGCATGTCTCACTCTCAGCCAAAAGGGGTTATTTGTACGCACGATCTGCCATGTGTGTCTTGTGGGGGCAGGGTAGAGGAAGAACATGGTATATGCTTTAGAAAAAGTAAGAAGTGTCATCTAGGTGGCTTTTCAAGATGTCTTGTTCTTTTTGCAATGGAATTTCAAAGGTTAATATATCCCCACCCAAATTTTCTGTTTATAGTTGACCCAACTTGGGCAAATGCTTTGAGTGTATAGCAGAGTCCAAAAATTTGATATCAAAATGCAACTCAGAATGCCTCCCTTTTGCTCTTCCAGGGTTTACTGAGTGTCTCGACATGCTGGAATATTACTTTCCTAAGGCTGCTGTAACAAATTAGCACAAGCTGGGTGGCTTAAAATAACAGACATTATTCTCTCACAGTTCTGGATGCCAGAAGTCAGAAATTAAGGTGTTGGCAGGGCCACACTCCCTTTAGAGGCTCTAGGGGAGAATCCTTTGTTTTTCTCTTCTAGCTTCTGGTGGCTATTGACATTTCTTGTGGCTGCATCACTTCAGTCTCTGCCTCAATCTTTACATGACCTTCTCCTCTGTTTCTGTGTCTTCTCTCGTGTCTTTCATAAGGACACTTGTTATTGAGTTTAGGTCTTCTAGATACTGAATGTTCATATCCCACCCCCTCCCAAAATCATATGTTGAAACCTGGTGACCAGACCTCACCAGGACCCCACCCAGAGTCCCCTCACTAGAACAAAAGACACTCTTTTTACCCAGGAAATTACAAGGGTTTCAGAAGCCCTGTGTCAGGAACCAGGGTCAAAGACCAAATATTAGAATAAGATGCTCCTAGGGTTCTTATCACTTAGGAAATTACAAGGGCTTTGATAACTCTATGCCAGGCATGGGGGGACAGAGATCAATATTTATTTTCTATTATCTCACAGGGGGATACAAACATTCAGTCCATAACACAGGCTGTACTTCCCTCCTTTCTGTCCCCAAGTTCCATACACTGCACCTGCTTGGTGAATTTACCTACCCTTCCACAGAAGGAAAAAGTCCTCTCAGACAAGTGAGAGGTGAGGAAGAAACACCTCTTCAAGCATTATCCCAGGAAAGTTTTGTCTGGATCATAGAATCCTGGCTTTACAGGTGGGGAAATTGATGCCAGAGAAAGGAAGAGGCTTGTCCATGGCCTCAGTGTGTCAGGGGGCTAGAAGTTATAAAATATAGGAGCTGGAAGAGGGCGGAAAAGCCAGGTAGCCTGTCCCCTCATTTAGAGAAGGGAAAACCAAGGACCTGAGAGGGGGAGTTAGTGACAGTGAGTAAAGAACTGGGGAGAGTGTGGTCATCAGGGGGAGCAACGAATACAGTGGCTCGGAACCTACATTTGGGTTTCATGCTCTGTTGTTGTGTCCTGAAAATCTTAGTAACTGAATCTCTAACTCTGAGTTTTGGAAGCGAGGTCTGGTGGGATGACAAAGCATGCCATCAGGGTTGGGAGCCTCAGTTTACTTAAAGTTTCACCTCCTACCACTTCCCCAGGTGGGTTCCCAGCTGCGATTTCCCAACCCCCTAGTATTCCAGGCCTGGCCCCATCTGTTCTGCCTGCTGTCCTGGCCCCATCACCTCACCATCATGCCAGGGGCCTGGGCACAGGGAAGGGTGCCACACACCCCATAACCTCTCAGAGTAAGGAATGACTGCAGCCAGCCTTGCCCTAAAGTGGCAGTGCCATATGCATTCAGTGGGCAACCCAGCAGGAGTGAGCTTCTCCCCCACCCCAATTCAGGTACTTAGTGCCTCCTGATGTGAAGGTTGCAATATTTGGGTTTGCCTACCTTTCTAGTGTGGGGAAAAGGACCAGTGGGAAAGAGGACTGACTGCCTGGTTCTATTTCCCTGTGTCCCCAAACACCTGGCAGCGAATGGGCAATGCACACACATGCCGAGCTGTAGGCCAGCTCCCGTGAAGATCTGCACTCTCCCCGTGCCTAAGGGACCACGGCATTAAATAACAAATATAAAGCCTTGCTGCACATTGTTGAAAGAAACTGCAAAAGAAAAGAACAACTTTATATTTTAATACCTTTAACACACCTCTTTTCTGCTTTATGAACAAGGAGGCCCTGACTATCCTTTTGCCCTGGGACCTCAAATTAGGTAGTTGCTCTTGGCTCCTGACTTGCTTCTTATAGTTCCTCCCTCAGAGCTTGCTTTTGTTGTTCTGCCACCTGTGTGTTCCAGGCCTCCGGCTCAGCCTTTTTCCTATATGATCTCTTTTGAAGCCATGCAAGAACTCAGGGAGGTGTGTACTATTAGATTCATTTTCAGGGGGAGGAAGTGAAAACATGGATAGGCTATGTAAGCTTGTCTGAATTCTACAGCTAGCTGGTCAGCTAGTGAGCATTCTACCCACTCAGGCAGCTCTCTGCTTGTCTTCTTCTGGCCTGTGGGCAGTGCGGGTCAGGGAAGGAAGGCAGTGTCTAGAAGCTGGCCCTAGCTGCCTCTCCTCCCCCCATGCTCCACCACGTGCTCCTCCCCTCTGCCCCTCCCCGGCAGGCTCCTGACCCTGGGCCCTCAAGAGAGAAGACCACATGGTCCAGATCACTATGAAGCCAGGCAACCATTCCAAGACACTGGTTTTCCTTCTGCCTTACTTAATATCTGCCAGGCTACATGGCATCCCCAAAGCCATTGTAAGAATTAAGGCTGGCTGGGGAGGGTTGTGGGGACATCTAATATTCATCTCTCTCAACTTTGCATCCCAAAGTCCTGGGGATTCTGACAGAATGGTGGGAATCTAGATTGGCTGCGGCTGGAGCTGGATGGATAGGCATGGGGTTTCAGGAAGGGGTGGCAGGAAGTCTTTGTGTAACGTTGTGCTAGGTCCTCAGATGCTCCCCAGGTGCTCCTCTGTGGGGAACAGCTCAAGAGAAGTGACACCTGGAACAGCTGTGGGGCCAAGAGCCTGACCACGGACAATCACACTGCACGGATGGGAATTTGGGCACCTCTGCCCACGGTAAGGAATTGCAGCCCCCAGGCTCTTTCTGGAAAATGCTGCCTGTGTGGTTAAGTTAGGGAAGGGAGGATTTTTCTTTCTGGCAGGGGGTTTTGATTTTGCCTTTGTCTCCTTTCATTTAAAGGACATTTTGGCTTCTCTTGTTCAATAAATCGCCAAAAAACTGCAGGCACGGGTAAAGCACTTAAAAGCCAATAGGGTGCTCACCACTAGAAGTCTCCCATGACAAGACAAGCTGGTACATGGACTGGGTTAGAGCACCAGGCTCCCGCCAGCTGCAAGTCAAAGTCCATGCAACATTAGGAACACAGTCACAAGCACTCACTGCCCAACCCCGTGGCGTCTCCACCCAAATAGGATTTTATGAGAGCAAGAGAAACTTTAGGGCAGAAATAGGATTTGTATGAGGGCTCCGGTGATGACCGAGTTCCCTCTGGCCCAAATTCTCAGGTGTCCCTACACGAGTTGGGACCTAGCAGAGGTGTCTGGAGTCAACCCCCGAGACATGCAGGGGCCTCGTAGAACATTCTCTTCATGGTAATATAATTCATGGCTTGTCTGGGTACATGCAAAATAAGAACTGGTCATTCAGCACTCTGAGCCATTCCAGTTGTTTTAGACAACTGGGAGAGAAACCAAGACAATAAGAGAGGTAGGGATAACCAACGGGTGACACCCTTGGGAGCCCTCCTCACAAGCAGCACACTTCGACTCACTACACCAATTAATCCCTAATTTAGAATTAGGAAAATTACTGGTCCACTTTAAACAAGAGGCAGGGGAAAGGGGAAAAACCAAAACCAACAAAAGAATGGGATCAGTGTTATCAAATAATTGTATATAGTAGTATATTACTCAAATATTCAACTAATATTCAAAAATTCATGTCTCTCAATGTTAAGAACTGAATTTTTGTCAGCCTGTATTAATATTATATACCTTTTATTATCACTTTAAGTAAATAGTCAAATATCATTTCATAATATATATTCCTTAGTTGACAAAATTTGTAAGATTTAAAAGTTAAAAGACTTCCTTATAGACTTGAGGTATTTCAAAAGGCTCTTGAAATATCTCAAGGATTTATTATTTTCTTCTTACCCAAAAGAAGAAAACTCTAGACCAGTCAGGCTTAACACATTTTAAAATACTTGGAAAACTTTGTCAAATAAGAAAAAGCTCAAAAACAATGGCCAAATAAACCCCTAAATATAGTCTGTAATTCTGGCTATACAGTGTATACTATACCTCACATAAATCAAGCTTTACTTAAAAAGTCTATAGACCCCCCCAGTTACTCAGATTATTCCTGAGTGCACTGATAGGAGAGCACATCCTGTATTTGTCACCTATATTTGCTCTCATTCAGGCCTTCCAGGCCCTACGGCAAAAGGCAACAAACGTGCTGTTGCCATAGTCATTATATTAACTACCTTCCAAAAGGCAGTTGCCTCTCATCAATTTTGCCACCAAAATTCTCAAGCACTTCTCAAAAAATTTGGCATTCCCTGTTCTCAAACTTAACAAATGATCTGCAAACTATCAAATGCTGGATGCAGCACCACCCAGTAGTGGGACCAACCCTCGAGGATTGGTCCCCCAAGTAATTTAACAAACAAATATCACTCATTACCCTCCGTTGAAAAAAAAATTAAATATCTCCATATATCAATAAATTATTATTCTAAGATATTGCATGCCTCCACTCTTGCAGGAAAATCAGCCAAGCATATTCAGGCACATTAACTCAAGACATTTAATTTCTTAGGTCCACCACAGCAAATAAAAACTAATAATAAATCAGGCTACATAGCCCATTATATCTTTAAAAAATCTTAAAAAACAAAAAAGGGGGTGTATGGAGCCCTCCCCAAAGAATCTAACTAATTTAGTAACCTAATTAGACTTAAGTTTTAAAAAATTTATTATGTTTCTTGTAGAATGTTGGGTCAAAAGAATTATGTATGTTGCAGAAAGTCCGAGTAAGTCACAGATGGCCTGTGTAAGTTGAAAAAGAATTGTGTAGGGGAAAGGAAAGAAAAAGTAAAGTGAGGAAAAAGGACATTCGAGAGGGTAACTCAAGAATAGAAATGGAAATGAAAAGAAATAAGAAGGAAAAGTAAGCATATAAGTCTTTAAAACATTGTAAATTTTAAACCTAAAAGCTGCAGTCCCAGGAAAAAGCCGTGCCAAGCATGCTATCTCCTCTGCCTTCTCTAGCTTCTGTGAAAACGTTCATGGTCTCCAGATAATGAAAAGTTCACTTTTAAGCACATTCAAAAAATACAGTAACCACCAAAATAAAATCGTTTTTCTTTCTCTAGCTTCAAAGCAGGAATAGGGGGGCACTACACTCTCAACACCCTCCCAGGAAATAGCTGCCACTGTTTAACCCCTTAATTACAGAAATAGGCCTGTCTCTGCTTTACATGCAAAAAGTCCTAGGTTTATAGCATCAAAAAGGCTATCATTCAAGCAAAGACCCTGCGACTGGGTGTCTCCACAGTCTTACAGACTCAAAGTCCTGTTTCTAAGTTATTAAGTAAATTAACCATTTTGTACAAGTTTATTCATTACAGGTTTATCTATCCACCTGACAAGCTCCTAGATCCACTCCAACCAGGGGACCATAGCTTACTGAAGACCTGTAAGACTCAAGGCCCTAAACAGCCACTGGCTAAACAACAATTGGTCTCTATGACATCCTTTGCAGACCCGTATTGATCAGAAATTCCTGGCCTGACCCTCAGCCACGAAATCAGCCATACTGTGACTAGGGAAATGAAAGGATGCCCTGGTCACCTGACAACAGCTTGCCTACAACCCCAGATTCTTAAGACTATGTGTTACCCCATTAAAATGAAACTCTAGTCAGCATTCTTGGACTGTCAATACAACATCATCTATGGGATGCCTTTTCCACCAGCCTAAAAGGCCAAATTGATTGGCTAAAATTTGAACTTCATCAGCAATTTACAGACATTAACCAGCTTGCTGAACAAAAAGTGTTTCAAACCCTAAGTAATAACCTTCAATGGCTTAACCCTAAAAATTGGTTTCAAGGACTAAATTTAGTATACGGATAATAGGAGCAGCTGGATGTTTATTAATCATTGTCGTACTCTGTGTCCTCCAATGTGTCTACAAGTTATTTACCCATAATCGTATTCGAGAAAAGCAAGTAGCAAGCTTTATAGGCCTTTCTACTATAGATATTACAAAAAACAAAAAAGGGGGAGATGTGGGGAACCGCTCCTTGTGGTTTAGGGAATTGTAGCCCTGGCCTGAGCATGACCTGCTGCCGACACCCCAGCTGTGCTTGTCTTTAAGTCTCAACAAAAGGCTGTGCAGGGGACATAACTGAAAGCCCCTCAGAGGGTTTCTGTGGGAATTGGATTTAAAGAATGCTCATTACGCTTTAGAACTTGCTCTGCTTTTTTTATCTCTTAATATAATATAAACAATCTCTAGCAAGAAATATATGAAACCTTGCACCTAATGCCAGTATGGCATCAAGATGTTTGATAGACCCTGACACAGACTGGTCAGTGTGCCCTCTGTACTGATACATGTAATCTATTATTGTCAACTACAATCCAAATGCCTAAATGCTATTGATGATTCATGAATTTTGACCTTGTATCTCCATTATATATCCTCCTCAATAAAAGACATGAGGGACGCGGGTCTGATTGCTGTTCTCTCCTAGAGAGAGCAGCCACCTTCCTTCCCCCCAGACATAATATAGTGTCCTGGATAGATTTGTTCCACCGTTGTCATAAAACCTCTGCTGGACAGAGCAGTTTCCAACCGAGCCTAGGGTGTTGGAGGCAACTCTACCTCATCTGGTGCC
Source organism: Furipterus horrens (assembly GCF_987537825.1). Lineage (NCBI taxonomy): Eukaryota > Metazoa > Chordata > Mammalia > Chiroptera > Furipteridae > Furipterus > Furipterus horrens. The sequence continues at coordinate 86,105,243 of NW_028327177.1, forward strand.
CAAACATGGGGCAGGTCCACCTCACCCCTGGTTCCTCAGGATGCAGGTTCAGATACGCTGTGCTCTCAGAAACAGCATGAAGCTTAGAGAATTGCTCACACAATTCTTGCTATCTTCGATCTGGTGTGAGATGCAGGGGGCAGCCAGGATTTATTAAGCTGCTATTATATTCCCTGGGTCAGACACTAGAGGAAAAAAATAAGCCAATCAGTTGTAATTCCAGCTTCACAGATGGTAAACAAAGGCTCAGGTAGGCAGAAAGAACATGCATCTAACTGATGACAGCTTCTGCCCTTCCCACTAGCCCTGTTACTTTTACAAGAACAAAGGAGTTTAGGAGTCATATCTAGGCCAGCTTCCTCATTTTACAGAAGGGAAGTTAAAGAACAAGGAGAGATATTGTCTCTCCAAGGTCACACAGATTGCTTCGCTCCAAGGTCATCTTGGAATTGAGTTTAGTTTCAACGTGTTCTTGGGTACAACAATCTTTAGAACTCCAAACCTCTTTCTGTCTTCTGGAGCCAATTGCTTCATGCTTGTACTGTGTCAGGGTGCATACAGTGCTGTAATTTAAAAATAGGGACAGCCTAATATAGTTAAAACCCATTCCTTCCTCGTAAGAGTGATAGGATTGGGACAATTATTTAATCTCTTTTGATCTCACTTTCCTCCTCTGTGAAATGGGGATAATAATAGTATTTACTTCATAGAATTATTGTGATGATTAAATTAGATCATTTATGTCATGTATTGAATATAATATTGAATATTACTTATTTCATAGTTTTATCAAGCATGTTTTCAAACTCTCAACCAGCTAAATAGTAGGGCTTATCTCATATTCTTTTTTTTAAAGTATATTTTATTGATTATATTGTTACAATAGTTCCAATTTTTCACTTTGGTACCCTTCTGCCCCTCACCACCCCTCCCCCAGTATTCCCACTCCCTCACCCCCAGTCCATGCCCATGGGTCGTACATACAAGTTCTCTGGCTTCAGACTTTCCTATATTATTCTTTTTTTTTAAATTAATTAATTGGTTAATTTTTTTAATGTGTTTTATTGATTATAATATTACATTTGTCCCAATTTCCCTTCCCTCTGCTCCCCTCCACCTGGTGGTCCCCCTCCCTCCAGTTGTCCCCCCCCTTTTAGATCATGTCCATTAGTTGTGCATATAGTTCTTCTCAACCTCTGTCTATTCCATTCCCTCCTACCATGATCCTTAATTACTGTATCATCTCCCTCCCTCTCCCCATTCCCCCTCCCTGTTGACCTCCCCCCAATATGCTTCCCGTACCCACAGTTCCTTTTCCACTCTCGTTGCCTATTTAGTTTGCCTTTGTTTCATCTCCCCAGCTTCTGTTTTTTAAACCAGTCCCTTTAACATCTCATATAACAGTGGTTTGGATCTAATGAACTCTTTCAGTTTTATTTTGTCCTGGAAACACTTTCTCTGTCCTTCTATTCTGAATGACAATTTCGCTGGATAGAGTATTCGTGGTTGTAGGTTTTGGATTTTCATTACTTTGAATATTTCTTGCCAGTCCCTTCTTGCCTGCAGGGTCTCCCTTGAGAAGTCAGCTGATAGTCTAATTGGGACCCCTTTGTACATGATTCTTTTCTTCTTTCTTGCTGCTTTTAGGATTCTCTCTTTATCTTTAATTTTTGACATTTTGATTATAATGTGTCTTGGAGTGGTTCTCCCTGGGTCCAGTTTTTTTGGAATTCTCTGTGCTTCCTGGACCTGTAAGTCTATTTCTTTCCCCAAGTCTGGAAAGTTCTCCTTTATTATATTTTCACTCAATTTTTCAAGTTCTAGTTCATCTTCCTTGCTCTCTGGCAAACCAATGATTCTTATGTTGGGCCTTTTATAGCTGTCCCAGAGGTTTCTGATCCTCTCATCGTTGCTTCCCATTTCCTCTCGCTGCATTGGTTGACTGCTTGTTCCTTCTCCATATTCCGGTTTGTTGAAATGAACTCTGGATTTTTTTTCCTCACCATCTGTCTCGTATGTGGTTTTGTTCCTTTCGTTATGAGTGTTTTTCGCTTCTTTCTCATCTTTTTCCAGATCTTTTGTGAATTCTGTAAGCCACCTGATAACAATGGCCCTGAACTGAGCCTCTGACAGGTTTCTTATTTGTTCATCTGTCAGATTCCTCATCTGTTGCCTGGTGAGCTGTGCCACCGGGATTTCTATAGTTGTCTGCCTCATTTTGACAGATGCGTTTTGTTTTCTTGGGCCGGCAATAGGGGGCAGTGCCTGTGTACTCGTCACGACCCAGCGACTGGCGCCGTTCCGAAACCTTTCTCGCTGCGCCGTGGTGCTTTGTCGTCACAACCCAGCGACCGGCGCCCGTCCGCGACCTATTTCGCAGCCCCGTGGCGCTTTGTGTGGGGGCGGGGGCCCAAGATGGATTCACACAGTTATTCCGCTAGGAGACCGGGATCTGTCCTCCCACCCCCCTGGGCCTCACTGTTCAAGGCGATGTGGTGGCTGCTTCTCCCAGCATTGGGGTCGCTAGCTGCTGGGGGTTCAACTGCAGCCGGGATTGTCCTCCCTGCCGCTGGGATTGCTCTCCCTGCCGCTGTCCCTGGTGCGACCGCAAACAGCACCGCCCCCTTTCGCTCCCCTTACCTGCCCAAAGGTAAGCGGCAGCTGGTTTATAACTTCATACGTTGGGCTTCCGTGTAGTTTTATTTTCTGGAATTTCTAGTTATCCTTTGTTTCGAAGTAGTTGTATTCCTCTCTAGTTGTAGAGGGACACCGAGCGAGTCTGTCTAAGCCTCCATCTTGGCCGGAAGTCCAATTATACTCAGTTAATTTTTTTTTAACAATAAAAAATAATCTTTCCTCTCAGACTTAAGGCCCTTTATAATCTTATAAAGGACAATGGGCGAAGGTCTCGAGCTCCTCTAGCTGCTTTAAGCTGGACATAGTTGTCGTCCTACCTACCCTTGGGTCCAGAAATCCCTAATAAGAGTGAGGGTGTAGAGGGGAGGGTGACCTTCCCACATGGGGAAGGATATTGCAGACTCCAGGTCAGTTGGTTGTCCCTGGACAATAGCGTGCTTGATTTAACATGCTGGTGTCCTTGTTGTATTCTGGGGGCAACAGACTTGTCAACAGGGTTAAAAGGCATCATTCAATCCATAACCACTAGATGACAAAAGGCAGGTATTAATTTTTCAATGTCCCACATTAGGGAAAAAAGGGGATTCTTTGGAGGAGGTGTGCTAGGCACATCTCACCTGTCCAATACCCTTTTGCCCATTATACTTAGTTTGGGCTGAGGGAAATAGTTTAGGTTTCCCCCCTCTCAGACCTCTGGGCCCTTTCTGTCCAAGCCATTAGGATAGAAAAGAGAAACCAGTTTTAAAGTGAAGCCCACAGACTACTCCATTCTTTAACAACCCAGCCACTTAGTTCTGCCAAACTGTTGAGTCTCAGGAGGTAGCGATGCAGACAGGATTAAGTGAGGTCTATACGTACAAATAATCACTCAGGTAATGAGATCATAGGCTTATGCCCTTTGAAAACCGAAAATATGTTAATTTATGCAACATAACCCACAAACCAGTCTCTAAATCTGCAAGACTGTCTTATCGGAAAGACATCCAGTTGCAAGACATTTGACATTCTTCTTGCCTGTAAATTAAACATCTTTGATGATGCCATAGACATAGTTTAACTTGCAAATGAAAACAAATTTTAAATGAAGAGAAACTTTAAAGACGGTTAGCTGCACTATTTTATAGTCTACCACTAAGCATTGTGATTTTCCTTGAATCATAATTTTTCTCCTTAAGATTACCCTCCTTGTCATTAAAAGGACTGCATTAAGTCCATTTTTAATTTATCCTGTTCATTTGCATAAACACAACAAGAGCAGCAAATGATCACTTATGATCTTTAGTTCTGCTTTGCTGAAACTTACACAAGAAACATTTAGGGTGACCTTCAGTCTGCCCTTCAGGGCACAGAAGCTGAACCACATACCTGCCATTCAGCCTTGCTTGTAAACACTTGTATTTTCCAAGTCCTTCAGATTTTCCATTGTGCCTTAAGGTCCCTTCTAGCCACCTTTCAGGAAAACAATCTTCATTCCTTCCCTGAAAAGATCACCTTGGGCCGCACAACCAACCAAGGTACCAAGCTTTTATTCTCGTTGGCTTTTATTACCTTCGAAAGTCAATCCTAGTTCTTCAGGGCTCTTTGGTAACAACCAGAGCCCAAGCATGTCTCCTTTGGGCATGACATTCCAGTCAAAGTCTTGGTCAAAAAAACCTCTATTAACAACTGCTTTAATTAGTTTTATGCAAAGAACCTTATGTCATACTTACTTCTTCAGAATGCCAAATTCTGGAGGGATCAGATAGGGAGAAAAATATATAGTGTGAAGAAAAATCTTTGTCCTTCCAATATTTACTAAAATTGGATTTCAATTATTTATATATATATTTCCCACACTAAAAGTTTTTGTTTGTTTGTTTTTCCATTACAGTTGTCCCATTTTTTCCCCTCTTGATTCCTTGCACCCTGCCCACCCCTTCTCCCATAGTCAGTCCCCACCCAGTTGCCCATGTCCGTGGGTCATTCATACATGTTCTTTGACTAGACCCTTCCCTTTCTTACCCCCTTCTTTACCTCCCCCCTCCCCCCTTGTTACTGTTAGTCTATTCCTTGTTTACATACTTCTAGTTCAATTTTGCTCATTTTTTTGTGTTGTTCATTAGTTTCCTGTAATAGCTGACAGCATAAGGTTTTTTTTTTCTTTGCCTGGCTTATTTCGCTAAGCATAATTCTCTCTAGTTCCATCCATGATGTTGCAAATGGTAGAAGTTCCTTCTTTCTTTCTGCTACATAGTACTCCATTGTGTAAATGTACCACAGTTTTTTGATCCACTCATCTATAGATGGGCACTTAGGTTGTTTCCAGTACTTGGCTATTAAAAATAGTGTTGCCATGAACATAGTGGTGCATAGGTTCTTTTGAATTGGTGTTTCAGGATTTTTCGGATATAATCCTAGCACTGGAATTGCTTGTTCAAAAGGCAGTTCCATTTTTAGTTTTTTGAGGAAATTCCAAACTGTTTTTCATAGTGGCTGCACCAGTCTGCATTCCCACCAGCAATGCACCAGGGTTCCCATTTCTCCGCATCCTCTCCAGCACAAGTTGTTTGCTGATTTGTTGATGATGACCATTCTGACTGGTGTGAGGTGGTATCTCATTGTGGTTTTTATTTGCATCTCTCTGATGGCTAGTGATGTTGAGCATACTTTCACATGTCTATGGACCCTCCATATGTCCTCTTTGGAGAAGTGTTTGTCTGGTCCTTTGCCCATTTTTTAATTGGGTTGTCTGTCTTCTTAGTGTAGAGTCGTATGAGTTCTTTATATATTTTGGAGATCAATCTCTTTTCTGAGGTATCATTGGCAAATATAGTTTCCCATATGGTTGGTTCCCTTTTTATTTTGCTCATGTTTTCTTTTCCTGAGAAGAAACTTTTTACATTGATGTAGGCCCATTTGTTTATTCTTTCCTTTATTTCCCTTGCCTTAGGAGATATATCAGTGAAAATGTTGCTACGTGGGATATCTGACATTTTCCTGCCTATGTTTCCTCCAGGACTTTTATGGTGCCACGGCTTACATTTAAGTCTTTGATCCATCTTGAGTTTATTCTGGTGTACAGTGTAAGTTAGTTGTCTAATTTCATTTTTTTGCATGTCCCTGTCCAGTTCTCCCAACACCATTTGTTGAAGAGGCCCTTCTCAATCCATTTTATGTTCCTTCCCCCTTTGTCAAATATTAGTTGACCATATGAACCTGGGTTTATTTCTGGGCTCTCTGTTCTGTTCCACTGATCTATATGTCTGTTTTTATGCCAGTACCAGGCTGTTTTGATTACCGTGGCCTTGTACTATAGTTAGATATCAGGTGTTGTGATTCCTCCTACTGTGTTCTTCTTCCTCAAGATTGCTGTGGCTATTCGGGGTGTTTTTTGATTCCATATAAATTTTTGAAGTATTTGTTCTAGGTCTGTGAAATATGTCATTGGTATTTTAATAGGGATTGCATTGAATCTATAAATTGCTTTAGGTAGTATGGACATTTTAATGATGTTGATTCTTCCCATCCATGAACATGGTATATGCATCCATTTATTTGTATCTTCCTTAATTTCTTTCTTCAGTGCTATAGAGTTTTCTGGGTACAGGTCTTTTACCTCCTTGGTTAAGTTTATTCCTAGGTACTTTATTTTTCTTGTTGCTATGGTAAATGGGATTTTTCTTTTAGTTTCTATCTCTGAGATTTTATTGTTGGTGTACAGAAATGTCTTCGATTTTGGAATATTGACTTTGTACCCTGCTATTTTGCCAAATTCACTTATTAGGCGAGTAGTTTTTTTTTGTTTTTTGTTTTTTTTTGTGGAGTCTGTAGCTTTTCTATGTACACTATCATGTCATCTGCAAATAATGACAGTTTTACTTCCTCTTTTCCAATTTGGATGTCTTTTATTTCTCTTTCTTGTCTGATTGTTGTGGATAGAACTTCCAAGACTATGTTGAATAGGAGTGGAGAGAGCGGACATCCTTGTCTTGTTCTTGACCTCAGGGGGGAATGCTCTCAGTTTTTGCCCATTGAGTATGATGTTGGCTTCGGGTTTCTCGTATATGGCCTTTGTTATGTTGAGGTATGCTCCCTCTATTCCCATTTTGCTGAGAGTTTTTATCATAAATGGGTGTTGTACTTTATAAAATGCTTTTTCTGCATCTATTGATATGATCATGTGGTTTTTGTCTTTCATTTTGTTTATGTGGTGTATTATGTTTATTGATTTGCGAATATTAAACGATCCTTGCATCCCTGGGGTGAATCCCACTTGATCGTGGTGTGTAATCTCTCTAATGTGTTGCTGGATCCAGTTTGCCAATATTTTGTTGAGGATTTTAGCATCTATGTTCATCAGCGATATTGGCCTGTAGTTTTCTTTCTTTGTTGTGTCTTGACCTGGTTTTGGAATTAGAGTTATACTGGCTTCATAGAACGAGTTTGGGAGTCTTCCCTCTTCTTGTATCTTTAGGAATAGTCTGAGGAGGATAGGAGTTAGTTCTTTCCTTAATGCTTTGTAGAATTCACTTGTGAAGCCATCCAGTCCAGGGCTTTTGTGTGCTGGGAGTTTTTTGATTACTGCTTCAATTTCACTAGCTGTTATTGGTCTATTCAGACTTTCTGCTTCTTCCTGATTCAATTTTGGAAGACTATATGTTTCCAGAAATTTGTCCATTTCCTCTAGGTTGTCAAATTTCTTGCCATACAGTTGTTCGTAATAATTTCTTACAATCCTTTTTATTTCTGTGGTATCAGTTGTGATTTCTCCTTTTTTGTTTCTGATTTTATTTATTTGGGTCCTCTCTCTTTTTTTCTTGATGAGCCTGGTTAAAAGTTTCTCAATTTTGTTTATCTTTTCAAAGAACCAGCTCCTACTTTTGTTGATCTTTTAAATTGTTTGTTTAGTCTCTATATCATTTAATTCTGCTCTGATATTGATGATTTTCTTTCTTCTACTTGATCTGGGCTTTGCTTGTTGTTCTTCCTCTAGTTCTTGTAGCTGTAGGGTTAATTTTTTTATTGGAGATTCTTCTATACGTTTCAGGTAGGCCTGTATTGCTATGAACTTTTCTCTCAGGACTGCTTTCACTGTATCCCATAGGTTTTGGGTTGTTGTGTGTTCATTATCATTAGTTTCCAGAAACTTTTTGATTTCTTTCTTGATGCCATTGTTAACCCATTCATTATTTAATAGCATGTTATTCACTCTCCATGAGTTTGAATGTTTTTGAGTTTTTTCCTTAAGGTTGATATCCAATTTTAAGCCATTGTGATCTGAGAAGATGCTTGATATAATTTCAATTTTCTTGAATTTGTTAAGGCTTGTTTTGTGTCCTACCATGTGGTCTGTCTTTGAAAATGTCCCATGTGCACTTGAAAACAATGTATATTTTACTTCTTTGGGGTGAAAACTTCTATATATATCGACTAAGTCCATTTAATCTAGAGTGTTGTTCAGTGCCTCAATATCTTTGGTGTTTCTTTGCTTCGAAGATCTGTCCATTGTTGACAATGGGGTGTTAAAGTCCCCTATTATGAGTGTGTTGCTGTCTATATATTTCTTGGAGCCTTTCAGAATTTTCCTTATATAATTGGGTGCTCCTAAGTTGGGTGCATATATATATTTATAAGGTTTATATCTTCTTGATGGATTTTTCCCTTGAGTATTATGAAATGCCCTTCTTTGTCTCTTTTTATGGACTTTGCTGTGAAATCTGTTTTGTCTGATATAAGTATTGCTACCCCAGCTTTTTTTTCATGTCCATTTGCTTCAAATACTTTTTCCCATCCCTTTACTTTTAGTCTGTGTAGATCTTTTGTTCTAAGGTGGGTCTCTTCTAGACAGCATATATGTGGGTCATTCTTTCTAATCCATTCAGCTACCCTATGTCTTTTAATTGGAGCGTTTAATCCATTTACATTTAAGGTTATTACCAATAAGTACTTATTCATTGTCATTTTTCCCCTTTGTACTCCTGTTCTTCTCTTTATTTCTCTGTTTCTTTATCTTCTTAAAGCAGACCCTTTAGCATCTCTTGTATTGCTGATTTGGTGGAGATGTATTCTTTTAGCCTTCTTTTGTCTTGGAAGCTCCTTATTTCACCCTCCATTTTGAATGAGAGCTTTGCTGGGTATAGTATTCTAGGTTGTAGGCCTTTGTTTTTCATTGCTTGGAATATTTTTTGCCATTCCCTTCTGGCTTGTAGTGTTTCTGCTGAGAAATCTGATGATAGCCTTATTGAAGCTCCCTTGTATGTTATTAGCTATTTCTCTCTTGCTGCTTTTAGAATTCTCTCTCTGCCTTTGAATGTTGCCATTTTAATTATGATGTGTCTTGAGGTGGGCCTGTTGGGGTTCATCTTCATTGGGACCCTCTGTGCTTCCTGGACTTGCGTGACTCTTTCTCTCCTCGTGTTAGGGAAGCTTTCTGTCATTAGTTTTTCAAAGAGGTTTTCTATCCCTTGCTCTTCTTCTTCTTCTTCTGGAATTCCTATGATACGGATACTATTGCGTTTCATGTTGTCCTTCAGCTGTCTTAGAACCTCTTCAGTCTTGTTCAGTCTTTTTTCATTTTGTTGCACTGTCTGGGAGTTTTTGTGTACGTTGTCCTTCAGCTCGTTGATCCGATCTTCTGCTTCCTGTATCCTGCTTTTAATTCCTTCTACTATGTTCTTCAATTCAGAGATCGTATTCTTCATTTCCTCCTGGCTCTTATTAATAGCTTCTATGTCCTTTTTTATGCTCATGTAATTCTCTGTAAGTTCCTTGTAGTTCTTCTGGAGTTCCTTGTAGTTTCCCTGGAGTTCTTTGTAGTTTCCGTTGAGCTCATCCAGCTCCTCCATAATCCATGTCTTGAATTCCATATCTGATATTTTGCTCCCCTCTATTTCATTTAGCACTCTCTCTGGGGATTCTACCTTTCCTTTTGATGGGGGGTTGTTTCTCTGTTTCCCCATTTTTGTGATCCCTATTGTTTGTTGGTGCTTCTTAGAATGATCTGCACTTCCTGGATCTGCCTCTGGTAGCATCAGATCATGTACCAGACTGGCCCTAGGCAGCCTATTGGAGATTTCCAGGGATCTACTGCCTTTGTCTGTCTTCTTTGGTTGTTAATCTACTCAATCTGTGATTAGCCATCAGGCTTAAGGACCGTGGGTGTGGCAGCTTAATTCCTGTAGTCAGGGCTTTTATTTCCCCTTAGTCTGACGTCACTTGGAGGGGAATGGTCTGTCTGCTGTACTGGGGCTGAGTCAGCACTGGCTGGTCCTGGGAGGAGGTTAGTGTAGCTTCCACTTACTCCTCTGCCATCTTGGATCTCCGTCTGTGCTGTCCTTGATGTTATTTCTTTAATCTGTCTGGTTGTATTTCAGCTACTCTTTGGTGGATCTTTTTCTCTGGTTAGTTGATTGAGAGTCACTCTGCCCACCTTGTCTTGAGATCTTTTGTGAAGGTGCTGCTAAAACATAATCACACAACCCAGGCAAGAAACCCGCACCCTCCAATATCTCCCCCAACTACAATCTCACTATAGGTTGCAAATGAACCTGTATTAATATACTTGTGGAGATATTGGGACTCTTATTTCGTAGGAGAAACAGATAGGAGTTGTTTTAAATGAAGGAAGGGTAATTTTTGAGTGGGAAGTTGATAGAGTAATAATTTTAGCAATTGGGATCAAGGTTATGTAAGACAGCAATTAACATTTATACTGTATGTTTGAAAAGGAGGAGAGGGTTACAGTGTGGAGTGAGAAAGTGGAAGTGTATAGTATTAGTATTATATAATCGGTATATGCTATATGTTTAGCATGGAAGGAAGGATAGACACAACAGACATCCAGGCAAACAGACAGCCAGAAGTTGAAGCAGAGGGCTGAGGAGGTTTAAAGGTAGGAAACAGATTGAGAAAGAATTTTTCAAGAATAAAAATACAGAGTAGAAAATAGCAAGACAGGAAGGGAGAGAGGAAAGAGAGAGAAAGTAGAGAAGAGAAGGGTAGGAGAGAGAACGAAAGAAGAAGGGGTGGTAGAGGAAGGGGGACTGGATTAAAATTCTTTTAAAATTATATGTTATAAAAAAGATTAGGAGATTAAAACATGATATAAAATTGCAAGATAGAGAGAAAAAGAGAATATGTATAGAGAGGAATAGGAGATGGGAAAGCAAGAGGATGGGGGAGGGAAAGAACACAGAGGAAGGAAGGAAATCAGGAGGAAGAGGCGATATCAGGGAGGGAAAGATTGAAATTAAAGAGTTGGCAAAAGATAGGATGAAGGAGAGAAATACAAGAGGGAGAGAAAGAAGTGAGGGGATGGGGTGGAAAGAGAGGAGGGTTAAGGGGAGGGTGAAAGGGGAGGAGAATAGATTAGAATTGATATTTAAATATTAAAAGATTAGAATATAAAGTGGAATAGGGAGAGAGAAAGAAAAAGAGAGAGAATATTTATAGGGAGAGAAGGAAAATAAGGGCAAGGGAGGAAAGAAAAACGAATGTAGACTGAAGGGGGACAAAATAAAGAAATTCAATAAAATTGAAAGTGCTTAGCACAGAGAAAGGAGAGAGAGAGAAAGGAAACGGAGGGAGGACGAGGATAAGGGGGAGGGAAGGGGATTAGAAGAAGGGAATAGGAAGGAAAGGGAGAGAACTTAAAATTAAAAAATTAACAAAGAATAGGATGCAGGGGAGACATGCTAAGGAGAGAGAAGGGAGGGGAGAAAAGGAGAGAGAATAAGGAAGGATGGGAGGGGCAGTTAGAGAGAGAGTGAGAAATAAAAGAATGAAAGGATTTTAACTCAATTCAACTTTTAGGCACAGTCTCTGGGTATTTTTGGTTTGTTTGTTTTTTGTTTTTCCTTCCTTTTTTCCTGAGTCCGCCCCTATTCAAAATTCCAAGGGTTTCAAATCTTTTCTGGTTGGTTGGCTGGCTGTGGGAGGGTCCTGCTTGATTCTGGGATTGCTAGTCTTTTATTCGTGGGCCTACCGCCACTCTGCTGTGAGCCGCGTTTAGTTGTCCCCTCCTATGGCACCCTCAGCCCTCCTCAGGCTTGTCCAGCTACTCCTTCCCACTGTTGGTCCAGCCTGTGCCTGCCAGCAATCCCTGCCCTGCCTCCAGTCATGTCTCTATTCCCAGGCTACAGCTTCTGCTCTCTTCCCTGTCTATATGCCTGTGCATCCTACCTCTCTCCCTGTCTCAAGATCGTCCCTTTGTTCTGCAGGACTCTGGCACAATCAGTCAAAGCGCCAGGCCCAGTGGCACTTTCCTACCCAGGACCTCTCCCCTAGTCTGGAGCTCTGCAGTGGCTTTCCGGCGTGGGCTCTTCTCCTTGTCCCCAAACTGTCTCTATTCCAAGCTACAGCTTCCGCTGGCTTCCCTGTCTATAGGCCTGCACGCACTATCTCTCTTCCCGCCCCAGCACCATCCCTTTGTTCTGCAGGATTCTAGTGTGGTCGGTCAGCTCAGCGCTCTCCTACCCAGGAGCTCTCCACCAGTCTGGAGCTTCGCAGCAGCCTTTCCCTGCGGGCCCTCCCCCACCCTCCAAAACTGTCTCCACTCCAGAACAACCGCCTCCACTCTCTTCCCTACTTACACGCCCTGCATGCCCATTTCTCTCCTAGCCCCAAACTCACCTTTTGTTCTGAGGGATTCTAGCGCGATTGCTCAAAGCACGGGGGGCATGCACTGTTCTCTTGCTCAGGAGCTCTCCCCGGGTCCGGAGTTCTGCAGCAGGTTTTCTGTGCGGCCTGTCTCCTTGCCCCAAAACTGTCCCTTTGTTCTGTAGGGCCCTAGCGCAAGTGCTGCGCGCACCCGGAATGCTGAGCTTTCAGTCAGAGGTTGCAGCTGAGGAGCTTTCCCTCTAGACTTAGATCACAGTTTCTCCCAGTCTTCGTTGTTCACTGTTCTCTCACTCCTCTGGCTTTTTCAGCCAAATCATCTCCCTAACTCCCTACAAGAATTCACTTATCGGTGTGCCCCTAGCAGGGGAAGCCTCCAAGCGGCTCTCAGCTAGTGAGCTCTCTGGCTTGGTACTGCAGACGCACAGAGTCCCGGAATGACTCAGCCTGTAGTGCGCGGTAAACCCCTCCACCCCCCTCCACGCTGCTCCCACGCTCTCCTCTCTGTTCACGCTATCGGAGATCCACAATCACTCAGTCACTCCTCTCCGAATTCGTTCCTGGAGTCTCTCCTTAACAGGAGCGAGCTGAGAACACTGCCCCTACTCTGCTGCCATCTTCCCCACTCTCTTTTTTTCTTGATAAGCCTGGTTAAAGGCTTGTCAATTTTCCTTATCTTTTCAAAGAACCAGCTTCTACTTTTGTTGATCTTTTGAATTGTTTGTTTAGTCTCTATGTCATTTAATTCTGCTCTGATCTTGATGATTTCCTTTCTTCTGTTCGCGCTGGGCTTTGTTGTTCTTCCTCTAGTTCTTGTAGCTGTAGAGTTAAATTTTTTATTAGAGATTCTTCTATATGTTTCAGGTAGGCCTGTATTGCTATGAACTTTCCTCTCAGGACTGCTTTCACTGTATCCCATAGGTTTTGGGTTGTTGTGTGTTCATTATCATTAGTTTCCAGAAACTTTTGATTTCTTCCTTGATGTCATTGTTAACCCATTCATTATTTAATAGCATGTTATTTGTTCTCTATGAGTTTGAATGTTTTTGAGTTTTTTCCTTGAGGTTGATTTCCAATTTTAAGCCATTGTGATCTGAGAAGATGCTTGATGTAATTTCAGTTGTCTTGAATTTGTTGAGGCTTGTTTTGTGTCCTATCATGTGGTCTATCTTTAAAAATGTTCCATGTGCACTTGAAAACAATGTATATTTTGCTTCCTTGGGTTGAAACTTCTATATATATCAGCTAAGTCCATTTCATCTAGAGTGTTGTTTAATGCCTCAATATCTTTGGTGTTTCTTTGCTTCGAAGATCTGTCCATTGTTGACAATGGGGTGTTAAAGTCCCCTACTATGGTTGTGTTGCTGTCTATATCCTTCCTGAAGTCTTTCAAAATTTTCCTTACTTATTTGGGTGCTCCTAAGTTGACAAGGGTTTACAAGGGTTATATCTTCTTGGTGAATTTTTCCCTGAAGTATTATGAAATGTACTTCTTTGTCTCTTTTTATGGCCTTTGCTGTGAAGTCTGTTTTGTCTGGTATAAGTATTGCTACCCCAGCTTTTTTGTGTGTCCATTTGCTTGAAATACTTTTTTTCATCCCTTCACTTTCAGTCTGTGTAGATCTTTTGTACTAAGGTGGGTCTCTTGTAGACAGCATATATGTGGGTCATGCTTTTCAATCCATTCAGCTATCCTATGTCTTTTGATTGGAGCATTTAATCCATTTACATTTAAGGTCATTACCGATAGGTCCTTATTCATTGTCATTTCCCCCTTTTGTTCTTGTGTTCCTCTCTGTCTCTCTCTGTTTCTTCATCTTCTTAAAGCAGACTCTTTAGCATCTCTTGAAATGCTGATTTGGTGGAGATGTATTCTTTTAGCCTTCTTTTGTCTTGGAAACTCCTTATTTCACCTTCCAGTTTGAATGAGAGTCTTACTGGGTAGAGTATTCTTCGTTGTAGGCCTTTGTTTTTCATTGCTTGGAATATTTTTTGCCATTCCCTTCTGGCTTGTAGTGTTTCTGCTGAGAAATCTGACGATAGCCTTATTGGAGCTCCCTTGTATGTTGTTAGTGGTTTCTCTCTTGCTGCTTTTAGCATTCTCTCTTTGTCTTTGAATGTTGCCATTTTAATTATGATGTGTCTTGAGGTGGGCCTGTTGGGGTTCATCTTCTTTGGGACCGTCTGTGCTTCCTGGACTTGTGTGACTCTTTTTCTCCTCATGTTAGGGAAGTTTTCTGTCATTAGTTTTTCAAAGAGGTTTTCTATCCCTTGCTCTTCTTCTCCTTCTGGAATTCCTATGATATGGATATTATTATGTTTCATGTTGTCCTGCATCTGTCTTAAAACCTCTTCAGTTTTGTTCATTCTTTTTTCATTTTGTTGCGCTGACTGGGATTTTTTTTGTCTACGTTGTCCTCCAGTTCGCTGATCCGATCTTCTGCTTCCTCTAGCCTGCTTTTAATTCCTTCTACTGTATCCTTCAATTTAGAAATTGCATTCTTCATTTCTTCCTGGCTCTTATTGATAGTTTCTATGTCCTTTTTCATGCTGATGTAATTCTCAGTAAGTTCCTTGTAGTTTCCCTGGAGTTCCATGTAGTTTCCCTCGAGTTCTTTGTAGTTTCCTTGAGCTCACTGAGCTCATTGATCTTCCTCATAATCCATGTTTTGAATTCCATATCTGATAGTTTGCTTCCCTCTATTTCATTTAGCACTCTTTCTGGGGATTCTTCTTTTTCTTTCGATGGGGCATTGTTTATCTTTCTCCACTTTTGTGACTCATTTTTTGTTGCTGCTTCTTAGATTGATCTGCATTTCCTGGATCTGTCTCTGGTGGCATAGGTCATGTACCAGTCTGGCCTTAGGCAGCCTGTTGGAGACTACTAGGGATCTACTGCCTTTGTCTGTCTCCTTTAGCTGTTAATCTGTTCAATCTGTGATTAGCCGTCAGGCTTAAGGACCGAGGGTGTAGCCTCATATTCTTTATTGGTATCCCAATGGCCTAGGACTATGTCTGCAAAACTGTAGATGCTCAATACATGTTTGCTTAATGAAAATTTTAAAACTCTAGAATTGACCTTTGTAAACCACACTAAAATGGTGGAAATCTGGCTCTCAGCCAAGACTGCATGTGCGCAAATTTGTGCCTCTGGCCTCCTCTTCTTTCCCTTGTTCTGCAGCCTCCTCTCAGGAGAACACTAGAGACCTGTCATTTTCTCTGTGATGTGAATTTAAGATCAGGGTGGCCCCTCTCCTTGGGTGGCTACATTCACAGTCTTCTCTGCAATGCAAAAGTTCTGTCACCAGAGAGAGGAGGACACCATGGTGGAGAGATTGGAGAGTGCAACAGAAACTGGCTCGTTGTTCCCTAAGCCTAACAAATAGGCTCTATTTCCCAGCTTCCCTTGCAGCTAAGAATGGCCACAGGACTGAGTTGCAGTCACTGGATGTGGGTGCAAATGATGTGCTTCCCTTTCAAGCCTGGCCCATCAACTAGCACACTCTTTCCTCTTCCCAAGATGGCAGTACCCACTTCCCTGTTTTGTCCCCACATCAGGAGCACTGATTTTGGGCTTTACTGGAGAGATAAATTTTTATTATGTTAAGACATTAAGTTTGGAAAGGGAGAGGGTTATCTGTTATAGCATCTAATATTACCTTAACTGATATAGTCATGAGGCAGGTGGCCACAGAAGGATGTTGAGTGAGCTGCTTCTTAAGACTGGGCATGTAAGTGAGGGTGGGCTGTACAGGAAGCAGGTCAAGTTCAGGACCTGTCTTCCCCATTACCTATCTGGGCTTTTCTTCCAAATGCTTGGGGAAAGCTACTAAAAAGTCTGAAAAATTGAGACACTCATCATTGCTTGATTGGTCTTTTTTGAAGAGATTCTGGGAGAATCAGAGTGCTAGAAAGTAGGGCAAAGATTCTTTGATTACAACTCCATTTTTTATTTTTGCTTTGGCTAAGAGTTTCTAGTTAAAAATTCCCTGAGGAGAGTTCTTCAAGCTCTGCCTTTCCTCCTCCCCCCCCTTCCTATCCTTCTCTCTCTCTTCCTTCCTTCTTTCCTTCCTTCCTTTTTTCCTTCCTTCTTTCTTTCCCTTTTTTCCTTCTTTCCTTCTTCCTCTCTCCCTCCCTCTCTCCATTCCTTCTGTCCTGTATCCTGTCTGTATCCTATGGTGACTGTGAAAGCAGACAGCCTGGAATCCCTTCTGGCTCTGCCCCTTTTAGCTGTATGACCTCAGGCAAGTCTCTCTACCTTTTTGGGTCTTCATTTCCATGCCAGTAAATTAAAGATAATGCTACTTGTTTTTCTAGGTCATTGTGTGGGTTAAAGATATAATGTTAAATGATAAACTCAAGGTAACCCCTCAGGGGGGAAAATGGCACTTGCTTATATTTTTACTATTACTTTTAAATTTTACATTATTTTATTCTCTGTTTCGATTCAATTCTTCACTCAGTAACGATTTGTAGAACACCTCACAATGTGCTGGACAGTGAACAAAAAGACAAAGTTCCTGCCTTCATACAGCTTCCATGAGGCAGAGGTACATGTAATATAAGTGAGCAGACATGAAATAATTGCAAATTATAGTAAGTGCTATAAAGGAAAGATTGCTGAGATAGAGAATGAGGGCACAGGGTAGGTGAGACACATGTTGAATGGGGCAATCAGGTAAGGTCTCTCAGAGAAGATCACCTTTCTGTGAACCCCAAAGACTGAAAGGTAACCAGATAAGAGATGAGTTAAAGGAGGAGCCACCTGGGCAGAAGCTGCAGCTGGTGAAAGGTCTTTAAAGTGGACAAGAGGCAGACAGGAGGTGGCTGACTGGAGCATGATGGATGGGGGTTGCAAGATAAAAGGGGCCACATCTTGCCTGGCTTGCTATAGGACAGAAGGTGAATTTTTAAAAAGATTTTATTTTTTTATTTTTAAAGAGGGGGAAGGGAGGGATAAAGAGAGGGAAAAAAGCATTGATGTGAGAGAGAAACATCAATTGGTTGCCTCTCATAAGTGCTCCAACCGTGCACCAAACCAGCAACCCAGGCTTGTGCCCTGACCAGAAATTGAACCACCTACCTTTTGCTTTGCAGGATGATGCCCAATCAACTAAGCTACACCTGTCAGGGCCAGAGGTGAATTTTTAAAAATATATTTAAGTGTGATGAGAAGCCATTAATAAAACGTTTTGTGGACCACGTTATATTTTTAGATTAAAAAATAGTTACTTATTTTTAGAGAGAGGGGACGGGAGGGAGAAAGAGAAGGAGAGAGACATCAGTTGGCTGCTTCCTGCATGCTCCCCATCTGGGGACTAAACCCACAATCCAGGTATGTGCCCTGACCAGGAATCGTACCAGCAAAACATCGGTCTGCAGGACAATGCCCAACCCACTGAGCCACACCAGTCAGGGCCCATGTTATATTTTTATAACTGTGGTTCTCACAGTGTCAGCATCACCTAGGAACTTGTGAGAAATACAAAGTCTCAGGCCCTCTCCATATCAGAATCAGACACTCCGACGAGGGGCCAGCACTCTGTGTTCTAATAAATCCTCCAGGTAATGCTGATGCTGCTGGTCCAGATTGGAAGCCCAGTGATTCTCAACCCTGGCTGCACAAAAGAATCATCCAGAGAATTTAATGAATTACTACTGTTAAAAGACACCACTACCAACACTGAATTCATTAGCTTGGGGTTGGCATTGGCCGTTGATAGTTTTGTAAATATCTCTAAGGTGGTCCAGTGGCCTAAGCAGCTATTATCAAAAATCTTGTTTCTGTAAGACCAGTTGTCAACAGAGGTTCTTTTTTTTTTTTTTTTTTGACCAAGTCTTTGACTGGAATGTCAAGCCTAAAGGAAACATACTTGGGCTCAGATTGTTACCAGAAAGCCCTGAGGAACTGGGAATGACTTTCAAAGGTAATAAAAGCCCGTGAGATAAAAGGCCTGGTACCATGGTTGGTTGTGCGGTCCACAGCAATCTTTCCAGGGAAGGAACGAAGGTTGTTTTCCTGAAAGATGGCTAGAAGGGACCTTAAGGCACAAGGAAAGACCAGAAAGACTTGGAAAAAACAGGTGTGTACAGGCAAGGATGAATGCCAGATATGTGGCACAGCTTCTGTGCCCTGAAGAACAGACTGAAGGTCACCCCAAATATTCCTTGGGTAAGTTCCAGCAAAGCAGAACTAAAGATCATAAGTGATCATTTGCTGCTCTTGTTATGTTTATGCAAATGAACAGGATAAATTAAAAATGGACTTAATGTAGTCCCTTTAAAGACAAGGAGGGTAACCTTAGGGAGAAAAATTATTATTCAAGGAAAATCACAATGATCAGTAGTAGAGTATAAAACAGGGCAACTAACCGTCTTAAAAGTTTCTTCTCCAGATTTAGAGACTTGTTTGCGGGTTATGTTACATAAATTAACACGTGTTTTTTGTTTTCAAAGGACATAAGCCTATGATCGCATTACCTGAGTGATTATCTGTACGCATAAGCCTCACTTAATCCTCTCTGCAGCGCTGCCTCCTGAGACTCAACGGTTTGACTGAACTAAATGGCTGGGTTGGGGAAGAATGGAGTGGTCTGTGGGCTTCACTTTAAAAGGGGTTTCTCTTTTCTATCCTAATGGCTTGGACAGAAAAGGCCCAGAGGTCTGAGAGGGGGAAAAACCTAAACTATTTACCTCAGCCCAAACTAAGTATAATGGGCAAAAGGGTTTTGGACAGGCGAGATGTGCCTAGCACACCTTCTTACAAAGAAACTTTTTTTTTTCCCTAATATGGAACATTGAAAAATTAATCCCTGCCTTTTGTCATCTAGTAGTTATGGATTGAATGATGTCTTTTAACCCTTTTCGCCAAATCTGTTGCCCTCAGAACACAACAAGGACACCAGCCTGTTGAACCAAGCACGCCATTGACCGGAGGCAGCCAACTGACCTGGAGTCTGCACGATCCTTCCCCATGTGGGAAGGCCACCCTCCCCTCCACACCCCCACTCTTATTAGGGTTTTCTGGACCCAAGGGTAGGTAGGACGACGACCATGTTCAGCTTGAAGCAGCTAGAGGAGCTTGAGACCTTCGCCCATTGTCCTTTACAAGATTACAAAGGGTCCTAATATTTGAGAGGGGGGGGATAGTTAATTTTTAGGAACCAGGGGTATGGACTTGGGGGGGATTGCTGGGGGAGGGGGGTGCTGGGGGAGGGGAACAAGGGGGAGAAAGTTGGAACTGTTGTAACAATATAATCAATAAAAAACATTAAAAAAAAAAAAGTAAAAAAAAAAAAATCTTGTTTCTGTGTGGAGACTAGACTGGAGGGAGAAGGGTGAACACACAAGAGGACCAAATAAGAGACTGATGCACTGATGCAGGTGAGTGATGATGATGGCTTAGCCTGGGGTGGTGACAGAGAAGGCAGAGGAATAAACAAATTTTAAACATATCTAGGAGGAAAAAAATCAATAGGACTTTCAGGTGGATAGGATATGGGGACAGGGATGGGACTCACATTCAGCAGCAGATTAAAAGTAATGCCAGCATGGTACTTAATACCCCGTGCTTGCAGGTGAACCGCAGCTAGAAGACCTTGGGTATATGGGCTGGACATTGAGAATGGGGGCCTGAAGAGATGCATCTTTTATCTGCCTGGCAGATGAGGCAGTGAAGAAGATCACAACAAAGTTTGAAAGCTCCAGTTTCTCTTGAGTGCTAAGAGGAGCTGCAATGTGAAAGAACCCCATCCCCATCCACTTCCTTGATTGCTCAAGTGGGACATGCCCATTTTAGAGCCAAGTTGCCCCAGTACATGATGGGTACCTTCGAGGAACACCTGGCCGAGTGATATAGCCAGAAGCTACCAGCAGGGGGCACGCCAGTCTTGAAAATATGCATTGCGGGCGAGGCACTCTTGCTTGCTTTTTCCAACTCAACTAGCAGAAAGGGAATCACATTCAAAATAATAATCATATCTGCATTTACTAAACAGATACTATGCACCAGATACTGTGCTAAGTGCTTTACGTGTACTGTCTCATTTAATCCTTCTAGCTCTACAAGGTGGGTGCTGTGAGCACCACCACTATATATACTTGAGTAAAAGAGGATAAGTGGCTTGTCCAACGTCACCCAGCTAGTTGATGGCGATGGAATTGGGCTTGGTCCTCTAGTTTGTTTCACCCAAAGATGTGTGTACACTTCTCTGCCAGAAGGGCCAGAATCCCAGGGGCTCCTTCATGTCCCTGGTGGTGCTTGTACTCTTACTGTGAGAGAGATGCCCCTGGAATGAGCAAAGACTCGAAGTCAAATTCCCATGATTCTGCCACTCACTTGCTGTGTGATGGTGAGAAGGTGACTTAACCTCTCTGTGCTCAAGTTGCTTCACCTTTAAAGTGGGGTAAGTTGTGTGTGAGGGGCCATTGTAAGATGGTCATCTATATAACTGACCCAGAACCTTGAACAGTCCAAAGGAAGTGTTCAATTAATGGCAGATTTTCTGCATTAATGACTTCCCAGGAGGTAGAAATAGCTCTGGAGGGTCTAGAACTTTGCTGCTCAGAAGTACTTTCTGTGATAGTGGAAATGTATATCTACTCTGGGCAATGTGGTTGTCTCTAGCCATGTGTGGCTATGTTTAGCACTTGACATACATGGTTAATTTCAAGTTTAGAAACTTAATTTAAATTTTATTTAATTATAATAAATTTAAAATTAAATAACCACATGGGGCTAGTGGATATGATACTGGACAGTGCAGATCCCAAACATGTTTAACGTCCAGAGTCTGGCATATAACATATGCACAATAAATTTGAGTTTGTCACAGAGAAATCTAAGAGGAAGGAAAATTAACAAGCAAAGTCATGTTCTGTATTTGACAAATTCTGTTATTTTGTGGGACTGGACTCTCATAATTTGCCCCCCAAAATCTCCCAATCAAGCTAGAATTATTTAAATATTTCTTCAACATGTATTTAGTGGGGATAAAGAACAAACATGTTCTAGTGAATAAAGTGTTCAGAATAAATTCTCTTCACTCATTTGCTCACTAAAGAAATCCTTCATCCTTTTCCATATCCCTCTCATCAATTTTTTAACCCAATTTTATAAACCAGACAACTTTTTAGAAAGTTTTTTTTAAGCTTAAAATATAAGTAAAAAATAACTAATCCCCAGGAAACAGCACTACATTATGCATTCTTTGATTCCAAAAATTCATCTATTTAGACTTCACCTTTAAGCAATCAATGGTCAGGAGTCAAATCTTGAGATTCAGTGTTTGAATCTTGTAGCTCATAGAAGCTAGTGGCAACAATTTCCTCCAGAAATAGTTCTGCATTGTTGGACATTGCCATTTGTTTCTACCTGAGGGTATTTCTACTCTGACAGTATTAGGGCTGATTTGCAATCCAATCAGTTGTGTAAGGAAACCTGAGTCAATGGCACTGTATTTCCAATGTGTTCCAGAGATGTTTAGCATTCCTGTGGACTGGCACCCTGGACTGCTGTCCCAGCCCCTCATCTGTCCCTCACCCAAAGCAACATGAGCCCCGTCATCCAGAGCACATGTGCTCACAGGGCTTCCTCTGCTTTATTTGGCTGCAGGGGATCCTTCCTTTGGCCTCAACATTCCGAAGACAGACACCCTCTCTGGGCATCCTAACTAGACGCACAGCTCCTTACACAAGACCTATAGTTGTAGCCAACAAACTATGTTGTTTGGTCCCATGTAAAGCGTTGTTTTTATTTTTTAACTTTTCCTTTCATTGCAAGTCAAACCCTCTAGAAACAAAGAAAATCCTCTGCCAAAATGATTAAAGTATAATTGACATAAAGTATTATATTAGTTTCAGCTGTACAACACAATGATTGATATTTGTATATATTATGAAATGGTCACCACAAGTCTAGTTAACATTTGCCACTATACATAGTTACAAAACACTTCTTTCTCATGTCTTTTCATTCTCTCAACTATTTATGAACATAGCTCATTCACAACTCTGTTATGAAGGTCCCTGGGGAGTGGGGTCCATATATGATGAAGGGGCTCCCTCCCTGACTGCACCACAGAGTGAGGGGTGGGATAATCCCTGGGTCTGACTCTATCCACAACTCTTCTCACCTCTTTATGTTTGAAATGGTTGGGTGTCTTTCTCCCATATATCCATTTCCAGCCTTCCAACAACACAAGTAGCTTCTAATTAATATGCACCTTCTACTGGCCTGTGTTACATAGTAACTCTTAGGTAAACTTTTGTAGGGCTCAAGAGCCTGCAGGGGCCCTGAGCAATTCACCCAGGCAGTTCCCACCAAGTCGCTGAATGTGAAATTTCATGCTAAGTTTCCTCCTACCCCTCCAGTCAGCTCTTTGCACCTGACTGCGTAAAAAGTGCTGCCTTCATCTTCTGGGCTAGGCACTTTGGGTTCACCCCCAAATGCCCTCCTATATGCCTGGTGGCTGACCTCTGTCATAGGATGCCTTTGCACTTTGACATCCAGTTGTGTTCAGCCAAAGCAGCACCCCCAGCAGAATGTTGGACGGAGGGAGAAAGTGTAGTGGTTATTTCCTTGGCCCTTCCTGTCAAGGTCACCTTAACCAGGCCGTGTCCCTAGACTAAGGTCACCCCTCCTCTCAGGCTGCCTTCTCTGAGAAACCATCTGGCGCTGCTAACAGTTCTCTTCCCTTTAGAGCAAGGGCCAGGCCCTTTGCTGCTCCTGCCCGGGTTATTGCACTGGCCCTCACCTTCCTCTGCATCTGTGCTCTTTCTAAACAAAACTTCCTCCAATTGTCCAGACATGAGTGTGTCATTTATTTGTTTCCATTAGATCCCTGATGACAATCTTCCTCTGCATATAGCATCTGCATTCCGGTTGGACTGTGTTTATATTCCTGGTTGTTCTGTGAACCTCACCACTGAGGTTTACCTCCCCCTCAAACACTGCTTGGGTTCAAGGTGTTTGCTGATTGTTCCAAAATAATTTCTCAATCCCAGTCTCTTTCACACTGATCATCCATCTGTCTTCCTTCCTCCCTTCCTACCTGCCTCTCTACTGGGTAGTTATGCATGTAAACACTAGAGTCACACTGCCTTGGTTAATACCCCAACTTCTCTATCTACTAATTGTGTGATCTTACTTCTCTAACCCAGTTTATCGCCTGTAAAATGGGGATAAAACTGGGTTGTCATGAGAATCAAATGAGATCTTAAAATGGAGTCTGCACAGTCTGAGGCTCCTCTATATCTGTTGACTGTGATATTTCTATGTCCAAACTACTCTGCAACTTCCAATTTCTTAACTAAAGTTTCTCAGTTCTCTCTTTTTTGCCTTTTCAGCTGGTAGACAACCTTCCTCAGCACCATTCGTGATCCTGGGATGACTTTTTGATTCCTGGTCTTCAAAGAAATCCTTAATTTCCATGGGTCAAGAACAGTCAGAGAACAAACTTACCTAATTCTTATTGTTTAGTTTGCATATTGCCCACAGTTACTGGTAAAGAATAGCAAAAAGGGGCTTTAAACTGTATTATTTAACCTTGTATGAAGCACGGGATATTAGAATGCCTTAGAGGGAGGCATAAGGAGACAACAGAATCTTTTCTAACAGAGGAGGTGGGCACAGCAGAGGGAGAATTTTATACCAGTTCTAATAGGGTGGGAAAAGGAAAGTACACGTGCTTTATAGGCAAGACCACATAAGTATTTGTGTCTTTGCAGTGGATTTGATCAGGATTGTAGAGGAAGTAGTTGAGACCAACGGTTAGCTTGGAGACTTAGGAAGATCTGTGGCTATAAATTCTCTGTTACATGTCTGATCCATCAACAAATTTTAAATGTTGGTGTAACAGAACCTCTGGGCTGCTCTGATTGAAACAGAACCCACAGGTCATTTAGTTAGGGGCCTGATTGCCCACCACCAGAATTACAACTCTCAGTACTAGAGTTTAGTGAAAAGAAAAAGAACTGTTTATTTAATAGTTAAATAGATTTAGATCATTTTCAGATTTCTGCTGTTGAGTCTAATGTTCTTTAAAATACCCACAAACACATAGTTCTGCCTCCCCCTACCAAACCAGGCCAGCCTTAGAAAAGTCGGAAACACTGTTTCCCTACTTTCTAGGCACAGTTCAGCTTTACCAGTAGCTGCTAATCACTCAGATCTGATTGGGGAGGTCCTTTCTGTGTTGTGGTGCCCTCTGGCTTTTAATGCAGAACTGCGTGGATTCTCAGCCTCCTTGTAAACTGCCTTCTTCCTGCAAACCATGTGGATCTCCTCTCCTTCTCAAAACTGCATGGTGAGAGCCTCTTAAAGCGGCCTGGAGAACCCTCTCAAAACCGCATGGAGAACTCAGCTTCTTTAATCCGCATGGAGAACCTAGCTTCTCAAAACCGCATTGAAAAGGTTCCTTAACCAAGCTGCATGGAGGGAGCGTGAGAGAGAGAGAACAACCTGGAGAGCCCCCTCCTCCAAACCACATGGAGGGAGAGCACAAGAGCTAGCAAGAGAAAGCAAGAGAGCGAGAGCTAAAATGCCCACAGCTGCTTATATATCCCTGACTGCGTCTTCTGATGCAGTGGGTGTTGCAACCAGTTCTGACGATTCACAGAACCCTACGCAGGCTCTGTAGGCTCCTTCTGTACCATCCCACAGTTCAAGACTCCTCCCATCTTCTTGGGCCTTGGAAGTATCAAAGCCATTTTGCATAACAAAGACACTAGCAACTAGCCCCAGGCATGCAAAGGCATCTTAAAAGCTGCTTCCTTTTCCCCATCCCCCAGTCGCAAACTCTGGAGTTTGTTTTTGGACACCCCTGTTTCTGTAACATTGGTTATATAATTTTTACCTCTAAGTTCCTGAGAATTGTGGGAAAGAAATTATGAAGGAGGTATGTGTGTGAAATTCACCAGGAAAGTGAGAGAATGAGGATGCAATTACAACACACACACAGCTGAACAGTTTTTTGGTGACTTGTTTATTTCCTATTTTTATTTTCTCAAGAGTCCCCCCAAATAGTGATTTATGCACATGTGTCCTTTCATCTAATTTTGTTTTAACAATAGTTGGAAAAACACTACCAGATGCTTTCTTTAAAAAAAAAAAAAAAAAAAGAGATCTACAGGTTGACATCAATATCAAAATTAGGACTCAGTCTCTGGAAAGCTACTCTTTCAGTTCAGTTAATAATTAAGTTGACCAGTCCACCTCTTAAGTTCTGGGACCTTGAAGTTGGAAGCTGAACCCTGACCTGGCCTCAGGGAAATCCGCCAGCTAAACTCTTTCTTGCAGTTCCCTGGAGAAGTATGTAATAAGCCAGGTTTCCTATTTAAACAATTAAACTGTAATTACTCAAATAAGACACGAATCCCTTCTCCTTTTCAAAAACTTAATACATCACAGATGAAGCTAAAGTTCCTTGGACCACCAGTCCTCATCATGATCCTGATCCTTTTTCCTGGAGGTTACAAGTTTGGGTGTATCTTTCTGAAACTTTTACTTTGAATTTTCCTATTCTGCCAGTGGGAACGACCACAGCCATGACTCATGGGAAAGAAGGTTTGAGATCCCTTATTAATACTGAGATTTGGCCTTGACTGGTGTGGCTTCGTAGGTTGGGCATCGTACTGCAAACTGAAAGGTTGCTTGTTGGATTCCCTGTCAGTGAGCATGCCTGGGTTGTCAACCAGGCCACCAGTTGGTAGCATGTGAGAGGCAACTGATCGATATTTCACACCCTCCCTTCCCTTCTCTCTGAGAATAAAGAAATAAAATCTTTAAAAAATTACTGAGGTTTGTATTTGGGACCTTCTTTTCGCCTGGCATTTCCTTTTGCACAGACCAAGCCTATAGGTATGACTTTCTTCCTGGCCCTTCTACACCCTCTGCTGCTTGCCCCTTTCTTCATGGCGTGAGAAACACTCACAATAAAACACCGGGACACAGGACTTGAGCAGCAAAGCGAGGTGTTTATTCAGGAGTCTGCAGAGTTGGGCTCACTCCCAGCCAGGAGCATGTGTGCTGAAGTAGACAAAGAAAACTGGTTTCATGGTAATGCGATTAGCTCCCCTCTCCTCTCCTTCTCCCCCATTTCTCCATTACTGGTTAATCCGGGTTCACAATCTAACACGATTAACTACTTAACTCAGGGAGTGATTAACAAGTGATAATCTAGTTATACGTCTAACCCGAACTTATTTGCAAAGTTATCTAGTTATATCTTCCCATTTTTCTGTGTTTGGTGATAACAACTTCCTCTTTTTGATCCCAGTGATATGTGTGAGGAGCTGCAGAATGTCATTTCCTCACCCCTTTTCCATGGTTCATCTGTTAATTATCTCCTACTGGTTTGAGAGTCACTGGCTTGCTTCTTTATCCCTAACAGTGGTATTTCATGTATGTGGAGCATTTTCACCTGAATTTGAAACATCGGCCATTGTTTGCCACACCTCCTGGGGCAACCTGCACAGAGCATGAGTAAGAGGGCATCTGATCATGTGATCCACTGCTACACTTTCCCCATCCATGATGAATCAGTTAGGGTGAACACTTTACCTTCAATATCATAATGTAATATTGGAACTGGTGCCACCTTGGGTCACATACAATATAAGCAAGCAGATGAAAAAGCCTAAGTGAGAAAGCAAGGTCACCTCTATCCCTGCTTTTCCAGTTCTAGTGCCCATGGCACCTGGTTAAACTATTCTCTATTCTTGATTCTGCAATCTATTCTTTTTGTCTTCCTTCCTTTCCTTCTTTCTTTTCTTTTTCTTTCTTTCGTTCGTTCTTTTCCTTACTTGAGTTTAACTCAGTGACATCTATGTTATGTGGATCTAGAAGAGATTTTATTAGATATGTGCTTACCAGGTAATTAAACTCTTTGAGACCATAGGCCCTATGTGTCTCTCAAAGTATAAGATGCTGACTAGCATGTTGTAAATATTCAATAAATATCTGTTTCTTGATAATGGAAATTTTATAGAGTATGATTTATCTTGATCTCTAGATTTGGATTATATTTTGTTTTCTTGAAGGAGAGAGGCCATGTGGCAATAATAGAAATCATTCATTTGTTCATCCAAAGACACTTATTCTAGATAACAAAAATTGAAAAGTATAATAAGGCCCAGATTCTGATCTAGAATGCTCCCTGTCTGGCAGGGCAGATAGCCATGAACAACAGATAAATTAAAGTTTGATTGGTAGTGTTACCTAAACAAAATATTCTCTCCCTTCATCTGCTATGATTGTTGTTTCTTCCTGTAAATGCGAATGACTGGTGAACTCAGTTGCAGAGACTAGCTTTCTCAATAGGCAAGCTATGGTGATAGAGCAAGTGTCCCTTACTCCCTCTAGTTGTAATGTAGAATTTCTTCCATTCTGCATTATCATTGTATACTTTAAATGAATCACTGACACTTCTTATTTATTCAAGGCTGTTAGTCATGTCTGAAGTTCAAGATTTTTTCCCAATAGTCTCTGCATGTGAAGGAATTTTTACAACAAGCTAGAGTATCTTTCAGTCCTCTTTCCCAGATTTCACAATGAGTTGGAATATGCTCTAAGTCCAAGGAGTTTTTGTTCCTCTTGCTCTGCCCTGATATGGTGGACTAGGTGGTGTTCTTGCTGTCAACCCCTTCTGTACCCCGATTCTAAAACTCATTTTATTTCCTATGGGGAAGGTACAAGCTTCTGCCACCAATTAATGAACTTTAAAAATTAATTCTTGATTTCCGGCCAAGATGGAGGCCTAGACAGACATGCTGTGTCTCCCACCACAAGGAAGAAGGAATACAACTACCTCAAAACTAGAGACAACCAGAAGTTCCAGAAAATCAAGCTGCATGGAAGTCCAACAAACAAAGATATAAAGAAGAAATACTCATCCAGACAGGTAGGAGGGGCGCAGCAAGGGCGGAGAGGATGCAGTGGGGTGGCAGCAGCAGCGGCAGTGGCAGGCCAGTGGAAAGCACAGTCAAACATTTTAAAAAGTTGGAAGGGACACCTGGGGAGCACTCTCAGCACCAGACCAGACCACACAGCTCATGGTCCCAGCACCAGGGAAAATAAAGCCTCATTGCCTCTGACTGTGCAAACCAGTAGCATTGGGGCAGACAAAGAAACTGCCAGTCTCTCAGTTGAGTGAGCTTGTTTAAAGGGTCACCACCACCGTAGAACATCTGAAAACCCAGCCACTCTGGGAAAAATGGCAAGGGCAACAGCTAGAGAGGTGCCAGTCCCATACAGAAGTGGGAGAAATGCCTGAAAAAGAGGCAACTGCTGAGCAAGTGGCATTGTTCCCTCTCACACCTCTCCCCCCCACACAGCAGCACAATGTGGTGAAATGGGTCACCCTGTACCGATGAATACCTAAAGTTCTGCCCCTTACAATGTAACAGGTGCAACGGCTCTACCTAAGACACAGAAGCAAACAAACACAAGAACCTGTCAAGATGAGTAGACAGAGAAGTATGGCCCAAAAGAGGGAACAAATCAAGGTTCCACTGGGAAAGCTAAGTGACGAAGAGATAGCCAATCTAACAAATAAGGAGATAGCCAACCTAACAGATGCAGAGTTCAAAACACTGGTGATAAATATGGTCACAGGCCTGACAGATATTCTTAAGTACAGCAAATGCATAAGAGAAGAAGTAAAGGCTATGCTAAATAAAATGAAGGAAAATCAACACAAAACCAATGGTGAAGGGAAGAAAACTGGGGTTCAAATCAATGAGTTGGAACATAAGGAAGGAAAAAACAGTCAACCAGTACACAATGAGGAAACAAGAATTGAAAAAAATGAGGAGAGGCTTAGGAACCTCTGGGACAACTTTAAACATGCTATCATCCAAATCATAGGGGTGCCAGAAGAAGAAGAAGGAAGAACATGGAATCAAAAGATTATGTGAAAAAATAATGAAGGAAAACTCCCCAAATTTGGCAAAGGAAATAGACATACAAGTCCAGGAAGCAGAGAGAGTCCCAAACAAGCTAGACTCAGAGAGGGTTACACAAAGATACATCATCATTAAAATGTCAAAGTTTCAAGATAAAGAGAGAATCTTAAAAGCAGTAAGAGAAAAGCAGAGAGTTACCTACAAAGTGGTGCCTATAAGACTATCGGATGATTTCTCAAAAGAAACTTTGTAGGCAAGAAGTATTCAAAGTGATGAAAAGCAAGGACCTACAACCAAGACTACTCTATCCAGCAAAGTTATCATTTAGAATGGAAGGGCAGATAAAGTGCTTCCTAGACAAGGTAAAGCTAAACGAGTTTATTATCACCAAGCCATTATTATATGAAATGTTAAAGGGACTTATTTAAGAAAAAGAAGATCAACACAATGAACATTAAAATGACAACAAACTCACAACTATCAACAACTGAATCTAAAAATTAAAAATAAAAACAAACTAAGTGAACAACCAGAACAGAAACAGAATTATAGGTATGGGGATCATCTGGAGGGTTACCAGCTGGGAGGGGGGAGGGGGGAGTAATGAGGAAATGCTGGAGGGACTAAGAAGCATAATTGGTTGGTACAAAATAGACAGGTGGAAGTTAAGAATAATATAGGAAAGGGTGAAGTTAAAAAACTTATATGTACGACCCATGGACATGAACTAAGGGGGGTGGGATTGCTGGAGGGAAGGGGAGTGCTGGGAAGAGGAGAGAAAAGGGAAAAGAAATTGGGAGAACTGTAACAACATAATTGATAAAATGTACTTTAAAAATAAAATTAGGACAGAAAAAAGAAAAAAATAAATAAAATTAATTCTCATAAATTATTAAATGATGAAATTCTAACTTAGCACTTTTTTTTTTTTTGAGTTATCAACCATGTGCCCTTCTTCAGGCTAGGTCCTGCTGGGCACAGTGGAGAACAACATAGTCCCAGTCAGTACCTGTCCTCTGGAGTTTGGGGTCCAGTGGTGAAGATGATGGGGGACAGACAATTATACAGATAATGAGATGACTTGTGGTGTCATATGTGATATTACAGAAAATTACCAAGTAATATGAGGGCAT
Source organism: Furipterus horrens (assembly GCF_987537825.1). Classification (NCBI taxonomy): domain Eukaryota; kingdom Metazoa; phylum Chordata; class Mammalia; order Chiroptera; family Furipteridae; genus Furipterus; species Furipterus horrens. The sequence continues at coordinate 86,135,509 of NW_028327177.1, forward strand.
ATTACAGAAGAAACAATGGATTTGGAGTGAAGCTGGTGAAGAAGGAGGGGACAATGCTTGAATTCAGGGAAGAATGTGTCCAAAGGCCCTGAGCAGGGAAGAAGAGCCTGAATCACTCTGTGGACACACCTGGAAGGCTAAGAAAATGAGAAGAATTAGGTGTCATTTTGTCACCTTTCAGAAAAAAAAAACTCTCTCTTTTGATCCCAATAACTGGCTTGTGGGTGAGAAATCCTCAATCAAAACAAATGCCTCAGTTATCATTGAATTGGAAACTGTTTTATGGATGCCAAGGTGTTTATAAGTGAGTGGGAATTCTAAAATAGCTCTTCCCTGCTCCCCTCCCCTCTTTTCCCAAACCAGTCACGGGGACTTCACAAAATGCTGGCATGCTAGAGGATCTTTTCAATTCAGGCCCCTGGTTTACCTTTGTAAATCCTTGGCCTCCCTGATTTGGTGGGGACAAAAACACCGAAGAGCAAGATTTGGAAGAAAATAAGCAGAATTGTCAGTCAAGCCCAAAAACCACTGCTTAAAACTGCTGCTTTTTCTGTTCCCTGCAACTTGTGACTGCTGCTTAATCATCACCACCATGAGCACCACCATCACCACACCATCACCATTGCTGTGGAAGTTAGCACTTAATAGCCATTAACTCGGTGGCAGGCATCGTGCTGAGAACTGGAAGTGTATCATCACTCTTAATCTTAACAAAACTCCATAAGGTCGAAACTGTTAGGTTGAATATTATCAATATTCAATCATTTTTTGACCTATAAATATGGTCACTTCGTATGGTGGTACCAGGGACTTATAAGTGGAGAATGGCTGACCTGAGAGTCACACCAAATTCATAAGGCCCAGAGTATCCATGCCCTTTTGCCTGACTTGTGAGAGGGAGGTAGGGAGGATGTAAATTCCATAAAGCTTCTTGCCTTTCTCTGCCCTTGTCCTGCTTTACTACTCTGTGTCTTGTGGGTTAAGAGAGAAGAGAAATGTCAGGTGACACAGAAGTCTGAAAATACTCTAACAGTCCTTACCCTTTTCACTCTGATGGCCAACCTCTGCCCTGACTCTATCCAAAACTGATTTCTCCACAAAAGGAAATATTGTCACACTCTACTGGAAAGTCCAGGGGAGCCAGGACTGCAGGCACAGCCAGACCCAGGTCCTCAAACAGTGCTGATAAAAATCTGTCTCTGTACCTCTCAGATCTCCTTTCCACTAGTACTTCAAGCCCACATCCCAACCCAACACCCCAACCTGGGAGAGATAGAGATGAGGGGAGGGGAAGAGAGAGAGAAATAAATAGGGACATACAGAGAAAGAGACATATACAGAGAGAGAGACAGGGAAAGACACAGACAAAGATAGATGCACAGAGAAAGACAGAGAGATAGAGACAGAGACAGAGAGACCCAGAGAGACAGAGAGCCAGGAAGAGGGAGATAAAGAGAAAGAGAGAGAGACAACACTGCTTACTCAGTGCTCCCAACAAAATCCTAGCAAAGATCCCCATTGGTTTGGATAAATCAGGTGTCCACACCTGGGCCAATGATGATCACAGCTGTATCTTGTTGAGGGTGTGTACAGTGTTCTTCATGTGCATTATCCTAACTCTTCCTCATAACAGCTCTACAGAGTTGAGGCTAACATTATCTCATTTTACAGATGGAAAGACTGAGGACATAAAAGATTGGGCAGGTGACTCAAGGTCACACACCCACTAGGCCATGTGCCTCTCTAAGATCACAGACTGCAGGGATGGGCAGCCCAGGCTCTGAAGCCCACACCTAGAGTGCAAAGCTGGGGTGAAGGATCATCCATGTCCCACCTCAGTCACCAAGACTAAGGGTTGGGGAAGGTGATTCCCCAAAGGAGACTCCTATAAGAAAAGGAGAGATTGGGTGCTGGGCAGGGGCAGCCACAACTGCTCTCTACAATGAGACTGTAGCAAAGGTTTTACAGAGAGGAGATTTTTCTCTCCTATCTTATGTTGGGCCCCAATTTCAAAGAATAAGAGGCTATTAAAAAGGCAAGGGAAGGAAATACTAACTAAAAGGTCCCCATGGGCTCTGGGGTCAGAAAGAACAAAGGGTGGCCCAGAGCCTGGTGTTAACTACTCAGACTCTGGGGTCAGCACAGAGTTTGGCCAGAGGACCTTAGATGGGGGATGGAGCCTCCCTAACTTCATCTTTCTCATTCATAAAATGGGGACAAAATACTAACCTCTCAAGTTCTTGACAGGATCAGATGTTCCAATATATGTCAATTAGTTTGCCCAGTGCTTGGCACATGGCTAGTTCTCAAGCAGTAATAGCTGTAGTTAATGTTGTTGCTAAGGCTACTCAAATAACAGCATCCTTGTGACCCTTCCTCTTCAGCCAAAAATCTCCTTTGCTGCTCTGAGATATTTGGTTTCCTTCTTAGGGTCATAAGATCAAAGACTTTCTCTAGAAAATCTCTCAATCCTAGAAGTCCTTGTGGCACCTTCGTTGCTTCTATTTTGGGGGTGAGCAAAATGGCTCACATCAGCGTGGTCTCCTCTGGTATTCTTCATCTGTTTCTGTCAGATGCTGGAAAAACAAGAGCCCTTACATTTCTTTGTTTGAGTGTTCAAATGACAGTGTCCTCCAATGCTCCCTTCACACCAATTGGCTTTCTAAGGGCACTTTATAAAAGGGTCCACAACCCATGTCCAGTGGCCTCTAGCAACCATTCTAGGCTCAGCCTCCAGAACCCACTTGATCTATCTTGCCTTCCCTTTGAATCCTGCCACACTTTCTGAGTTTCCTGACTGATACAGATCAGTCAGGTGTCTTTGTTGCAAATTACAGAAACCCAATTGAAACAGACTAAACAATCATATAATTGAAAAGTCAGGACACAGCCGGATCCAGGGACTCCAACAATATTATCATGTCTCAGTCTCCATCTCTTACCTTTGCTCTCTTTTCTGTTGGCTTCATTCAGGCAGACTTGTCCCATCAGGTGGCAAATAAGCCACCAGCAAAGGCAGCTTATACCATGTGATTGAGTGCCTGAATGTTCCCCATTCTTCACCCCTCCTCTGACAGGGACTCTGGAGTTTTTCCACCATAGGTGGAGTAGGTTTGCCACCCCACTGATAGTGGGCATGGCCATGTGACCTATTCTAGTCAAAGGAATATGGTTGGAAATGACAGTGTGCCAGTTGTGAGCCTAGCCCTTAAGAAGAATTACCTGTTTCCATTTGTCTTTCTCTTATGCTTCTGGAGTCAGCATGAGAATACCCTAAAGGTAGCCACTGGTCCCAGAGAAACAAGACATTTAGGGCACAGCTGCCCCACCATCACTAACCCACAGACCTGCCAGTATTTATGAGCAATGCTTACTGTCAGGTGCTACCAAGCTGTGGAAGGGTTCATTACTCAAGACTCATTCGTTGTAGCTGTAGTTGAGTGATGTACATGCTGTTCTCCCAACAAGCACCACCATAGAAAGCTTTTCCTTTCTATCATTCCAACAGAAACCCTAAGGTTGATTTCAAATGGCCAGACTTAGGTCTACTCCTAGTGCTGGGGTGAAGGGGAAACAGAAGCATCTGGAACCAAGACATAAGTGCTGAAAGTGAAGGAGTGACTCCCCACAGGACAATCATGATGCTGTTATCAGAAAAAGTAGGAAAGATGCCAAGCAGATGGAATGACTGACTCTCATGCCACCATCCTTGAAGGGGATGGAGAAACTTGTGCCCCATGGCTCTAAGAACTAGCCTTGCTCATGTCTACATCCACTGGCATAGGCTGGAACTCAACTGGAGCTAAGAACCAGTCATCAGTGGGCCAGGTGGGGAGGCCCAGTATACAGCGTTTGGTGTGCTACCAAAATTAGAAAGACCTGCCCCTAACTTCTATCCCTCTCCAGGCCAGAATGGGTAAGGGGGCTTCTGGCAGGCTACTACTTGGCAACTCACCCTTCTTCCCCACAGTGCCAACTCAACTTGGAGGCAAAACATAGTGACAGGAATAACTGATGGGCCCACACATGAACCTGAGTTAGAGCGGTTCTTTCTCACAGCTCCAGCCATCAATTGCACTCATGCAGTTTAATTCCCTGTGGAGTCTGTGTCCTGCTGCTTGTCTTTAAGTGAGAATAGACCTGAATTGGAAGCATGGTATGTGATAAATGTAACCCTTTGCCCTGTCACTAAACTTTCTGCTGAATATAATTTAAAATTAAGTTGAATTAATAACTGTAATGATTATATTTTGCTTTCTTACTCCAATTCCACCTCTTGACCTTGAATTTTTCCCTGCTCTGTTTAGTAGCTGTTCTCTTTAAGGAATGTCACTTGGCTCCAGGATTTTCATGGGACATTTTTGATGGACAGGGCACCAGAAAAGGGAAAATTTCAACCAAATTTCAACCTCATTCTCAGTGTCATACCCTAAGCAACAGGCGAGCTATGCCTTCTCCAGGGCTTCTATCATGTAGAGGCATTTAGAGATGTAAAAAAAAAGCTATATTTTCTCTATTCCTGGGGTCACACTCCATCCCCCACCTTTCTTTAAATTCAAACCTCCCTGTGGAACAGGGAGAAAATGTTGGAAGAAGGCACGGAGGGCAGGAGTGGGGGAATTGGTGGGGAAGTAAGCACTGATGAATGTATTCGCTCTGATTACACCATTATGGACAAGACAATAGCTACTGTGAGCACAAGCAGGCAGGGTTCAATGCAGCTTTCTTCCCCTCCTCAATGCAGCTTTATCCAGCCAGGGCTACCCAGGAGAAATTGCTGTCTAACTGGGGCAGTCCAACCTGGGCACCATGCCTCACTCTGCGGGGTGGCTCCTTTCATGATTTGGGGTGGTTATTGGTAACCAGCTTGGAACGTTCCATGAACATGGACTACTATACTGCATCAGAGCTTCCATGCACTTGCCTGACTGAATTTTTAGCACATAACCTTGGTATAGGTATGATCGCTGGTGCCAGTTACTAAGCTGTTGTGTCTAGTTCACCACTGTTTTGTGATGCTGTGGTTTAACTCACTTCTCTAGTCAGCGGCGCCATGTTAGATCCCGCCAGTAGGGGGCATCAGAGGGAGCGCGCCAACCTGGAGGATGGGAGAAGGCGCTTTCGTCCAGCTTCCACCAGCTTCATTCTGGCATGGCAGTTTATTTCCGTTTCTAGCTTTTTTCAACACTCCCAGTACCAGACTCTTAATAATTTCTCTACCCCATGATTTAAAAAATCCTCCTACTTAAAAAATAACAACCTCTGGGCTCTAAAAACCAACCCAGTTCTCTGTGTTCAATTTCACTCACGACAAAGATGAGAAGCATCCGCAGCTGGTGCGACATGGAGCGGGATCTCAGCCCGCATAAAGATTCAATTTCTTCCTCCTAGTGGATAAAGCTAAGAAGATAAGAAAAGACCTTTCACCTCCGGAACAGTAATGTCAGATTAATTTGAGGCTTTGAAACTAATGAGTTGCCTCGTTCCAGTGCTGCACCCCGTGAATAACACGGTATTTGCAACCCAGTGATCTTCCTCAGATGGAGCTCAGGAGGGAGGAGGGAAGAGAAAGAAACAAATTTTTTTAAAATAATCCTCAAAGGAGAGAGATCTGCTAGGTCCCCATAAAGCTGGTATTAGAGGAAGGAGGGGAGAGAGAATGAATAACGTGCCTTTAATCTGTTTAATTTTTCACTGTCGAATAGCTGAAGGGTTCAGACAAGGCAAGGGTATTGTGAGGTGATTAAATCCATAAGCTTGGAGTTAGATCCCTTGGGGTATAGGCCTGCTCTGTGACTCTCTAGCTTTGTCATCTTGGGCATATTTTTAAACTTGTTTCCAGGAGGTTTGAATTAGATAGTGCATGGAAAACACTTAAGTTCAGGCTAGGAATCTGGTTGTTTTTGCATTTTTGATGATGATTGAGGGAGGTGGGAGCAACTTGAGGGTGATTTATCCACAGAACAGGAAGTCTGAGGGTTCTGCTCTGACAAGAGGAAATGTCTAGCAGCAGAAGACAAAAGTAGAACCCGGCTGATGGGAATCATAGGAAAACCGGTTTCAGCACAACCCAAGAGAAAACTGTCTCTCAGGATAGCTGGCTGACAGTGAAAATGCCTACCTGGAAAGGCAGTGAGCACCCCATCCCTGGGGGTATGTACGCAGAGGCTCTTTTCACTATATGAAAGGATGGGTCAGATGACTTCTAAGGATCCTTCTCTGTTTTCAGATCTGATTCTTTCATTTGCTAAATGTGTTAGCTGGGTTCAGTGTACCTCTAGGAGCCTGAGTTGCCTCATCTATGAATCAGGCTAGTGGTGCCACTGGCCTTCCTTTTAGGGTCTCTCTTCCTTTTGCCTTTACTCCTCCTCTCCAGCAGACAGAAACTTGTGATGGTGAAACTTTAGTATCTCCGGAGATACCAAAAGGAAGAAGATGGCATACAGACACTGCCTTGAAAAATATTCAAACATGTAGTGAGGGGGACAGGCAGATGAACAGAACATTATAAAGCAATTCCATAGATGCTTTGATAGAGCTATGCATTGAGCACTCTGTGAGCATAGAGGAGAGGTGTCTAACTCAGCAGGAGTGAGGCGGAGAGGTGCAGTCAGAGCTTGCTTCCTGGAGAAGATGGTGCTATAATTGGATGCTGTGAGTATGTGTTTTGGCAGCAGAGCAAATAGTATGATTAAAGGAACTGCGCAGTGTGCAGGCTACCACACCAAGGGTGTGCAAAACGTGAGGAGACACTGATAGCAGACGAGATGAAGAGGTGGACAGAGACTAGAAGATGGAGGCCCTGGTCTTCTATGCTAAGGAACATGAATTTTGATACTGTCAATGAGACATGTTGGCTGCTTTAAACAGGGAGTGGCCTCCAGGTTTCTGTTTTAGAGCAACCTCTCTGGAGCCTGTGTGGAGAATGGATTAGGAAGAGGCAAGGCTGGACCACCAGTTGGCAGACTATTGAAGTCACAAAGTCATCTAAGCCAGAAGTGACAGTGCCATGAACCAGGCCTCTTAACGGAGTTGTGGTGAGAATCTGGTGGCGGGATGCCCAGGGAAGTTTCTAGTAAAACATGACTGTTTCCCAGAGTTGTTATAATTATGATCACTCTATAAAGCTTTGGTTTGGGGGACCATCATATAAATTGGGTCCCCTCATCACTTACAAAGGTAGTACAATGAAATGTGTATATGTGGTCCAGACCAGTATAAATGGTACTTGTGCTTAACACGAGCCTTTAAAAAGTAATGAAACCATTGGTTTGAGAAACAATTTTGCAGATGCCTCTGGGATACAAGTTTTCTATTCAAAGATGAACTTTGGTGCTGCTGGGAAAGATGGGGGAGAGAAACACAAGATTAGATTTCATGCAGACAAATTAAGAGGGCAGACAATGCTCTTTGAATAAAACTTCTAATAGATTTGGCATGAGAGGGTACTGGATATGGGCCCAAATGTCTCAAATTTGCTCAACTGTTTTTGCAGACAGTTGAGAATTTACCAGAATTTTTTTTTTTTGTGGGGGGGGGCAGGATATTTTGGACCTTAAAGATATGCCCTGGGATGCCTTAGAGTGTGAGAGGAGTCTTTCTTAAGCAAGTGTGGTGTCTACTTCTAGTGCTGTTTCTGGCAGAGGTGAAAGCTGTCTTAGAAATTCCCCATAGATGTGCATAAATCTTCAGTTACCTAGCGACTAATAGGAGACAACTCAGAGGTTCACAGGACTAGGGGGAGGTAAACCTGTTCTAGGAATACCTGGGAGCATTTCCATGACACCTGAGGATTACAGGACTAATTAAATGTTTGCCTGCCTTTCCTCTTTCCCTTCCTTCTTTTTTTCCTTCTTCCTTTCCTTTCTTAAAAATTGAATCAGAAAGCAAAAACCTTCCCTAAATCTCTGAGGTCTCTAGTGACAGTGAAGGTTTACAAAGATTTGGTCATTTCTGAAGTCCCTTTCAAAACTACATTTTTAGCTATAAACTAGCTGTGTTGTCTTCATGGTTACAATAAGAGGTCAGATTAGGGGAATTGTGAAGTTGTATCCACATTTCTAGCATGTGTGTGTTGACAGGGTTTTTAGACTTAAGTTTTGTCCAGTTAAAGACTGTATCCAGAGTCAAAACATATTTTTTTAAAAGGAAAAGATGTTGAAATAATGAACCCAAAAGGCATATGACTTCAGGGATACACACAAATACATATATACATATACTATATTTCCTGCATATATGTATTATGTGTATTTTCTGCTTATAACAATTAATATATGGCCCTGGCTTATATGGCTCAGTTGGCTGGAACATCACCCCATAAACAGAAATATTGCAGCTTGATTCCCAGTCAGGACACATGCTTTGGTTGTGGGTTTGGTCCCCGGTTGGGGTGCATTCAAGAAGCAACCAATCGATGTTTCTCTTTCACATTGATGCTTCCCTCCTTCTCTCTCTCCTTCCTTTCCCTTCTCTCTAGAATCAATAGGCATGTTCTCAGGTGAGGATTGAAAGAAAAACATTAATTTATGAATTAAGGCTTGGGTTACAAATTCAAAACAGATGACACAGATGAGTTCTGCTCAGGGACCACAGCGTGCCGGACAGTGGGTCAGCTTCTTGGTAGACTCTAGCTGAACACAGCCATAGAACAGGGTGCAGTGCTGCCAGATCTTCCAATTTTTCAGAATGCCAGAAACCCAGAATTCATGTTGAATTTCCTATTTTAAAAATATTGACAACTAATTCAAAGTTTTAGAAAACATTGTGTGGGCTAAGCAAAGTGAGTCTACCTTAAAGCAGAAGTTTTGAACACATAGTTCTCCACATAACAATTACACAATTGCTCACAATTCACTTCATGTGACACATGGATATGAGTGCACACAGGCCACCAGTTAATACAGTTCATCCTATACTTTCTGCACTCTGTGCTGGGTGCTTTTTACGTCTGTTGTGCTCAGAATCCTCTCAAAGATAGGCATTATTTATCACAGGACTCATGATGCCTGCTTCAAAAGTGAGGATGCTGAGGCTCAGATGTGTTAAGGTCATGCTGAAGATAGCTCAGCTCCTGAGTCCTGGAGCCTCCATTTCAGTCTCATCTCTGACTCTAGAGCTGCCTGCTCACATAGGGTTGACTTCCTGGAATCAAAGGGGAAAATGTTTTTGTGATTTTGGGTTTCTTAAATGAAATAGTTTTATTTTAACTTCTCCTAAGAAGTGTTAGGAAGCTGTATTAGTTTTCTAGGGCTGCCATAACAAAGTACCACAAACTGAATGTCTTAGACAGCAGTAATTTATTTGGTCATGATTCGGGGACTAGAAGTTCTAGATGGAGGTGTCCATGGAGTTGGTTTCTTAGGTCTGTCTCCTTCCATATAGATGACTCTCTTCAGCCTGTGTCCTCACTTGGTCTTCACTCTATATGTCTGTGTCCTGATCTCTTCTTATAAGGATCACAGTCAGATTGAATGAAGGCCCTCTATATAACCTCATTTTACCCTAATCACCCCTGTAAAGATTCTGTCTTCAAATGCAATCACATTTGAAGATACTGGGGGTTAGGACTTTAACATACAGATTTGGGGGTACATAATTTAACCCATAACAGAAGCCATCCATTTTCTTTCCTTCTCCTGTCCCTGTAGTAGTAGTGGTATTGTTAGAAGCACTGAGAGAGGCTTCCTCAGTGCAGGAGCCAGACTGTAAGAAAGGCCAGACATTGGAGCATCAGATGCAGTATGCTTCTTCACGACCCCAGGAAAGCTGACTCAGCAGGTGGGCAGCCCCTGTCCAGCCCCAGGAGCTGGGCAGGGTGTTCACATACTTGAACCAGCTAACCCATTCCTGAAGCAGAGCCTCAATGTTTTGGAATAAATAAAACATGAGGCCTTTAGCAATGCCATCATTTTACTTAGCATCCCTGGTTATATCTATGATTTAAAATAATATTAGTATGGACAAGTGACATTATCTATGATATAAAAACTGGAGAGTTCCAGCCAAGACAGAGGCATAGACAGACACACTGCATCTCCCTCCACAACTAAGAAGAAATACAACTACCTCAGAACTAGGAACAACCAAAAGTTCCAGAAAATCAAACTGCATGGAAGTCCAGCAAACAAAGATATAAAGAAGAAATACTCATCCAGACAGGTAGGAGGGGCGGAACCAGGGTAGAGAGGATGTGGTGTGGTGGCAGCAGCAGCAGCAGCTGCCATAGTCAGTCACACATTTTAAAAAGTCAGAAGGGACATCTGGGGAGTGTTCCCAGTTCCTCACCAGACCTCGCAGCTCACAGGCTTGCACCAGGGAAAATCAAGCCTCATTGCTTCTGACTGTGCAAACCAGTGGGGGTTGGGGTGGAGGCAGAAACTGCCACTCTCTCAGCAGAGTCCACTTGTCTAAAGGGCCCCCATGGTCCTAGAGCATCCGCAGACCCACCCACTCGGGGAACGATGGCCAGGGCAGCAGCTAGAGAGGCACCAGTCTGGTGCAGAAGTGGGAGAGGTGCCTGGAAAGGGGGCGAGTGCTAGGCAGGTGGCATTGTTCCCTATCAGACCCCTCCCCCACATACAGTGCCACAACATGGTGAAACAGGTCACCCTGTACTGACGAATCCCTAAGGCTCTGCCCCTTACAACATAATAGGAGTGACAGCTGTACCTGGGACACAGAGGCAAACAAACACAGGAGCCAGTCAGAATGAGGACACAGAGAAGTATGGCCCAAAAGGGGGAATGGATCAAGGTTCCAGTGGGAGAACTAAGCGACGAGGAGATAGCCAAGCTAACAGATGCAGAATTCAAAACACTGGTGATAAAGATGCTCACAGGCTTGACAGATATGCTTCAGTACCACAAACGCATAAGAGAAGAAGTAAAGGGTGTGCTAAGTGAAACGAAGGAAAATCCACACAAAACCGATGATGAAGGGAAGGAAACCAGGATTCATATCAATGATTTGAAACATAAGTAAGAAAAAAAAAAACAGTCAACCAGTGCAGAATGAGGAAGCAAGAATTGAAAAAAATGAAGAAAACTTCCCACATTTTACGAAGGAGATGGACATACAGGTCCGGGTAGTACGGAGGGTCCCAGGCGAGCTGGACCCAGAGGGGACCACACCAGGATGCATCATGATTGAGATGCCAAAGCTGAAAGATAAAGAGAGAGTCCTGGGGGCAGCAAGAGAGAGGCAGAGAGTTGCCTACAGGGGGTTGCCTATAGGACTATCAGCTGATTTCTCAGAGGACACTTTGCAGGCAGAAAGGGACTGGCAAGCAGTATTCAATGTGATGAACAGCAACCTACAACCAAGATTACCGTATCCAGCAAAGCTATCATTTAGAATAGAAGGGCAGATGAAGTGCTTCCCAGAAAAGGTAAAGCTAAAGGAGTTCATCATCACCAAGCCATTATTATATGAAATGTCAAAGGGACTTACTGAAGAAAAAGGAGATCAAAACTATGAACATTAAAATGACAACAAACTCACGACTATCAACAACTGAATCTAAAAAATAAAAACAAAATCCAACTAAACAAACCAGAATGGGAAGAGAATCATAGGTATGGGGATCAATTGGAGGGTTATCAGTTGGGAGGGGGAAGACGGAGAAGTGGGGAAATGGTGCAGGGACTAAGAAGTGTAATCAGTTGGTACAAAATAGACAGGGGGATGTTAAGAATAATATAGGAAAGGATGAAGCCAAAGAACTTATATGCACGACCCATGGACATGAACTAAGAGGGGTGGGATTGCTGGAGGGAAGTGGGGTACTGGGCAAGGGAGAGCAAAAAGGAAGAAATTGGAATTACTGTAACAACATAATCAATAAAATATACTTTTAAAAAATTAGAAATAACCTGAATGTTCAACAATAGGGTTTAATAGAATTTTTTGCAGCCTTTAATAGGATTCTATGTTGTGGAAAAATATTTGTAATGTGAGAAAATTCTTATGATAGGTGAAGTAAAACAAATCAGGTTACAAAGAAGTTATATATAGTTTGATTCTAATTTTTGAAACTTTTTTATTGCATGTATATATACATACATTTGTGTGTGTGTTAGCCCTGGCTGGTTTGGCTCAGTGGATTGAGCGTCGGCCTGCGAGCTAAGTGTCGCTGGTTCGATCTTCCAGTCAGGGCACATCAGAGAAGGAAAACTCTGACTCCAAAAAACCTCCGCTGCCTTGCGGCATACCTCTTCAGGGGAAAGGCTAAGGGAGTAAACCCCGACAGAAAATCCGGAGCCGGAGTCCCTAAGGCGGTTTGACGTTGTAGTCAACACCGGCAACTCCTGCGGCGCACCTGAAGCCAAGCTGTATTGACTCCGTCTTTCCCTTGGACCCTTCAGCTGCGAAGAGAGGGGGTGGGGTCTGCTGCATGGGCAACAGCAGACCCTCCATATCACCCTGCCCAGGCTCTGTAGCTTCAGCTTCACTGGAGAGGACACTCCAGCGTCATCGCAAGATATCGATTCAACACGGGAGGAGACAGATACCGTGTCACTCCCGAGTCGGACTGCACAACCATTCTCGGCGGTGCAGATAGACTCTTAAGAAGCTACACCATCGTCTCTTGAGACGGACGGCTGCCGACGACGACGATTTGTGTGTCTTGTGTATAACTCAAAATATTTAAAATAGCCCTTTCTCAGTGGTAAAGTTAAACGTATTAATTTTTTCTTCTGTTTTTCTAAATGTTTCATGTTTTCTACAATAAGTATGTATTATTTTTGCAATCAGGAGAAAAACATTAAAAATGTGAATCTTGGCACAGGAAAATGTAAAAATGCAAGCTGTAAAAACTCAAGTTACAGATTCTCCTAACAACATTTTTCATAAAGCACTCCCTAACAGCTTTTCACACAGGACTGCATTTACAAAATTTAATTTATTTAACATTTTCCAGATATAACTCTCAGCTACGATTACCTGGATTCCAAAATAATTTTTGTGGCAGCCTGAAAATCTCTTCTTTCTTTTATTCGTCCATCTGATGCTCTTTTCCCATGAAAGGGGTTTTTGTAGTGAATTCAGAGAAAGGGTGGCACCCCACAGACCTGGATAAAGGGCACTAAATATAAATTAATAGGGTAGTTTAATGTGTCTAGAGTATCATCCAAGCAGACCCCAAAGAAGCAGGATGTGACTTCATAGTGACTTTGTTCTTTCTCTTTCTTCTCTGATTACCGTGCTGGGGGATATTAAACAATGCTGCTCTGCACCCCAGTGACTCACAGTGAAGCATACACCATGCACATAAAATCTCAACCTCTGCATCAGCCAAACCTGGCTTTTGACCCCAGCTCTGCCCTTTGCCTGCAGTGTGACACTGGGGAAGTCACTTAACTTCTCCATGCCTCAGTTCCTCATCTGTAATATGGGAGCAATCACAAACTTAGGGACTTGTGAGAATGAAATTATATTTAATTAACTCAAGTAAAGTGCTTAGTACAGCAGACTGTTGATTTTTTGCATGCACCAATATTTCCATTTTTCTTTTTACCATTCTTTTTTGAAGGAGATGGGCAGAAGAGAAGGGTGATTTTGCTACCCTGGTAAAAAACTTAGAGCAGAGGTCAGCAAACTAAGTCTGCAAAGCAAATTTGACCCCCAACCTGCCTTTATAAATGAAGTTTTACTGTAATAGTCACACTCATTCATCTATGATAGCTTTTGCACTCTAATTACAGAACTGAGTCATTGTGATAAAAACTGCATGACCCACAAAGACTAAAATATTGACTCTCTGGTTCTTCACAGAGAAAGTTTGCTAGCCTCAATTTAGAATATAACAGGAGGGAAGGGAAGATGGTGGAGGAGTGAGGGGAGGCTGCGCTTTCAGGCTCCCGAGACCCGTCTGCAGTTTGGGCTAATTGCAGACAGAACATCTCAGTGAGCAGCTGGACACTGGCAGGAGTCGAGCGATGGCACTGCTGGATTAGAGAAAAACCATCTGGGAACAACCTGTTTAGTGAGGATAGCAGAGGAAAAGGGGACAAAACGGGATTTCTGATTGGGGGTGCTGCCTGAGCTGCAGCTGGAAGTACACAAAGGCTTTTTGGCGACCACAGGCTACCCCAGAAAAGAGTCGGGAGGAGAGCGGATCTCTGCCCACTGGCAGAGACGGGACTCGACCAAGTGGCATTGGCGCGGAAGGACAGGAGACAGCGTGCTGCCAGGCAAGTGAGAACACAATTCTTCTTTATATTTTTCTCTAGTGGACTGCGGAGAGGGGAGGAAAGTTTGGGGGTTGTAGGCCGTTCTTGAGGAGCACAGGTGCAGAGGTGCATTCATCCACTCCCCAACCCTACCCTTGGGTCGCGGGGGCGCGCATAGGGAAGTGCCCTCATTCACTGGCCCAGGTGCATGGGGCAGTGAGTCCAGGCACCCCTCAGACACTCCCCAACGGACATAAGATCAGTGCCCCAATGGGCACAGGGAGGGCCCACTGAACACACAGAAAACCGTGCGCAGACACCCCTAGCCAGCTCCAGTGGGCTCCAGGCCCCAGGCCAGAACTCAGACCACTAGCTCAGGCTCTGCTTGTGCCCACCAGACGGGAGAGGGAAGGCGTGCGGCTGCGGCACGGGAACAGCAGGCAGCAGCGACTCACAGACGCTCACTTCCACTGAGCACAAGTGTCCGGGGCCCCGCCCTAAGAGGAGAGAGACTAACTCCCGGAGCTCGGCTCAGCGGGAATAAGGGCACAGGCACGCGAGCGTGAAAACACCTCGGCTCAGATACAATAGGCGCCAATCGCGGGGCAAGCTCTCGGGTTGCCCGCGCCTGCAGGGACACGCGCGCAAGGACACCTCAGCTGGCTCCAGTGGGCGGCAAGGGAGCGTGCCGTGCCGGCCACCGTGGGTGCACAACATTGCTGCAAGGAACAAGAACCTCTGAACCACCACATTAGACCAGCTGGGGAACGCAGAAAAAGAAGAAGACACACCAAGGCTGAACTGAGTAAAAACAATCTTTTTTTTTTTTCTTTCTCTTTTTTCCCTTCCTTAAAAAAAAGGGAAAGGAAAGAGAGGAGAAGAGGGGAGGGAGAAGAAAGGAAGAAGGAGGGGGGAAAAAAAAGCACTATATCTCTAATGTGTTCTATATAATCTTTCCTTTTCATTCTTCCTTTTTAATCGTTGTTTATTCGTTTGTGTGTCTAGTTTAGCCCTCCTTTCACTCTAAATAAATAGAATATAATTACTATATAAATCTAATACAATACAATCCAACTTTCTTACTACATTCTGCATTCTTCCATCCTTTTTTTCTATTTTTATTAACATATAATGTAAATATTACCTGCTGGCTTGCATAGTCTCAACTATTATTAATCTATCATCCCCTCTATCAAAAATCTTATTTTTCCTCCCTAAAAACAACTCTTATCTATTTTTCTTATAGTATAAAAGCTCTAATCTCTCTACATTTATATTAATACTGGTTCGTTGGCTGACGATAGTGGGATAGACAGTAGGGGATATTATTGTGGGTGTGGGTCTCCTGCCTGGGCTGTGTGTTTATGTTTTTAACAGCATCTCCACAAAAGAACTCAAGACAAAGTGGATAGAGTGATGCTCAATCAACTAGCCAGAAGGAAGATCCTACCAAAGAACATTTGAAATATAACCAGACAGCATAAACAAATGACATAAAGGGTAAACCAAGAACATCAGGTTCAGGAGATCAAAGAGACTGCACCACTGAAACCCCCAGATCTCCTATAAAGAATCTCATACCACAAAGGTGGGAAGTCAAAGCAGACCATCTCCCCGAAAATAAAAACAAACAAGAAGAATTCAACATGATAAGACGCAAAAATAAAGCCTCAATGAAAAGAAAAGAGGAATCCTCAGAAAGAGATGTAGATGAAATAGACATAGCCCAAATGTCAGACATAGAATTCAAAACAACGGTGGTAAAGAAGCTCAATATACTCGACTACCTTAAAATCAACTATGACAACCTCCAAGGAAGTTACCAGCAGCTCCAAGAAAATTACAGGGAACTTGCATAGAACTACACCAGCATAAAAAAAAAAGACATAGAAACTATTAACAAGAACCAGGAAGAAATGAAGAATTCAATCTCTGAACTGAAAAACACAGTAGAATCAGTCAAAAGCAGACTAAATGAAGCAGAGGATCGGATTAGTGAGTTAGAAGATAATGTAGAGAAAAACTCCCAGACAATACAGCAAAATGAAAAAAGATTGAAAAAATATGAACAAGATGTAAGGGAATTACAGGATAGCATGAGAAGAAATAATATCAGGATCATCGGAATTAGAGAAGGAGAAGAAAACTACCATGGAATTGAAAAACTGATAGGAGAAATAGTGACAGAAAATTTTACGAACCTGATGAGAGAAAAAGTTATACAAGTTCAGGAAGCACAGAGAGTTCCAATGAAGAGGAACCCCCAAAAACCAAGTCCAAGGCACATCATAATTAAATTGGCAACATTCCAAGACAAAGAGAGAATCCTGAAAGCATCAAGAGAAAAACAGCAAATAACATACAAGGGAGCTCCGATAAGGCTATCAACTGATTTCTCAACAGAAACATTACAAGCCAGAAGGGAATGGTCAAAAATATTGCAAGCAATGAAAAACAAAGGCCTACAACCAAGAATACTCTACCCAGCAAGGCTCTCATTCAAAATAGAAAGTGAAATAAGGAGTTTCTCAGACAAAGGAAGACTAAAAGAATACATTTCCACCAAACCAGCATTTCAAGAGATGCTAAAGGGAGTTTTCTAAGAAAAAAGAAGAAGAAGAAAAAAAGAGGAGAGGAATAGAGGTACAAAGGGAAATGAATAAATACACGTCAATAATAACCTTAAATGTAAATGGATTAAATGCTCCAATTAAAAGACATAGGGTAACAGAATGGATAAGAAAACAGGACTCACATATTTGCTGTCTACAAGAAACACACCTCAAAACAAAAGATTTACACAGACTGAAAGTAAAGGGATATAAAAAAAATATTCCAAGCAAACGGACTGGAAAAAAAAAGCCGGGGTAGCCGTCCTCATATCAGACAAAACGGATTTCAAAGCAAGCGCAATAAAAAGAGACAAAGAAGGACATTTCATAATACTTAAAGGAACAACTCATCAGAAGGATATAACATTGATAAACATATATGCACCCAACATAGGAGCACCCAAATACATAGAGCAAATACTAGAAGACCACAAGAAGGATATCAACAATAACACAATCATAGTAGGGGACTTCAACACTCCATTATCAACAATAGACAGATCATCAAAGCAAAGAAACACCAAGGATATACAGGCATTGAACGAAACACTAAACCACATGGACTTAACTGATATATATAGAACTTTTCACCCCAAAGAAGCAAAATATACATTCTTTTCAAAGGCATATGGGACATTTTCAAAGATAGACCACATGATAGGACACAAAACAAGCCTCAACAAATTCAAGAAAATTGAAATCATATTAAGCATCTTTTCAGACCACAATGCCTTGAAACTAAAAATCAACCTCAGAGAAAAAAATCAAAGACACCCAAACTCATGGAGAATGGATAACATGCTATTAAAAAATGAATGGGTTAACAGTGACATCAAAGAAGAAATCAAGAAATTTCTAGAAACTAATGATAATGAACACACAACAACCCCAAACCTATGGGACACAGCAAAACCAGTCCTGAGAGAGAAGTTCATAGCAATACAGGCATATCTGAAAAGGATAGAAGAATCTCAAATAAAGACCTAACCATAAAGCTACAAGAACTAGAACAACAACAAACAAAGCCTAGGACAAGAAGAAGGAAGGAAATCATCAAGATCATAGCAGAACTAAATGACATAGAGACTAAACAAACAATCCAAAAGATCAACAAAACTAGGAGCTGGTTCTCCGAAAAAATAAACAAAGCCGACAAGCCTCTAGCCAGTCTAATCAAGAAAAAAAGAGAGAAGACCCAAATAAACAAAATCAGAAATGAAAGAGGAGAAATCACGACTGATACCTCAGAAATACAAATGATAGTTAGAAATTACTACAGACAACTGTATGGCAAGAAATTTGACAATCTAGAAGAAATGGACAAATTTCTAGAAACATACAACCTTCCAAAACTGAATCAAGAAGAAGAAGAAAGTCTCAACAGACCAATAACAAAGAAGGAAATTGAAACAGTAATCCAAAATCTCCCTGCACACAAAAGCCCTGGACCGGATTTCTTCATAGGCGAATTCTACAAAACATTTAGGGAAGAACTAACTCCTATCCTCCTCAAACTATCCGAAAAATCCACGAAGAGGGGAAAATCCCAAACTCTTTCTATGAAGCCAGTATCATCCTAATTCCAAAACCAGGTCAAAACACAACAAAGAAAGAAAACTACAGACCAATATCACTGATGAACATAGATGCTAAAATCCTCAATAAAATATTGGCAAACAGGATCCAGCAATACATCAAAAAGATCATACATCACGATCAAGTGGGATTCATCCCAGGGATGCAAGGATGGTTTAATATTCACAAATCAATAAATATAATACATCACCTAAACAAAATGAAAGACAAAAATCACATGATCATATCAAGAGATGCAGAAAAAGCATTTGATAAAGTACAACACACATTTATGATGAAAACACTCAGCAAAATGGGAATAGAGGGAGCATACCTTAACATAATCAAGGCTATATATGAGATGCCTGAGGCCAACATCATACTCAATGGACAAAAACTGAAAGCATTCCCCTGAATTCAGGAACTAGACAAGGTTGTCCACTCTCTCCGCTCCTATTCAACATAGTGTTGGAAGTCCTAGCCACAGAAATCAGACAAGAAAAAGAAATAAAAGGCATCCAAATTGGGAAAGAAGAAGTAAAACTACCATTATATGCAGATGACATGATAGTATACCTAGAAAATCCTGTAAATTCCACTAAAAGACTACTCGATATAATAAGTGAATTTGGCAAAATAGCAGGGTACAAAATAAATATACAGAAATCTAAGGCATTTCTGTACACCAACAATAAAATATCAGAGACAGAGGCAAAAAAGAAAATACCATTTACTATAGCAACAAGAAAAATAAAGTACCTAGGAGTAAACTTAACCAAAGAGATGAAAGACCCATACTCTGAAAATTACATAACATTGAAGAAAGAAATTAAGGAAGATACAAATAAATGGAAGCAAATACCATGTTCTTGACTTGGAACAATCAACATCATCAAAATGGCCATACTACCCAAAGCAATTTACAGATTCAATGCAATCCCTATTAAAATATCAATGACATATTTCACAGACCTAGAAAAAATACTCCATAAATTCATATGGAACCAAAAAAGACCCTCAATAGCAAAAGCAATCTTGAGACAGAAGAACACAGCAGAAGGAATCACAACACCAGATATCAAACAATGCTACAAAGCCACTGTGATCAAAACAGTCTGGTACTGGCATAAGAACAGACATATAGATAAGTGGAACAGAATAGAGAGTCCAGAAATAAACCCAGGCCTCTATGGTCAACTAATATTTGATAAAGGAGGAAGGAACATAAAATGGAGTGAGAAGAGCCTCTTTAACAAATGGTGCTGGGAGAACTGGATAGGGAATTGCAAAAACTGAAACTAGACCACTAACTTACACCACACATGAGAATAAACTTAAGATGGATCAAAGACTTAAATGTATGCCATGACACCATAAAAGTCCTAGAGGAAAACATAGGCAAGAAAATTTCAGATATCTCATGTAACAATTTCTTCACGGATACATCTCCTAAAGCAAGAGAAATAAAGGGAAAAATAAACAAATGGGATTACATCAAACTAAAGAGTTTCTGCTCAGCAAAAGAAAACATCAGCAAGATGAAAAGGAAACCAACCATATGGGAAAACATATTTGCCAATGATATCACAGACAGGGGACTGATTTCCAAAATATATAAAGAGCTAATCCGACTCAACATCAAGAAAACAGACAACCCAATTAAAAAATGGGCAAAGGACCTGAACAAACACTTCTCTGAAGAGGACATACAGAAGGTCAATAGACACATGAAAAAAATGCTCAACATGATTAGCCATCAGGAAGATGCAAATAAAAACCACAATGAGATACCACTTTACACCAGTCAGAATGGCCATCATCAACAAATCAACAAACAACAAGTGCTGGCGAGGATGTGGAGAAACGGGAAACCTACTGCAGTGTTAGTGGGAATGTAGACTGGTGCAGCCACTGTGGAAAACAGTATGGAATTACCTCAAAAAACTAAAAATGGAACTGCCTTTTGAACCAGCGATTCCACTACTAGAAATATACCCGAAGAATCCTGAAACACCAATTCAAAAGAACTTATGCACCCCTATGTTCATAGCAGCACTGTTTACAATAGCTAAGTGCTGGAAACAACCTAAGTGCCCATCTGTAGATGAGTGGATCAAAAAACCGTGGTACATTTACACAATGGAATACTATGTAGTGGAGAGAAAGAAGGAACTCCTGCCATTTGCAACAACATGGATGGAAGTAGAGAGAATTATGCTTAGTGAAATAAGTCAGGCAAAGAAAGAAAAGTACCATATGATATCACCTAGTACAGGAAACTAAAGAACAAGACAAACAAAAGAACTAAATAGAACAAAGAGCAGAATAGCAGTCAATGGGGGGGTGGGGGGAGGGAGAGAAGGGGGATAAGTAAGGGAGGGGTTTAGTCAAGGAACGTGTATAAATGACTCATGGATACGGACAGCGGGGAGGGATATGGTTGTGGGAGGGGTGGTGGGCGGGGTGGGGGAGAGAAATGGGAGAAAAATGGGACAACTGTAATTGAAAAACCAGAAAAATAAATAAATAAATAAATAAATAAAATAAAAAGGAATATAACAACAGAATATCTTCCACATGGACTCCCATTGATGAGATGAATGTCATGAGTCTTTCTCTATCAAGTGAAATAGCTGACTGTTGTCAAAAATTACCTGCGCCTAAGAGTCAGCCCTCACCAATACCTTAATTCTCATTTTTTTCCACCAAGAACTAACATCTACAATGATTGAGAACAAGCCAATGTTTGTTAGAAGCTTGGTGAGTCCTACCAGAACTACAAGAATGGAGTATTGCACATTGATAAGGCCCCTGGGACAACGCTGGCCAAGGGCTCACCCATGTCTGTGCTTCTGAATTTCTTCCTAGACACAAAGCTCATTGACACTTCCCAGTCTCCTTGTAGTAAAGAGCGGGACCAGGCCTTGAATTTTTGCCAGTGGAATTGGGGGGAAGTATGTCTATTATTCCATACTGAACTTGAACCCTCTTCACTGATCTATAGGCCAGTTGAAGACAACCTAGTGGAGGACCCTAAAGTTTAGAGCAAGCTGCCTGATAGAATTTTCTGGAATAATGGAAGATTTCTATTCTGTACTTTCCAATATAGTAGCTTCTAGTTGCATGTGGCTATTGAGCACTGGAAATACAGATAGCATGACCTAGGAAATAATTATTTTTACTTTTAATAAATTTGAATAGTTACATCTGACTAGTATCCACCATATTGGCTGGTGTGGTCCTGGAGGACAGAAGATATGTAAATTAGAAGTGTCATAGACTTGGATATCTGCACGGAGCAGAGCACCCCCTCCTTTCTCCTCCTTGCTCTACTTGTATTACCCTGTAGAGCAAGAACTAAACAGCTCTTTGAATAGGCCTAAATAGTGAGAGTTACTGTGACTAGCTAGGCTTCCCTAATACATACACATGTCCTGGCTACCACTTTTATGAAGAAAAGACAATTCAGTCCACTATTGATCCATTTTACAAGCTCAAGGAATGGGAATGCCAGGGTATAATGCAGGATCTCCAAACGCAAAGAGCTGTAGTTGTGTTTGTACCTGTGTTCATGATATTCTGAAAAAATCACCCAGAGGACCAGGAGATGTGGACATACCATTTATTACTCACAGGGGAGTACACCGATGGTAGTAGATCAAGTGATAGAGACCACACCCTGACTCCAACCTTGGTGCTACTTACAAGGTTAGGGAGGGAGTAGTGTGTAAAAATTCTACACTTTTGTGGTAAACAGAGTAGCCTTGAGACACAGGGGCCTTGAGAGGGCTGGGACATCCAGATACAGACTGTTTTCCTCATTCCTTATGGCTGCTGGCCAGGCAGCCACCTGTTCTCTGAGGTGGAGGGACCATGTCCTGAGTTACCCCACACTCCACCTCGACATTGCTCCTCCACCAAACAATCTTCACATTAGTTCTTCCAGACAGGGAGTCTCTGGGTGGAGAAAGCATTGAGACATAGCATCCATATGCCACAAATACAGTATAGGCTATACCCAAGTGGGAGGAGAAGAAGCAGAGGATGAGGGGCCACTTCTCTTACCTGACCAGACAACCTCTAAGATTTTGACAGAGAAACCAGGTCCCTGCCTGCCTAGGGTATGGAAGTCTCTTACTGCCTGATGTAAGGAGACAAGGGAATGGAACCTGAGACTGGAGCCAAGAAGCTCTTAGCTGATTCTTCCAAAGTAGGGTAGGCTGGAATCCCTGAAGCATCATCATTTTGACATTAAATTGTATCCAATTCAACCATCTAGTCCTGACAAGTCCATTCAGCCAAACCATTGAGTCTCATTTCAGGAGGTGGCAATGCAAATGGACTTCTAATGTTAGGTCTATATTGTGTAAACAAACATCGAGGTATGAAAATAGAAAGAGCACAAAGGTTAATGAACACAGCAAATTATAAACCAGTGTCCAAGTCTGTAAGACTGTCAGACGAGGCTTCCAAATTCAAGACTTTTGCTGGAATGAAATTAAGCAGCAACAATCTGATAGATCCTCTTTATTTGTAGTTTAAATGTCTCTGGAAAGGAAACTAGAAAAATTCAGGATCCAGTCTAATTCATCAGTGAGAAATAAAATTTTACAGACAATTCACTGAATTAAAGTCTAATTCCCATAATAGTATATAATAAATTCTATTGAAACCTATTTTTTCTCCTAAAATCGCCCTCATTTTTATCAAAGAGCCAAATCAAGACCAAGTCATTTATTGCATTAAGTCCAGTTTCAGTTTGGTCTGATTATTTGCATAAGCACAACATGAAAAGTAATTGATTATTTAGGCTTTCTTAAATCTACTTTGCTGAAACATTACAAAGAATTCCTACATTGAGCTTTAATTATCACTCAGGGATGGGAAGCCAAGACACACAATTGCCATCAGACTTTGCAATATCTGCAGATTTGGGTGAGTTTCTCAAGTTCTTGAGGTCCCCAAAATGTCTTGAGTTTCTTTTCTTGCCATCTCCCAGGGAAGCAACCTTCGCTCCTTACCTGGAAGGACTGACATGAACCTTCTGAAAAGCAAGGTACCAGGCCATTTCTCCAAGGGGCTTTCATTAGCTTTGAAAGTCAATCTTAATTCCCTTAGGTTTTCTGGTGACATCCAGGGTCCAGGCATGACTCCTTTAATCATGACATTCCAGACAAAGACTTGGTTAATGAAACCACGCAATTGGAAACTGGCTTTATGTGTGCTGTTATGAAGAAATAAGATTCCTGTTGGGTTTATTCAAACAAACGTATTGCCATAAGAAGAAGAATACTCACTTGTTAAGAGTTTCCAAATTCCAGAGGGCTCAGGTAAGGAGAAAAATATAAATGTCTCAGTATTGTTTATGAGAGTATGATTTATAAAATTGCTTTAACAAAAAGAAAGTTTTCTTATGTCTAAAAAATAAAGGTGAAAAATTATCAATATTTTCAACAAAAGTTATAAAAGCCACAATTATCTTCAGTTTATTATGTTCCATAATCAATTTCTATCCATCCTGATCATCTGCAAGTATCTCTATACATCAAGTTATTTCACAGAGCTCCAACAATCTTCACTCAGTTCAAAGGTATGATCCAAAAATGAATTCTCAGAAATATGCAATCCAAAACAAGTCAGAGTTCTCTCCATGAACCCCTCCAAAGACATAATATATTTTTGCAAATGCATCAGAGTAAAACAATGACTGTTTATAAATGACAAAATTTAAAATGACATGATTACAGATTTGATTATACAATTGACGAAGGAACATGCTTTCCTGTAATAATATTTTAAGATAGCTAAAATTACAAATGAAAGTATATCAGAACTTTACAGGATCTTGGAGAGTTTTATATAATCTCCAGAACATATACAAATAGAATATATTTATTTCTTTATTTGACAAAGTTTCCCATGTACTTCGAGCATATTAAATAGGCCTAATTAGTTAAAAAACTTCTCTTTTCTAAAAGAGAAAGAACAAATCCTTGAGGTATTCCAGGGACCCATTGGAATAGCTTAAAGTCATTTCTCAATTTAAAAATCTTAGAATTTAAACTTTGGGAAGTATGTCAAACAAACTTAACCAAAAGATTACAAAATAAGCTTTCTGAAAAACAACACATTTTTATGGTAATAACTTAAAAAGACATTAATTAAACTTAAAACAGTTTTTCATATCAAATAATTTATCCAGACCACAGGATCCTGCTTAATTTATAAAAGTACTTACTTTCTTTAGGCTAACAAAATACTACCCTTTGGCTGTGTCATCCAGAGGCAGAAAACATACCACATGTAATACATAGATGAACACATATCACATAAAGACCATATACATGAAGACTGAATATATAAAGACTATACACATAAGTTGGGTTACTAATTTTTGTAGAGAAGCACAAGATTTTCTCATTTGCTTGTCTTTTTGCCTCTTCCCCCTACACAATCCATCTAATCCTAGTCCCCTTTAGTTTGCCCTTTTAACTCATCCAGAAATTAGAACAATTCACTTTTAATTCTATTTCCTTCAAAATATATTGCCATAATTTATATATTTTATTAACAATACTATATATTCTTTCCCAACTTAATTAAAATTGCCAATTTTCAGTGACAATTAAAAGTAAGTTATCAGCATTCTTTATAGATTAATAGATTCAGTGCAATCCCTTTTAAAATACCAATGACATATTTCACAGACCTAGAACAAATACTTCAAAAATTTGTAGGGAACCAGAAAAGACCCCGAATAGCCACAGCAATCTTGAGGAAGAAGAACACAGTAGGAGGAATCACAATACCTGATATCAAACTATACTACAAGGCCACGGTAATCAAAACAGCCTGGTACTGGCATAAGAACAGACATATAAACCTGGAACAGAATACAGAGCCCAGAAATAAACCCAGGTCTATATGGTCAACTAATATTTGACAAAGGGGGAAGGAACATAAAATGGAGAGAGAAGAGCCTCTTCAACAAATGGTGTTGGGAGAACTGGACAGGGACATGCAAAAAAAATGAAACTAGACAACCAATTTACACCATACACCAGAATAAACTCAAGATGAATCAAAGACTTAAATGTAAACCGTGACACCATAAAAGTCCTAGAGGAAAACATAGGCAGAAAAATGTCATATATCACATGTAGCAACATTTTCACCGATATATCTCCTAAGGCAAGGGAAATAAAGGTAAGAATAAACAAATGGGACATCAAACTAAAGAGTTTCTGCTCAGTAAAAGAAAACATCAGCAAGATGAAAAGGGAACCAACCATATGGGAAACTATATTTGCCAATGATACCTCAGACAAGGGATTGATCTCCAAAATATATAAAGAATTTATATGAC
This sequence comes from Furipterus horrens, assembly GCF_987537825.1. Taxonomy (NCBI): domain Eukaryota; kingdom Metazoa; phylum Chordata; class Mammalia; order Chiroptera; family Furipteridae; genus Furipterus; species Furipterus horrens. Next base: position 86,161,236 of record NW_028327177.1, read on the forward strand.
TCAACACCAAGACAGACAACCTGATTAAAAAATTGGCAAAGAACCTGAACAAATACTTCTCCAAAGAAGACATACAGAGGGTCCATAGGCACATGAAAAAATGCTCAACTTTACTAGCCATCAGAGAGATGCAAATAAAAACCACAATGAGATACCACCTCACACCAGTCAGAATGGCCATCATCAACAAATCAGCAAACAACGTCTGCTGGCGAGGATGCAGAGAAAAGGGAACCCTGGTGCACCGCTGGTGGGAATGCAGACTGGTGCAGCCACTATGAAAGACAGTTTGGAATTTCCTTAAAAAAACTAAAAATGGAACTGCCTTTTGAACAAGCAATTCCAGTGCTAGGATTATATCTGAAAAATCCGGAAACACCAATTCAAAAGAACCTATGCACCACTATGTTCATAGCAGCACTATTTTTAATAGCCAAGTACTGGAAACAGCCTATGTGCCCGTCTGTAGATGAGTGGATCAAAAAACTGTGGTACATTTACACAATGGAGTACTATGTAGCAGAAAGAAAGAAGGAACTTCTACCATTTGCAACAACATGGATGGAACTAGAGAGAATTATGCTTAGAGAAATAAACCAGGCAATGAAAGAAAAATATCATATGATATCACCTAATACAGGAAACAAATGAACAATATAAACAAATGAACAAAATTAAATCAGAGGTATGTAAATAAGGAGTAGACTAATAGTGACAAGGGGAGAGGAGTAGAAGGGGGTAAGAAGGGGAAGAGTCTAGTCAAAGAACATGTATAAATGACCCATGGACATGGACAACTGGGTGGGGACAGACTGTGGGAGAAGGAGTGGGCAGGGTGCAGGGAAGCAAGAGGGAAAAAAGGTGGGACAACTGTAATGAAAAAACAAACAAACAACAATTTTTAGGGGGGGGGAATGAAAGCAAAACAAATTAATAAATGAGCCAGCAAATACTGCCCCCCCCAAAATACCTCACATGTAGGAAAGTGGACAAAAGAAAATGTAAAGTATGGAAATGCAATTTTAGTGAATGTTAGGAGGACAAGGATTTTCCTTCACACTGTATTTCTCTCCCTATCTGATCCCTCCAGAATTTGGCATTCTGAAGAAGTAAGTAATGACATAAGGTTCTTTGCATAAAACTAATAAGACCAGTTGTTAATAGAGGTTTTTTTTTTGACCATGACTTTGACTGGAATGTCATGCCTAAAGGACACATGCCCGGGCTCTGGAGTTACCAAGAAGCCCTGAGGAACTGGGATTGACTTTCAAAGGTAATAAAAGCCCATGAGAGAAAAGGCCTGGTACCTTGCTTGGTTGTGTGGTCTATAGCAATCTTTCCAGGGAAGGAACGAAGGTTGCTTTCCTGAAAGATGGCTAGAAGGGACCTTAAGGTACAATGGAAAACCAGAAGGAGTTGGAAAAGACAGGTTTTTACAGGCAAGGCTGAATGCCAGGTATGTGGCTCAGCTCCTGTGCCCTGAAGGGCAGACTGAAGGTCACCCTAAAGATTCCTTATGTAAGTTCCAGCAAAGCAGACACAAAGATCGTATGTGATCATTTTCTGCTCTTGTTGTGTTTATGCAAATGAACAGGATAAATTAAAACTGGACTTATTGTGGTCCTTTTAATGATAAGGAGGGTAATCTTAAGGAGAAAAATCATGACTCAAGGAAAACCACAATGATCAGTGATAGACTATAAAGTAGTGCAGCTGTCTTTAAAGTTTATTTTCATTAAAGAAAATAGATAAAGGTAAGTTAGTATCATTCTTTAGACTGACATATTTATAAATATATTTTATAATTTTTGGAAACAGTTTTTTTTTTCCATTGGCAAATACATTCACATTTTTATTCTTGGTGATCATTGCATTCTTTAGTGTGTTCAGAAGAAGAGACTGAAGAAGAGGCGAGGGAGATAGCTAGGCCTCCAGAAGGAGAATTGAAAGTGTTTAAAAGAATCATTTTTTTCCTTTTCTTCCCGAGTTGTACAGTCTGATAGAGGAGTGAGATTGATTTCCCTCTTTAAACCATTGATTCAAATTCTTTTTCAGTAGAATCCTTATGATGTAACAACATGAAAACTTGCACATTAGAGATCTTATCCTATTTATTAGACCTTTGCAAAGACAATCTGAGTTGAGACCAAGCTATTCCTTTCAAAACAGAAACAATATCTAAAGCAAAGACAAAGTTTAAACAGATGAGCACTCTCAAACTAAATCCTCTAAAAGAAGGGACTGGGACTAGCCTTAGAATTTTATCTCCTCATTTTTCTCTCTAACTTAAGCTCAACCTCTTAACTTCCATACTTTTACTTTGGTCATTTCATCTTCTTCCCCTTCCCCTAGTGGCAGGAATCCTCTGCTGCCTTTCAAAGTTCTACAAGGTCTGGGGGATTGTTGGGAACATCCTCCCAGTAGGCTTGCCACCTCTTACCACCCCAGGATTACTCCTGCTATACCTGGGATTTCCTGCAGGGCTCTCCCACCTGAGATGTTGTCAGGTTGACTCAGCAGGGGTACTTTCTGGAATATCCTGCCGAATACGCCAACTGTAAGGCAGGTACTCCGAACCGGAGAGCTGTAGTTGTGTTTGCATTTGTGTTCATGATGTTCTGTAAAAGCCATGCAGAGGACCAGAAGATGTGGGCATGCTGTGGACATGCCATTTATTACTCATGTTCCAGGGGAGTACACTGATGGCGGTAGGTAGGGTGAGAGCAACCTCATCCCACCCCCAAGCTTAAGGATTAAGAAGTGATTAACATGTGAAAATTCTACAGTTTTGTGATAAACACAGTAGCCTTGAGACACAGGGGCCTTGAGAGGGCTGGGGCATCCAGATACAGACTGTTTTCCTCATTCCTTATGGCTGCTGGCCAGGCAGACACCAGATCTCTGAGGTTGTAGAAGGGCCGTGTCCTGAGTTACCCCATGCGGGGACCTCTGCTGAGATTTTGTTTTCAACCTAGTCTGTGGCATTGAGGATCCTGTTTAAAAGATGCTGAGGTCACTTTATGGTTCAGATATAAAGAGCTTCACTCAGCAACATGGCCACACTGACCACAACTTTAAGCTAGATAGGAAGGCTCCATTCCAGTCAGCAAGAGTTCCAGTTGCTTTTTTACAAATATTTTAAACTGCACATGTCTAATACATGACAGAAAAGGCCATCTGGTTTGATGATTTTTGGCTTAGGAGAAGAGAACATGAAAGGAAAATATAAGTTTTAATATTCAAGAGATTGGATTCCGTGCTGAAGAGGAAATGAGCTCCATGTCCAGGATGATCCGCCAAGAAGAGGCCAAATGGACCTCTCCGGGAATTCTCAACATTGCTGAGAAAACCACTCTAAAGTTTCTTTCAGTCATTTCCAAGGTGAGAAGATGACTAACTGCTGCAGCATGATAACAGGTCTCTCTGGTATCAGCAGGGAGAGGGTCTTTTAAAGTTTTCATCTAGAGCAGGAAGGGTTAGGATGGCAGGAGCCATCTCACCTATTCTGTATGTCCACCCATTTCAGGGAAAAATGTGTGACACCTATTTTGTTATAAAGAGAACCAACTTTGGAATCAAACATACCTCTACCAAAATCCTGAATCTATCACCAGCTTGAACAAGTCATTTTATTTCTCTGAGCCTTGTTTTCTTTCAATTAGGGATAATAATAAACCGGCCTCGCAGAATTATAGCAAGAATAAAATGGATCTGTATCTAAGGAGGCATTTACGACAAGGCTTCTTGAAAAGCCAGAACCCTGGGAGACTGAGGGTCTGGAGCACATAATTCCAACCCTGGAATATCACAGAGAGGCTTTAAGGTGGTTCTGTTATGAGGATGTGGGCTTATGTGTTAATAAAACAGTGCTCATCAAACTCCAGTGTACATACATGTCACCTGGATATTTTGTTTAAATGCAGATTCTGGGTTAGTAGGATTAGGTAATTTAAGTGAACTTCTAGGTAATTTCAAGGCTGCCAGTCACTGACATCACCTTTGAAGAGCAAGAAATTAGAGGTCTTGTCCTGATCTGTGTTTCCATCCACTGTTACCTACATGAAGGAGACACACTAATTTGCACGGGGAGGCTGGGGGAAGTGTAGGAGAAGAATCACACATAGTAGGCAGACAGAAGGGGAATTAAGGCGGATGAGTAAAAAAGGTGTGGAAAAGGTAGATTAGAGGTTTTCAACTCTGATAGGACTTTAGGGTCACATGCAGAGCTTTAAAAACTATCCTTTATCACACCTTTTCTCAGAAATTCTGATTTAATTGATTGAGATGGGGCCAGGCATGACATATTAAGGAAAATAATCCCCTAGCTTATTCCTATATGCAACCAGGGCTGAGAACTGCTGGCCTAGGTGAAAGAGGCAACTTTCTCAGCTGGAAAGAATCAGGACAAGGTCTTATCAAGATATTAGACCAGGTTTGGCTTTGGGGGCTGCTGGTTTAGAAAAAAAGCCTAAAAAACATTGCAGGTAAGAGAAGCCAACTGGTCAAAACCTTGAAAAATCAGATTCATTAGAAAAACACTAAATCTCTGCCTTACCTGAAGTGATAACTTAGCTTGGATATTTGAAGCGGTTTGTCTGTTGAGAAGCCAAGGGTAAATAAGAGATGTGAAATCCATGCCATTTATTGGAATTAGAGGCTCTTTTTCTCTCGCTAACATTGTGAATTTGATTGTACTCTGTGCTCACAGAGGATACTGAACAATATACAGTATATTGGAGCACAGAAGTCAGCCTTGGCTGGCAGCATTCACCAGGCCTCAATCCAGGGTGCCATGAGGCCAGCACAGGTGCTTCAATAAATTCTGACCAATGAGCCTAATTAGTTTTGCTGTGATTGAATTTATGCTCTTGAAACCCACATGTGGGCTGCTACTTGCCACCAGAAGCCAGCTCAGAGTTGGCCCTTTCCCAGCCTTGATTCAAAGCTCAGCTCCCTTCTGAGACCTAGTCATGACACGCATCTCTGAATATTGTGGTTTTTATGGAGGATTCCTTATGTCTCGGGGTGGGGGCCACATGAAGCACTGTACATTTCACTTGAGCAATTCCCATTAGATATATCTCTCTCCCATGCCTGTGTGCCCAGCCAACAAGGGTTTTTTCCTCCATCACCACCCCACCCCGCTACCCCAGTCTTTATTCCCAGGGGTCAGAGTTCGGGTCTGTCCCAGCTGCTCCACATTTGGCTGCCTAGACTCAGGCATGGTAAACATAAAGCCCTCTAGAATCTTGGACCCACCCCCCTTAGGTCTATATTATAAACTGTTAACTGGATGTTGAGCAGTTTATTCTGATGGATGTGTATATTTGGGCACAACTTCTGGAAGCAAGAAGTCATAGCCAAAGAAGCTGGCTGGGAGAAGCCTTTGCCTAAAGAGTCACACTTGGTGACTGACTGTATGCTGAAATCACAGGGGTGGTTCTTAAAATGCTAATACCTAGGTCCCAGTCCCAGAAGTTCTGATTTAATTGACATGGGCATTGGGATTCTTAAAAGTTCCCCAAATCATTCCTAATATTCAGCCAAATTTGAGACAACACTATTTTCTCCAAACTGCTTAATGCTAAAGGGCAAGTGAAATGGACACACAATTCTTATATTATAGTAGCAATTGCATTGTACTGGTTGCTGATCTATTTAGTTTTGTCTTCAGTATTTTAATGTTTTCAAGTGAGCCCTCCAAAATTCTATCATCAGAAAGTACAGTAGTCCCCTCTTATCCTCAGGGGATATGTTCTAAAACTTCCAGGGGGTGCCTGAAATGTGAGATAATACCAAACACTATATATACTATGTTTTTCCTATACATACATACAATAAAATTTAATTTATAAATTAGGTACAGTAAGAGATTAAAAACAATAATAAAGTAACACAATTATAAAAATACACTGTAATAAAAGTTATGTGAATGCAGTCTTTCTCCTGTCTTTCTCTGATGACCATTCTGACAGCCAAGATGGCTACTAATGGGTGGGTGGTGTATACAACGTGAATATACTGGACAAAGGGATGATTTGTGTTCTGGTCTGGATGGAGTGGGACAGTGTGAGACTTCATCATACAACTTAGAATGGCATGCAATAGAAACTTATGAATTGTTTAGTTCTGGAATTTTCCGGTTAATATTTTTAGCCTGAGGTTGACTGCAGTTAACTGAAACCATGGAAAGCAAAATCATGGATGGTTGAGGGGATGAGGTACTACTGTATAAGCATAGAAAAGTTGAGATCTTCTAATTGTGTCTTTGTGAGACAAAGAGGCCATAAAGGCAGACAGAAAGAGAGGGAGGGAGGATGTGAGAGAGGGAGATAAAGAGAGAAGAGAAAGAGGAAGAGGGAGGATGACAGAGAGAGAGGATAAAAGAGAGGGGAAAAATATTTATTTTTGAGCTAAGACTGGGAAGACATATAAGCTCTTTGTGCCAAATCAGTAGACTTGTTGGCATGATGCTTCTTAAGCACAGATTAGGACAACAGGAGAAATGAGTGCCAAGAAGCTCTAGACTCTCTCCCTTTCATGGTTTCTATCCGTTTGACAGAAACTACTGCAGGAAAATTGTAACCACAGAACCAGCTCAAACTGGCCCTATCCTGTATCTAACAAGACTCAGAACCAGTTACACTGCTCATGAGTAATACTTGTGAACCCCTAACTGCTCCCCGCAATGGAACTAAAGGACCAGGACATGACCAGACCCTGAACACTGAAACCCTTTCAGAAGTCAAGGGTTTGTTGTGTAGGAAAATCTGGTACTGAAATCCCTTAAAATCCTGCCCCATACCCTGGATTGGGAGACAGATTTGAATGACGCCTCTTGTCTCTTGCAGGTTGACTCAGCAATAAAAGCTCTTTCTTTTCTCAAAAGCTGGTGCCTTAGTTTTGGCATCTGTATGCTTCAGGCAGGAGCCCTTTTGGCAACCACAAAGGGATTTCAATCTGGTGACCACCTAGCTGAGGCACTGTATCCTCCAGCAGGACATGAACCCTGGTGGCCAACCCAGAGTATCCACCTAGACCAGTTTGTCTAGAGCCTTAGCTCCTGGCTGCTGGGTTCTGCTTCCCACCCTGAACCATAGTGCTGTAGGCTCTTTGGCACCACTTTCACTTTTGGGAAAAGAAACAGCTCTGGATCAAACATCTTTTGGGTGAGGAAGCTCATTATAACACATTTGTGCTTAAAATGTCTAATAACCTCATCAGAATTGTGAGTTACAGCCCCACCCAGGAGAGATTTTGTCAGGTAGGAGTCTCAAACCTTGGGTTAGAGTCCCAGGGCTAGGGATGTAGGCTAAAGTCTCACCTCAAGAGACAAGCATAAAAAGTTAGAGCTGTGGAGGTACTAAAAGGATTGCGTTAGAGTCCTGAACCTTGGGTAGAGTCCCAGGGTTTGGGATGTCTTTGTCGGCCTATGTCTGATCATATTATCTGTTAAGAATTGGTTAATAAGGGTTAACAATAGATGACCACAGTAGAACTTTATTGAATCTGCATCTTGTCACTTTTGTTCTGATAATCCTAAAACACCTTTCAAAATGTAGAATGCTAATAGTTTACCTCACTGCAGTCTTTTGGGATGTATTCTTCAAAATTGGTCAATATTTAGCTATGAGCCTCATAAGAGAAAAATTGTTTGCTTTTTAACACTACCTGACCCCATTATCAGTTGGAGTCAAGAGAAATGTCCTGAAAATCGGTCCTTAACCCGTAATACTATTTTACAATTAGATCTGCTTTGTAAAAGAGAGAAGAAATGAGACTAAATCCCATACGTATAGTCATTTATGTCTTTATATCAGAATAAAAATTTACAAAACAGAAAAATCAGAAAAATCCTGTCTTGTGTAAGTCAGAGTCAAATGATGATATTGATTTACTACATCAGGCTCTTCCTTCAGCCTCTCCCATGATTCACTGTGTGTAAAGTGAGAATTCCTGTGAGTACAGTATTCCCTCACTTACTGTGGGTATTACATTCTAGACACGCCCCTGCGATAGGTGAAAATCCACAAAGTGGGAACCTTACATTTATTTTAGTATTTAGATATATTTTAAGGCTTTATAAACCCTTCCCACACACTTATAAACCATTTCTAGTCCCTTATTAACCTTTCCCACTCCCTTATTAAGTTTTCCACGCTTTTATAAACACTACTTATGTTCTTAAACATATTCTATGCTCTTAAACATATGTAACTTTAACAACATACATATATAGTACCACAAAATCCCGTGATATAGCAAAAAATCTGCGATAAATAATTAAATATAATATTTAAAAAAATTTCGCAATACAGTGAGGCTGCGATAAGTGAACCGAGATATAGAGAGGGACTACTGTAGTGCTGAGGCTTCCACCAACAATCCTCCAAGGGCTGTGGTCCAGCCCTGTACCATCTTGCTAGATAGTCAGAAGGGGGGTTCTCCCCTCCCTGTACTCACAGGAGGACTCAATTCAGCCCCGGGGTAACTCTGCCTGAGGCAGGACAATATCCCATGAGATGAGTCCTTCCAGGTCTAGATGACCAAGGTCAATCTAGAAGATTTGCATATGTGCACTCTGCCTTATCTAACCTGGATTTAGATCATTGTGTAACAGATGGGGGAGGGGTCCCCAAAGTGCCCACCAGCTCATGGTTTTGGGGATGGGGAAGGAAATAATATAGTTTTTAAGGTACTTTGCATATCTATGGCAAGTTGGTAACTAGATAATAGCTGTGCTGTAGCCCAGGGCAAAAGGGCGGATGATAGGCTTAAGATACTTTTATGCTGCCCCCAGTTAAAGGGCAGATGATAAGTCCAAGATACTTTTCATAACAATGACGTATGGTCTCGGGTCAGCATTTAAAATAAGGGCAGGCAGCCATAAAAGAAGAGAAGCCACAAGGTCTGAAAATGTGTGGATGGGAGTCAGTCAGGAGTTCTGGTATGTAGGGAGAGAGCCACAATGTAGTGGCTATGCAGCTTTGTAGGAGAGCTGGTCCTTGGTGAGAAGGAAGAAGCAGCTACACAGTTTGTAGTCAGGATTTGGCCATGTGGTCTGGACTAGTAGGAAAGCAGGCATGCTGCTGTTACAGAGCAAGGTCCCCCAAAATCCCCAGAGCCTATGGGTTGGGGGGTGGGGAGAAGGGGACAGCTTTCAAGATGTCTTTGCTTATCTATGGCTGGTAGCTAGGGTCTTAGTTATGCAAATGGTTTTAGTTCTTCCAAGGCCCCAAGGATATGGGAGGGATTTTGACTATGGAATGATGAGGAAAGAGCTTACAGGGCCTGCTCAAGTTTTCGTGATCAGAACCAGTTACCATGCCCACCGCATCCCAGGCCAGGGTCAGGGATTTTAAAATAAGGCAGCAGTCATTTTGTAGTAGAGAGTTCCATGCAGTTTACAAGGAGGTAGGAGAGAGTTCTGTGAGAAACGCTCACAATAAAAACTGGGACACAGGACTTGAGCAGTAAAGTGAAGCCTTTATTCACGAGTCTGCAGAGCCAGGTGCACCCTCACAGCCAGGAGAATGTGCGCGCCAAGTAGACAAAGGAAACTGGTTTTATAGTCTTAGCTTCCCCACCCTGAAATTGCCACCCTAAAGTGATTATCCTTTCCACCCTAAAATTGCCACCCTAATGTGATTATCTTCTCCACCCTAAAATTGCCACCCTAAAGTGATTATCTTCCTTGCCCTAAAGTAAGAGCAATTAGCTTCCCCGCCCTAACGCAATTAGCTCCCCCGCCCTAACGCAATTAGCTCCCCCTCCCCTCTCCCTCTTCCCTGTTTCTCCATTACTGGTTACTCCGGAGTTACAATCTAACACGGTTATCTAATTGCCCCTTCTGTGGTTTGTAGATATGCCAGTGCTGTCAACTCCCTTCTCAGAGATCCTCTAATTACATTTGCCCTTAGGACCCTTTAATTACATTTGCCCTTTGTTACTAATGACTTTTTACTGGTTTGGGAGTCACTATGTCCTTGTTTCTAACAGTTCCATGTGGTTTACAAGGAAGTAGAGTAGGAAGAACAACGTGGCTTTGAGAGAGAGAGAGGGTTCCACACAATTTGCAGAGGGAAGAGAGTAGAGAGAGATCCACGCAGTTTGAAAGGAGGCAGAAAGAAGAGATCCACGTGGCTTTGAAAGGGCAGAGAAAGAACCATACATGATCCAGTGCACATGGCATATGTTTTCCTGGTCTGTTATATGGAGGCTGGTGACATCGTACCCCAGATTCTGAAGGAGACAGCTGACAGATAAGGGATGGGGAACTTCTGGGCATGTTTTTGGCTTACAGCCCTTTGGGGAGCAAGGGAAGTGGTGGGTCCTGTGGGAGAATAGGGCTCCGAGCTGAAGTGCTCACTGCTGTCCTCAGGTTGGAATATTGTAAATAAAGACCTGTTTTCCTCAACACTCATCATCGGCAGCCGTCCGTCTCGAGAGACGATGGCGTAGCTTCTTGAGAGTCTATCTGCACCGCCGAGAATGGCTGTGCAGTCCGACTCGGGAGTGACAATCCCTGCCGCACTTGGTACAGGTGAAGGCAGATGGCTGTTGTTGCTGCTGTTGACGCTGCTTCCACCTCGATCTTTTCTGGACCGCCTCCTCGTTGCGCGCAGCCTCTGCGCGTGACGTACCTTGCCTGACCGCGAGCCTCCAGGCTAGACGGTCGTCTGCTTGAACTTCCCATGTGTTGAGATTGATGGAGCATTGTGTCATATCCTTTTTGCAGATGTCTTTGAACCGCAGTTTTGGGCGCCCTGTCATCCTCTGGCCTTCTGCTAGCTCGCTGTAGAGGAGGTCTTTGGGAATACGGCCTACATCCATTCTTTTGACATGGCCGAGCCACCTGAGGCGTCTCTCACTAAGAACTGCATGCAAACTGCTCATGTTGGCTCGCTTCAGCACCTCGGTGTTGGGGACCCTATCCTGCCAGGCGACATGCAGGACGCGTCGCAGGCACCTCATGTGGAAGCTGTTGAGTTTCCTTTTGTGCCTTGCGTAGGTGGTCCACGTCTCACTGCCATAGAGGAGAGTGCTGAGTATGCAGGCTTGGTAGATGCGCAGTCTAGTTTTCTCAGTGAGGCTGGAATTGTTCCACACTCGCCGGTTCAGTTTGGCCATAACTGTGGCTGCCCTGGCGATTCTCCGGTTGACCTCCAAGTCAACTGACAGAGAGCTCGAGATGGTGGACCCGAGGTAAGTGAAGTCGTTGACAACCTCCAGGGTGTATCCGTCGATGGTGATGCATGGGGGAGTCCCCGTGCCTTGAGCCATAACGTTCATCTTCGTCAGGCTGATGGCTAGTCCAAACTCCTTGCATGCGTGGGAGAGGCAAGTGACTAGCTGCTGGAGTCCCTCTTCGGAGTGTGATGTCAAGGCTGCGTCATCGGCGAAGAGCATCTCACGGATGAGCACCTCTTTGACTTTGTTCTTGGCTCGTAGACGGGCCAGGTTGTAGAGCTTGCCATCGGATCTGGTGTGAATGAAGACACCCTCGCTGCAGTCCTTAAAGGCGTATTGGAGGAGCATGGAGAAGAAGATTCCGAACAGCGTAGGCGCGAGGACGCAGCCCTGCTTTACTCCGCTGCTGACTGGGAAGGCCTCAGAGGTTGCGCCGTTGTAGGACACCGTGCTGTGCATGTTGTCGTGAAAGGACATGACCACAGCAAGCAGATGTGGTGGACAGCCAATCTTCCGTAGCAAGCTGAAGAGTCCGCTTCGACTGACCAGATCAAACGCCTTCGTGAGGTCGATAAAGGCGAGGTAGAGTGGTTTATGCTGCTCGTGACACTTCTCCTGCAGCTGGCATAGGGAGAAGATCACGTCCACTGTTGATCGGCCAGCTCTGAAGCCACACTGGGACTCTGGGTAGACGCGGGAAGCAAGGGTCTGCAGGCGGGCAAGAGCGACCCGGGCGAATACTTTGCCGACGACGCTGAGGAGAGAGATGCCCCGGTAGTTGTTGCAGTCACTGCGGTCTCCTTTGTTCTTGTACATGGTGATAATGTTGGCATCTCTCATATCCTGGGGGATGTAACCCTCCTTCCAGCAGAGACAGAGTAGATGGTGGAGCGGCTGTAGCAGGACTGGTTTCCCGCTCTTTAGGATTTCTGGAGGGATTCCGTCGCTTCCTGGTGCTTTCCCGCAAGCGAGGCGGTCGATGGCTTTGCCGAGCTCTGCCGCAGTAGGTGGGGTGTCTAGCTCCTCCATGACTGGTAGGTCTGGGATGGCGTTAAGAGCAGTGTCTGTTACGGTGTTCCTCGTCGCGTACAGCTCGAGGTAGTGCTCGGTCCACCGCCGCATTTGCTGTTTCTGGTCAGTGATGACCTCACCTGTCTTGGACTTAAGGGGGGCGATCTTGGAGGGGATTGGGCCTGTTGCCTTCTTGATACCCTCATACATTCCTCGTGCGTTGCCTATATCGGCGGCTTCCTGGATGGTTCTGCACAGGTTTAGCCAATAGGTGTTGGCACAGTGGCGGGCGGTCTTCTGGACTTTGTTCCTGGCAGCCCGTAGAGCTTGAAGTGTACTGGGAGTGGGCGTGGCCTTGTAAGCCAATAGGGCCTTCCTCTTAGCCTCGATCACGGGTTCCATTTCTTCCCAGTGAGCCTCGTACCAGTCAGCGTTCTTCCGCTCTTTCTTCCCGTAAGCAATAATGGCGGAGTTGTATATGGCGTCGCGGAGACGTGGCCAATTGGATTCAATAATGTCGTCTGCCGCCATTCCCTCGCCGAGTGCATCTTCCATCCTGTTGATGAATTGCTGGGTCTTAACTGGGTTGCTGGCACAACTGGTGTTGATGCGTGGGCGACCCTTCATCTTGGAGTGGTGCAACCTCTTCGGCATTATGCGCACCTTGCTTACCACGAGGGCATGGTCCGTGTCGCAGTCTGCACTGTGGTAGCTGCGGGTGAGGAGGGTGCTGCCAATATCCGTTCTTCTGGTGATGACGAGGTCAAGCTGGTGCCAGTGGCGGGAGCGGGGGTGCCTCCATGACACCTGGTGGATCTCTTTGCACTTGAAGAATGTGTTTGTCACGCACAGGCTGTGGTGACACAAAAGCTCAAGCAGTCGCTGACCATTCTCATTGATCTTTCCTCTCCCAAAGTTTCCGAGGCAGGTGGGCCAGGCCATGTGGTCGGCTCCTACTCTTGCATTGAAGTCTCCAAGGAGATAAAGAGCATTACTTCTGGGGATCTTGGATAACGCTTCATCCAGTGCATGGTAGAACTGTTCTTTCTCTTCAGTGGTGGCGCAGAGGGTTGGGGCACACGCGCTAAGAATGCTGACTGGGCCGAAAGTTGTTGACAATCGGAGGGTAAGTAATCTCTCTGTGCCTCCTGTGGGTGGCTCTATGGAGTTAACAAGCGTGTTCTTCACAGCGAACCCAACACCGTGCTGTCTTGGTTGGTCCGGAGACTTCCCTTGCCAATAGAAGGTGTAGTTGGTTTCTCTGATAGTTCCGTTGTTGGCCAACCGGGTCTCCTGTAGAGCCGCAATGTCGATGTTTAGTCGTGCCAGTTCCCTGTTGATGACGGCAGTTTTCCTGGCACCATTGATCCACGGAAGGTCTGCAGTAAGTCCGGGACACGTGGTCCTGATGTTCCAGCTAGCGAGGCGAAGAGCTGGAGGCTTCTTTCTTGTTGTTTGCTTGGAATTGCCTGGTGCGAGTGTTTTGTGGCCCACTTTTCAAGAGACACCTCCCTGATCCCCACGCACCCAGTGGGGCAGGTGAGCCATGGCGAGACGGCACCTAATTGGCTGGGGGCTGCCCAGCTTGAGGCGGGCGGTAGCTGTCCAGTGAGGTGCGATGACCTCTCCCACCGTCAGAGGAGACCCCTGGCGCTCGTTTCCTTCGCCAATCGGATGAGCTTATAACCGGTAACTGTCTCCTCCCGTGTTAAGTCGACATCTTGCGATGACGCTGGAGTGTCCTCTCCAGTGAAGCTACAAAGCCTGGGCAGGGTGATATGGAGGGCCAGCTGTTGCCCATGCAGCAGACCCCCCCTCTCTTCGCAGCTGAAGGATCCAAGGGGAAAGACAGAGTCAATATAGCTTGGCTTCAGGTGCGCCGCAGGAGTTGCTGGTGTTGACTACAACGTCAAACCGCCTTAGGGACTCCGGCTCCGGATTTTCTGTCGGGGTTTACTCCCTTAGCCTTTCCCCTGAGGAGGTATGCCGCAAGGCAGCGGAGGTTTGGAGTCAGAGTTTCTCTTCTCCTTAGCCTTTCCCCTGAAGAGGTATGCCGCAAGGCAGCGGAGGTTTTTTGGAATCAGAGTTTTTCTTCTCTGATGAGTTTTCCTCAACACCAGTTGTTGGGTTTTACACCAACCCTCCACATGAAAGAACTTCCTTTCGCTTTGATTGTGCCTACTCCAGCTGACTCCAAAGCCACCAATGACTCTATCTGGACTCTTAGAACTCGAGACATATGGAAAGGATACTCTCTTAATACTTGTGCCTTTCCTGGACTTTGCCATGATCCAGTGTAACATGGCACATGCTTTTCTGGACTATTATACGGACGCTGAAGACAATGTACTCCAGATCCTGAAGGAGAGAGCTGACAGATGAGAAATGGGGAACTACTGGGCTTGGTTTTGGTTTATAGCTTTATGGAGAGCAAGGGATGTGCTGGGTCTCAGAGGGGAACAGGGCTCTGAGCTGAAGTGCTCCCAGCCCTTAACAAGGTTGGAATATTGTAAATAAAGACCTGTTTTTCTCAACACTAATTGTAGGGTCATACACCAATGTGTCACGTGAACGAGCTTTGCTTTGCTTGGTAACAATTGGAAGAATAACATGCCATCCTAATGAGATAGGCCTAAAGATATGGAGAATTTCTTCAGCTTTACTTTTGTTACAAATCATCCTAACTGGTTGACTTCTAGGCCCTCATGAATACCCTCCTTACTCCAGAGAAATGTAGGATGGTATTAGAGAAGACCCACCAAGAAGCCAGGGGTATCTATGAATTACAACCAAATAATCTAATCAGGAGTGCAGCAGTGTAGGCCATCTCTGGAACAGAACCAGGGCGTGACCCCAGTGACCCAGGAGACTGGGCAAAGTTAAGCCACTAAAAGGAATGTTTGATAGTGGGACTTCACAAAGGGACCCCAAAACCAAAGATCTAAGAAGTACAATAAGGGCCCAAGAAGAACCCACCCACATCCCTTGAAAGCATTTTCGAGGCTTGCCAACAATATAGTGATATTGATCTGTAACACCCAGATAAAACTAAACTAGTTAATCTGAACTTTATCAACTAGAATGCTCCAGATACAAGAAAAACAAAAACAAAAACTACAAAAACTAGAAGGGGGTTGAGGATGCCAATGTTCAGTTGGTTGAGATTGCCTATAAAGTGTTTAATAGCCGAGATCAAATCCAGGAAAGGTAGAAGCTACATAACGTGAGATAACAAGCTGCTCTGGCCACTGCAGCCCTCAGTGTGACCAGCCAAGACTCAACACGATGTCTGTAGGAAAGAACAAAGGACCACATGTAAGAGCCCAGGTCCCACAACTAGACTAGAAAAGCCATCCATCTCTTGGACCACAGCAATGTGCCTCTTGTAAACATGAAGGACTCTGGAAATGGGCATGTCTCCACCTTCTTTGGCCATAGCTCTCTGATAGTGATCAAGAATGATGGGACCTGGGGACTTCTTTAGAGCCACTAACCAAACTGTAGACATCCATTGGTGCTTACAATTTTATCAGGAGACTTTTGCTGGTTTACAGTTCTGGACTGAACAGCTAGCTGCCTTTTACTGTGTACCCCTAAGTCTTGAGTCCCAGAAACTCTTTACCTTTGAATGGGATGATCCAGAGACTAACATGAAACAATAGTGGTGCTTGATAGTACTCCCACAAGGATTTAAAAATGCCCCCACCATCTTTGGGGAAGTCATAGCCAAGGAGACATGGGAAGCACTTGGGACCCTTGGAATACAATAAAATTACTTGCTTCATGGAGGTCTTAGTCTACAGAAAATTATGAAAAGATAAATATGTCAAGAAACCAACCTAACCTGGGATAAGGTTCTATCAGCTGCCTTGTTTAGGGTGAGTAGCCCTTAGATTCAAGCTCCAATTGAGCCTGTATGAAATTTTATATGAGACCCTTCCTTAACCGTGCTGTAAAAAAAATAGATGCTGTAAAACATGTGCAGTCTCTACGTGCTGCTTTATCTGGCCCTCAGGACTTGAAAAAATCAACACTGACAGTCAGCTACAACCTACATGGAATGGAGCCTATGAAGTTCCTCTAGTTAGTTACTTTCAAGAAACAGCATGACAGACCCCATCTGGCCAAGAAAAGAAGACACAGACAGCTGGAAGAAAAACCGATTGCTTCCTCCCTAGAGTCTGGACCAGGCCTGTATAAACCTAAATTATCTATCCAAACTTGCTATTGAATAGGTTTAAACAATTTTTTACTATCCAGTCGTGGTATTTGCTTGTATAGTCCTAGTCCTCACATACCAGTAGGAAGTGGCAAAAGCAGTGGCTGCACCTAGAGGTTTGTAACTACCCAACCAGCTCAAATTGGTTCTGTCCAATTTCTAACAAGGCCCAGAACTAAAGTTATATCACTCACAACACTTGCGAACCCTTAATTGTCCCCACAACAGAACCAAGGGACAAAAACACGACCAGAAACTGAATGCCTTTCAGAAGTGAAGGGTCCATTGCCCAGGAAGATCTGGTGTTCAGACCCCTTAAAATCCCATTCAGATACTGAACACTGGGTGGCTCCTGTCTCCTGCAGGTTGACTCAGCAATAAAAGCTCTTTTCTCAAAAGGTGTCATAGTATCGGCTTCTATGCATGTTGAGCAGTGAGCCTTTGCTAGGTAACAAAATAATACAACAAAGACTTGAGAGCTAGGGAAAGGAGAAGTCCGAGAGGTGAGCAGGGGCGGGGTTGGAGAGGACAGGTTGGGAAATGTGGGGAAATAAGGTGGTCAAGGAAGAAGGAAGTCCACTGTTCACTCAGACCCAAGCTGGTCCTCTAAGTGTATCTATGGGTGCATTAAAAGATGCCCACTTGGATGCACTTAGTTCCCACCCTAAGGCATGCGGGGGGTACCCTGCACACTTGTTTGTGTATGTGTGTGTGTGTGTGTGAGAGAGAGAGAGAGAGAGAGAGAGAGAGAGAGAGAGAGCTCTTTAATAGAAAGCTATCCCGAAAGGCAGTAAGGGATCATGAACACTTGGAGCTTCAAAAGCTGGGCTTTATTTCTTCTGGAACCACCTCTCTGAAGAGCACAGGAGGTCAGGCAAATCCTACCACCTCAGCAACATTTGTTTCCTCTCTGACCTTCCTGTGACTCTTTGAGTTCCAATATGAGTAAACGGCCAACATAACTGTAAGGAATTATTAAAAGTTACCTTTGCATCTGTGCTTTTATAGGGGAACTGGGAAAATGAGGAGTACAGTATTATAAAGCCTTCATATGCATGTTGCAAAAAAAATTAGAAGAGAAGAAATACTTTTCTGTTATTACAAAAAACGTCATAGGGAAAAAAGAAACTTAGAAAATTGTAAAGAAGTAAAACCTTAAATTTCTCCTTCCAGAAAAAGATACCAGAATTTGTCTTAAAAGATGATTATTTATGATATTTAAAATCCATTTATATTTTCAAATTTAAAAGTTTCTTAATTAAAAATAATACATACTTCTTATAGAATTTCTGAATAGACAGATGAAAAAGAAAAAGTCATCTATATATTCTACTACTTAGGACCTTGTAAGTCTCTTAGAACATTAAAAAGCCAAATAATTACATATTTATTTTTTACATTTTACTTTTATTCATTATACAAGGAATACACTTTTAAAAATAAAAAAAAATAGCTGAGCAAAAGGGAAAGTATTAAATTACTTGAAATTCAAACACCAAAACAATTGATCACAATCTGTAATTTTTTAATTATTTTAGTCTGGATTTTTCAATATTCAAAGATATGTGTATTTTTTTCATTATATTTTATTGATTATGCTATTGCAGTTGTCCCAATTTCCCCCTCTTTGCCCTCTCCACCCAGCACCCTCCAGTCCCTTGGGCAATCCCCACACCTTTGTTCATGTCCATGGGCCATGCATATAAGTTCTTTGGCTATTCCGTTTTCTATACTGTACTTTATATCCCCATGGCTGTTCTGTAACTACCTATTTGTACTTCTAAATCCCCTCACCTCTTCATCCATTCTCCAAACCCCCCTCCCATCTGGTAGCCATCAAAATGCTCTTGGTATCCATGATTCTATCTCTGTTCTGCTTGTTTGCTTAGTTTGATTTTTAGATTCAATTGTTGATAGATATGCATTTATTGCCATTTTATTGTTCATAGTTTTGATCTTCTTTTTCTTAAGTGATTCCCTTTAACATTTTATATAGTAATAGTTTGGTGAAGATTTTTTCTTGTCCGGGAAGCACTTTATCTGCCCTGAATATTTCTTGCCAATCCCTTCTAGCCTGCAAAGTTTCTTTTGAGAAATCAGCTGTCAGTCTTATGGGGATGCCCCTGTAGGTAATGAACTGTTTTTTCTTTTGCTATTTTTAAGATTCTTTATTTTTAACCCTTGGCATTTTAGTTCTGATGTGTTTTTGAGTGGGCCTCTTTGCATACTTCTTGTTTGGGACTCTGTATTTCCTGTACTTACATGTCTATTTCCTTTACCAAATCAGGGAAGTTTTCTTTCATTATTTTTTTCAAATAGATTTCCAATTTCTTACTCTTTCTCTTCTCCTTCTGGCACCCCTATAATGCAAATGTTGGTATGCTTGAAGTTTCTTCCAGAGACTCCGTATACTGTCCTCACTTTTTTGGATTCTTCTTTCTTGTTCTGATTGGCTGTTTTTTGCTTCCTCATGTTCCAAATTATTGATTAGATTTTTGACTTCATCCACTCTACTGTTGTTTTCCTATAAATTGTTCTTTATTTCAATTAGTGTATCCTTCATTTCTGACTTGATCTTTTTAATGCTGTTGAGGGCCTTACTAAATTCCTTGAATATTCTTTTAACCAGTGTTTTAAACTCTGCATCTGATAGATTGCTTATCTCCCATCTTGTTTAGTTTTTTTTCTGGATTTTTGTTCTGTTCTTTCATCTGGGCCAAGTTTCTTTGTCTCCTCATTTTGGAAGCCTCCCGTGTGTTTGTTGCTATATATTAGGTAGAGCTATTATATGATTCCTTGTCTTGGTAGTGTGGCCTAATGTAGTAGGTGTTCTGTAGGGTCCAGTGGCACAGACTCCCCTAGAACCCAAGCTGAGTATTTGAGGTATGCCCTCCATGTGGCCTGAGCACACCCTTTTCTTTTAGTTTAATATTGAGTGCTGTTGGCAGGTCAATAGGAGGAATTTATCCAGGCCAGTCAGGTGCAAGGACTGACTGTGATCACTGACCACCAACCTCCACCCTCCATGAACAATCAGCTGTGTAGGGGCCCACTCCACAGAACAGGACTTAACTTCAGCATGGCTCTGGAGCCCACTGAGTCCACCCCTTGAGTGTGTCACTTGTGGAAGTGATTAGGTGGTGGTGATCTGACGTGGTCTTCTATCCACTGGGTGTGCAGGCTCTGTGGTTTCCTGGATGGTCCAAACCAAGGCCAGCCAACTGCTCGTGTTCTGTCTGTGGTCACTTGGCATAAGCTATAAAGTGATCTTCAGATGATTGTTACCTGTGCTGGGCTTAGAGGTGCCCACATGAGGCTAGGCTGTCAACGAAAGCCAAGTGCTATTAGTGCCAGGCCTCGGGCAACTTAGCAAGAGGTATGGGGGCTGGGGTCTCACTGAGGCCAGCTGTTGATTGTTTGAGAGGATTAAAGCTCTGAAGCATGAGCCAAGGCAAGCCATTCATATGGGAAAGCCATTGTTAACAGCTTAGTGGGCTCATAAATTGGATGGGGTGGAGTCTCAGGGAATCACCAGGGTGGAGAAGACAGTGCGAACCAGGCTGATGGAGTCTCAGTGACCCACATGTTGGCTTTGTGGCTCTGTGGATGGATGACTCAGAAAAGGAACAATGGCTTCTGCCTGCAGTTCTGTCTGGGAGAAAGCTGTCCCCCATCTCTCGCCCTGATGCCAGACACTTCAGATCCCCCCCATATGCCACTGGTGCCTTTCAAACTGCCACCCCAGTTTTGGAGCACAGAGGGAGTGAGTCTGAGTTAATCTGCGTGTGGGCCCTTTAAAAGGAACTGCTTTGGACTCTAGAATTTTCTTCCATTGACTCAATCCCCACTGGTTTTTGCAGCCAGACATTATGGGGACTTATCTTCTTGGCACTGGAACCCTGAGCTAAGGCACCTGGTGTGTGGTTGGGACCCCTCATTCCCAAGATATTCCTCCCCATTTTTATCCACCACACATGGGTGTGGGACCAGCCCATTCTGCATCTTCATGCCTCTGCCCCCCTCTACCAGTTTGAATGGATGTGGTTTCTTCTTTAATTCTATAGTTGTCAGACTTCCATTCAGCTTGGTTTCTGATGGTTCTGAGTGATGGTTGCTCTATAGTTTAGTTGTAATTTTGATGTGGCTGTGCAAGGAGGCAAGCTGTATTTACCTATGTCTCCATCTTAACCAGAAGTCTAAATGTGTATTTTTGAAAGTATGGCAAGTACCCCAAATAATTTCTAAATGTGAACTCATATTACTGTTTTTTAATCTGCTTTCCAAATGGAACAAAATTCATACAAAATTCTACATATTTTACAATATTATTTTTAATGTTTGGCAGAATTCCATTGGATGTATGCACTATTATTTATTTAACAGGTCCTCTAATATCAAGTAGTTCAATCATTTGTGATTTTTCTTTTCCCATTTAGAAACAATGTTGTCATAACTATCCTTTAAACATATATTTGTGCTTTTTATTATTCAATTTTTAGGATAAGCTGGGCAATGTCTCTTCAGAATGCTAAGATTTTTCAAAGAGAAGAATGTATACTCCTTAGTGTAGTAGTTTTTATCACTTCAAATATTTTTGCTTTAAATATATTTAAGTATGTTTATAAATTTAAGACAATGTAATGCCTTGTGAAATATTTAGTCCACAAACACTGTGTCTTTATTTCAGTTCTCTCCTGATTTTTTTCTGATTATATATGTTGGTTTCATTCTCATACTAGAAAACTTGTGGACTGCAGAAAAGTGTGCAGTTGGAAGAAAGAGAAAAGTCCCCCATAATCTCACCACTGAGAGAGAATCATCCTTCCATTAACCCTGTCAACCCCCTCACCACCCATCGCTTTATACACTCTTTTTCAAAATACCATTTGTAGATTTCTGATTAAGAGAAATATACACTTGGGCGATGCTGTGCTGAGATACAGTATACAGTAGTTCCTTACTTAACACTATTCACAGATTCTTTAAGCAAAACTATGCATAAGGAAACTATACCATAAGCTAATTGATAGGAACAAGAGTTAAGTTCCTAAGGTATCTCATGAACATTAAAACAAAGCAATATTGAACCAAATTGACCCGTCCTGCAGGTCGAGCAACGAGGACCCTAGAGGGGGAGTGAGGATGAGAAAGGGGCAAGAGGCACAAAGAATGGAGACAAGACAGTGCTCTGATCAAGTCTCATTTATTCTTAGTCAAAACAGTATTCTTATAGCTCAGGAGAGGAGGAATTTTTCATTCGGTGGGAACGCAGCTGCAGCTTGGGCGTTATCTGGTAGATATGAGTTAAACCGCAGGACAACAATCCCAGGAACAGAAAGAGGGTCGTTGCCCTAGTAAGGAGTAAACAACTATTATGGGATGGTGAGGCCATGCCAAGCAGAACTTTAGGATGCCAGTTAGTAAGACTTCAGCTGAGGAACTTTTTAGTTCCCTACACCAAATGATGTTATTCGAGATTCTGATGTACTGTGTTCTTCCTTATTTTAAAAAGTACTATGTGGACGCACCCTAAGGTTAGCTGCAGGTGTGTGGGAACAGAGCATCAGAAGCTTCACCTGGCTTAATAGTGAGACTTACACAAGAAAAATTAAAAAGCCAAAATACAGAAGACAAGCCAGTATAGGCCAAAGGGAAGGGAGACATATTGCTTCTTTTTTTTTTTTTAATTTTTATTTTTATTGTTTTTCTGTTATAATTGTTCCACTTTTTCCCTCATTGCTACCCCCGACCCAGCCCAACCCTTCTCCCACGGTCCATCCCAACCCTGTTGTCCATGTTCATGGGTTATTTATATTAGTTCCTTTGCTAAACCCTTCCCCTACTTAGCCCTTTCCCTCCCGCCCCCCCTCCCCCATGATGACTGTTACTCTGTTTCTTGTTCAATTTTGTTCATTTATTTGTGTTGTTCATTAGTTTCCTGTATTGGGTGATAGCATATGGTATTTTTCTTTCATTGCCTGCCTTATTTCGCTAAGCATAATTCTCTCTAGCTCCATCCATGTTGTCGCAAACGGCAGGAGTTCCTTCTTTCTTTCTGCTGCACAGTATCATATAGCTTCTTGCTTTGATCCAGAATGATGTTAGAAGAACAAGAGCACAATTCTCAATTTAGATAAATAATTTCACATTTCTGATTATAAAATTAACGCATTTATTATAGGAAATACATTTTAAAGGTAAAAAGAAAATTTTTTTTATCACTTTACCACCAATCTATTTTTAGTGTTTTGTGTGTTTCTTTCCAGTTTCTTGATGCATATTTTAAGTCGAATTAAAGCCAAACAGACTACATTGTTTGTTTTTTTCACTTTATATTATAGCAAACGCATGTCCCCATGTCAATAGCTGTGTACGAGGATTTCTTCAAGTTCCATTAGTAATTGTAATGCTTTGAGAGATGAGGAAAGAACATACATCAAAGATGTCTATGAAGAACAAAGACAATGATAAAGCAAAATAAAATTTTCTTGTGTTTCCCCACAGCTGACAACAAGAATGTGTTTTCCTTCTGAGGTTACTATGCTTTATCTTCTTAAGCAAGATAAAGTCATGGTTGAATAGATTAATAAGATACTGCTTCTCTTACATGAGCCTCTGGTGAAAACTAGCTCATGGCACACTGGCTCCCGCTCTGAGGGGACAGATCAAGGTGGACTTGCCCTAGATCAGGGAAATACTCTTCGTACCTTATTTGTGGGAACTGGGCCTGTGCATGTGGCTTGTTCAGACAACATGTGGAGTGGAGACAATTTATGTCTTCTTGGTGTCTCCTGTTTGACAAGGGACAAAAGTTAAATGCCCATATCGCTCAAACTGTGTTCCCCAAGGGCATTACTATTGTTGCATCCTTCACCCGCCACATCTACCCAGAAGGGAGATATGTAGGATAGGACTACTGCCACTAGCAGGGGATTTGAAAAGGTTGCTGCTTCCTCAAGATACCTTCGTGCCATCTGTTAGAAACTTGTAATGCACTGATTTTATTACTGACCTTTGCTAAAAATTTTCATTATTAAAATATAAATAGGCAATACCCAGATTTATGCCAGTCACAGGGCTGTGTGCAGCCCAGAGCTTGATGCACTCACTCTGCTGAGAAGGCCAGGTGAGCATCCTGCACCAGCACTTATAATAACCTGGGGTTTCTATCGCTAATGCCTCCTGCCCCCACCCCTGAAGAAGCTACTGCCTTCTATTTTGTCATTTAAATCTGTTGAGCATTTGAGATGAGCCAGACCCTGTGCTAAGCCTGGGCAAATCAAGAGATGAGTATACAGTAGTATTTACTCTCTGCAAGTATATTATCTGGTGATGGATGGTGGTGGGTAAACAGAGAAATGCAATATAGGGGAGTCTACCTTTTATTTCACTGAGTTTGGGAGCATTTTCACCATGACTAGGATTAGGGTGAGGTGAATGAAGAGATACGTACGTGTAAGTAAAGGGAGGATCCTATCTTTACTTAAAATATTGATATTCTCTTCATCATGGACTAGTTTGCATTAATTTTGATTCTTTAAAATATTGCATAAAGATATTGTTTATCTTCATTACTGAGTTTTTTGGTGCCCTCATCAATTCTGCTCCCAAGGTAAAGGCCTCACTGGCCTCATCCTAGTTCTGGCCTGGTTCTCCAACCAAAACTTACTTTGTGTTCAACTGAACACTAATCATCAGCTAACACAACACAGGGGTCTCTGAGCTGTATCATTCTATTCTTTGGAATTTGGGATATAACTAGACTGGCCTTTGCACTCATTTGCTGTGTTACCCCAAGAAAACAGCTTTTCTTCACTCAAATTCAATTTCTTATCTGGGAAAATGCTAAGCTGGGAGAATGATCTTTTCTACAATGACAAGAATCTCTTTCTTTGGCAAATATTTATGGAGTATCCACTGTGTGCTGATACCATCATAGGTTCTAGAGCTACTGAGGTGAACAAGGCAAGTTTGGGTGAGGGCAATAAGTAAGTAAAAAGATCATTTCTATGTATGCTTCACATGATATGAGAGTGTGTGGGGGTGAGATGCTGCAATAAAGGATCAGGAAAGTTATCTCAGGGGAGGCGATATTTGAGTTGAAACATCAATGATAAGTGGATATCATGGCTTGTGCCTCTCAGACTTGC